>NC_090412.1:36215226-36518701 GCF_036365525.1 Heterodontus francisci | reverse complement strand
TCTGAAACTCTCTGACACTCTCTGACAATCTCTGAAACTCTCTGACAATCTCTGGCACTCTCAGACACTCTCTGACACTCTCTGACACTTTCTGAAATTCTCTGACACTATCTGACACTTTCTGAATCTCGCGGACACTCTCTGAATCTCTCTGAAACTCTCCGACACTCTGTGACACACTCTGAAACTTTCTGGCACTCTCTGACACTCTCAGACACTCTCTGACACTCTCTGACACTTTCTGAAAGTCTCTGACACTATCTGACACTTTCTGAATCTCGCGGACACTCTCTGAATCTCTCTGAAACTCTCTGACACTCTCTGACACTCCCTGACACTCTCTGAAGCTTTCTGAAACTCTCTGACACTCTGTGACACCCTCTGAAACTCTCTGAAACGCTCTGAAACTTTCTGACACTCTCTGAAACTCTTTGTATCTCTCTAACACTCTCTGAAACTCTCTGACACTCACTGACACTCTGTGGCACTCACTGACACTCTCTGAAGATCTCTGAAACTCTCTGAAAATCTCTGACACTCTCTGAAACTCTGTGACACTCACTGAAACACTCTGACACTCTCTGACACTCTCCGGTACACTCAGAAACTGTCAGAAACTCTCAGGCACTCTCTGACACTCACAGAAATTCTCTAAAACTCTCTGACACTCTCTGAAACCCTCTGACACTCTCTGACACTCTCTGAAACTTTTTGACACTCTTTGACACTCTCAGACATTGTCTGACTCTCTCTGAATCTCTCTGAAACTCTCTGACACTCTCTGACACTCCCTGACACTCTCTGAAGCTTTCTGAATCTCTCTGACACTCTGTGACACCCTCTGAAACTCTCTGAAACTCTCGGACACTCTCTGAAACTTTCTGACACTCTCTGAAACTCTTTGTAACTCTCTGACACTCTCAGAAACTCTCAGAAGCTCACTGAAACTCTCTGACACTCTCTGACAATCTCTGAAACTCTCAGGCACTCTCAGACACTCTCTGACACTCTCTGACACTATCTGAGACTCTCTGAAACTCTCTGACACTCTCTGAAATTCTCTGAAACTCTCTGACACTCTCTGACACTCTGAATCTCTCTGACACTCTCTGACACTCTCAGACACTCTCTGACACTCTCTGACACTTTCTGAAATTCTCTGACACTATCTGACACTTTCTGAATCTCTCGGACACTCTCTGAATCTCTCTGAAACTCTCCGACACTCTGTGACACTCTCTGAAACTTTCTGGCACTCTCTGACACACTCTGAAGATCTCTGGCACTCTCTGAAACTCTGTGACACTCTCTGAAAGACTCTGAAACTCTCTGACACTCTCAGACACTCTCTGACACTCTCTGACACTTTCTGAAACTCTCCGACACTATCTGACTCTTTCTGAAACTCTCGGACACTCTCTGACACACTCTGCAACTCTATGACACTCTGTGACACTCTCTGACACTCTCTGAATCTCTCTGAAATGCTCTGACACTCTGTGACACTCTCTGAAACTCTCTGAAACTCCCTGACAATCTCTGACTCTCTCTGAAACTCTCTGAAAATCTCTGACACTCGCTGACACTCTGTGACACTCTCAGATACTCTCTGACTCTCTCAGACACACTCCGACACACTCAGAAACTCTCAGAAACTCTCTGACACTCTCTGACACTCTCAGATACTGTCTGACACTCGCTGAAACTCTCTGACACATTCTGAAACTCTCTGACACTCTCTGACTCTCCCTGACACTCTCTGAATCTCTCTGAAACTTTCTGACCCTCTCGGGCAATCTCTGAAAATCTCTGAAACTCTCTGAAAATCTCCGACACTCTCAGAAACGTTCAGAAACTCTCTGAAACTCTTTGACACTCTCTGACACTCTCTGACACTCTGTGACACTCTCTGAAATTCTCTGACAATCTCTGACACACTCTTACAAACTCAGAAACTCTCAGAAACTCTCTGAAACTCTCTGACACTCTCAGACAATCTCTGAAACTCTCTGACACTCTCTGAAAATCTCAGAAACTCTCAGAAGTTCTCTGACACTCTCTGACACTCTCTGAAAATCTCTGACACTCTCGGACACTCTCTTACAAACTCCGAAACTCTCAGAAACTCTCTGACACTCTCTGAAACTCTCTGACACTCTCTGACTCTCTCTGAAACTCTCTGACACTGTCACACTCTCTGAAACTCTCTGACATTCTCTGACACTCTCTGACACTCCCTGACACTCTCTGAATCTCTCTGAAACTCTCTGACACACTCTGACATTCTCTGAAACTCTCTGAAACCATCTGACAATCTCTGACGCGCTCTGAAACTCTCTGACACTCTCTGACACTCTGTGACACTCTCTGAAACTCTATGACACTCTCCGACACACTCAGAATCTGTCAGAAACTCTCAGGCACTCTCTGACACTCTCAGAAAGTCTCTGAAACTCTCTGTAACTCTCTGTCACTCTCTGAAACCCTTTGACACTCTTTGACTCTCTCAGACACTATCTGACTCTCTCTGAAACTCTCTGATACTCTCTGACACTCTGTGACACTCTCTGAAACTCTCTGAAAGGCTCCGACACTCTCTGAAACTCTCAGAAACTCTCTGAAAGTCTCTGACACTCTCTGACACTCTCTGACAAACTCAGAAACTCTCTGACATTCTCTGAAACTCTCTGACACTCTCTGAAACTCTCAGACACTCTCTGACATTCTCTGACACTCTCTGAAACACTCTGACACTCTCTGAAACTCTCTGATACTCTCTGACAATCTCTGACATGCTCTGAAACTCTCGGACACTCTCAGAATCTCTCTGAAACTCTCCGACACTCTGTCACACTCTCTGAAACTTTCTCGCACTCTCTGACACTCTCTGAAGATATCTGAGACTCTCTTACATTCTCAGACACTCTCTGACACTCTCTGACACTTTCTGAAACTCTCTGACACTATCTGACACTTTCTGAAACTCTCGGACACTCTCTGGCACACTCTGCAACTCTGTGTCACTCTGTGACACTCTCTGACACTTTCTGACACTCTCTGAATCTCTCTGAAACTCTCTGACACTCTGTGACACTCTGTAACTCTCTGAAACTCCCTGACAATCTCTGACACTCTCTGAAACTTTCTGACACTCTGTGACACTCTCTGAACATCTCTGAAACTCTCTGAAAATCTCTGACACTCTCTGAAACTCTGTGACACTCTCAGATACACTCTGACACCCGCAGACACACTTCGACACACTCAGAAACTCTCAGAAACTCTTTGACACTCTCTGAAACTCTCTGACACTCTCTGACACTCTCTGAAACCCTTTGACACTCTTTGACACTCTCAGACACTGTCTGACTCACTCTGAAACTCTCTGACACTCTCTGACACTCCCTGACACTCTCTGAAACTTTCTGACACTCTCTGAAACTCTTTGTAACTCTCTGACACTCTCAGAAACTCTCAGAAGCTCACTGAAACTCTCTGACACTCTCTGACAATCTCTGAAACTCTCAGGCACTCTCAGACACTCTCTGACACTCTCTGACACTATCTGAGACTCTCTGAAACTCTCTGACACTCTCTGAAATTCTCTGAAACTCTCTGACACTCTCTGACACTCTGAATCTCTCTGACACTCTCTGACACTCTCAGACACTCTCTGACACTCTCTGACACTTTCTGAAATTCTCTGACACTATCTGACACTTTCTGAATCTCTCGGACACTCTCTGAATCTCTCTGAAACTCTCCGACACTCTGTGACACTCTCTGAAACTTTCTGGCACTCTCTGACACACTCTGAAGATCTCTGGCACTCTCTGAAACTCTGTGACACTCTCTGAAAGACTCTGAAACTCTCTGACACTCTCAGACACTCTCTGACACTTTCTGAAACTCTCCGACACTATCTGACTCTTTCTGAAACTCTCGGACACTCTCTGACACACTCTGCAACTCTATGACACTCTGTGACACTCTCTGACACTCTCTGAATCTCTCTGAAATGCTCTGACACTCTGTGACACTCTCTGAAACTCTCTGAAACTCCCTGACAATCTCTGACTCTCTCTGAAACTCTCTGAAAATCTCTGACACTCGCTGACACTCTGTGACACTCTCAGATACTCTCTGACTCTCTCAGACACACTCCGACACACTCAGAAACTCTCAGAAACTCTCTGGAACTCTCTGACACTCTCAGAAAGTCTCTGAAACTCTATGACTCTCTCTGAAACTCCCTGACACTCTCTGACGCTCTCTGACACTCTCTGAAACTCTGTGACACTCTTTGACACTCTCTGACACTCACTGACTCTCTCTGAAACTCTCGGACACTCTCTGAAAATCTCTGAAACTGTCTGACACTCTCTGACAATCTCTGACACTCTCTGAATCTCTCTGAATCACTCTGACACTCTGTGACACACTCTGAAACTCTCTGAAACTCTCTGACAATCTCTGAATTTCTCTGAAACTCTCTGACACTATCTGACTCTTTCTGAAACTCTCGGACACTCTCTGACACACTCTGCAACTCTATGACACTATGTGACACTCTCTGACACTCTCTGAATCTGTCTGAAAAGCTCTGACACTCTGTGAAACTCTCTGAAACTCTCTGACAGTCACTGACACTCTCTGACTCTCTCTGAAACTTTCTGACACTCTCTGACACTCTCTGAACATCTCTGAAACTCTCTGAAAATCTCTGAGACTCTCTGACACTCTGTGACACTCTCAGAATCTCTCAGAAACTCTCTGGAACTCTCTGACACTCTCAGAAACCCTTTGACACTCTTTGACACTCTCAGACACTGTCTGACTCACTCTGAAACTCTCTGACACTCTCTGACACTCCCTGACACTCTCTGAAACTCTCTGACACTCTCTGACACTCTCTGAAACTCTTTGACACTCTTTGACAATCTCAGAAACTGTCTGACTCTATCTGAAACTCTCTGACACTCTCTGACACTCCCTGACGCTGTCTGAAGCTCTCTGACACTCTCTGACACTCTCTGAAACTCTCTGAAACTCTCTGACACTCTCTGACAATCTCTGAAACTCTCTGACAATCTCTGGCACTCTCAGACACTCTCTGACACTCTCTGACACTTTCTGAAAGTCTCTGACACTATCTGACACTTTCTGAATCTCGCGGACACTCTCTGAATCTCTCTGAAACTCTCCGTTACACTCTGTGACACACTCTGAAACTTTCTGGCACTCTCTGACACTCTCTGAAGATCTCTGAAACTCTCTGAAAATCACTAACACTCTCTGAAACTCTCTGACACTCACTGACACTCTGTGGCACTCACTGACACTCTCTGAAGATCTCTGAAACTCTCTGAAAATCTCTGACACTCTCTGAAACTCTGTGACACTCACTGAAACACTCTGACACTCTCTGACACTCTCCGGTACACTCAGAAACTGTCAGAAACTCTCAGGCACTCTCTGACACTCACAGAAATTCTCTAAAACTCTCTGACACTCTCTGAAACCCTCTGACACTCTCTGACACTCTCTGAAACTTTTTGACACTCTTTGACACTCTCAGACATTGTCTGACTCTCTCTGAATCTCTCTGAAACTCTCTGACACTCTCTGACACTCCCTGACACTCTCTGAAGCTTTCTGAATCTCTCTGACACTCTGTGACACCCTCTGAAACTCTCTGAAACTCTCGGACACTCTCTGAAACTTTCTGACACTCTCTGAAACTCTTTGTAACTCTCTGACACTCTCAGAAACTCTCAGAAGCTCACTGAAACTCTCTGACACTCTCTGACAATCTCTGAAACTCTCAGGCACTCTCAGACACTCTCTGACACTCTCTGACACTATCTGAGACTCTCTGAAACTCTCTGACACTCTCTGAAATTCTCTGAAACTCTCTGACACTCTCTGACACTCTGAATCTCTCTGACACTCTCTGACACTCTCAGACACTCTCTGACACTCTCTGACACTTTCTGAAATTCTCTGACACTATCTGACACTTTCTGAATCTCTCGGACACTCTCTGAATCTCTCTGAAACTCTCCGACACTCTGTGACACTCTCTGAAACTTTCTGGCACTCTCTGACACACTCTGAAGATCTCTGGCACTCTCTGAAAATCTCTGACACTCTCTGAAACTCTGTGACACTCTCTGAAAGACTCTGAAACTCTCTGACACTCTCAGACACTCTCTGCCACTCTCTGACACTTTCTGAAACTCTCTGACACTCTCTGAAACTTTTTGACACTCTTTGACACTCTCAGACATTGTCTGACTCTCTCTGAAACTCTCTGAAACTCTCTGACACTCTCTGACACTCCCTGACACTCTCTGAAGCTTTCTGAAACTCTCTGACACTCTGTGACACCCTCTGAAACTCTCTGAAACGCTCTGAAACTTTCTGACACTCTCTGAAACTCTTTGTATCTCTCTGACACTCTCAGAAACTCTCAGAAGCTCACTGAAACTCTCTGACACTCTCTGACAATCTCTGAAACTCTCAGGCACTCTCAGACACTCTCTGACACTCTCTGACACTATCTGAGACTCTCTGAAACTCTCTGACACTCTCTGAAATTCTCTGAAACTCTCTGACACTCTCTGACACTCTGAATCTCTCTGACACTCTCTGACACTCTCAGACACTCTCTGACACTCTCTGACACTTTCTGAAATTCTCTGACACTATCTGACACTTTCTGAATCTCTCGGACACTCTCTGAATCTCTCTGAAACTCTCCGACACTCTGTGACACTCTCTGAAACTTTCTGGCACTCTCTGACACACTCTGAAGATCTCTGGCACTCTCTGAAACTCTGTGACACTCTCTGAAAGACTCTGAAACTCTCTGACACTCTCAGACACTCTCTGACACTCTCTGACACTTTCTGAAACTCTCCGACACTATCTGACTCTTTCTGAAACTCTCGGACACTCTCTGACACACTCTGCAACTCTATGACACTCTGTGACACTCTCTGACACTCTCTGAATCTCTCTGAAATGCTCTGACACTCTGTGACACTCTCTGAAACTCTCTGAAACTCCCTGACAATCTCTGACTCTCTCTGAAACTCTCTGAAAATCTCTGACACTCGCTGACACTCTGTGACACTCTCAGATACTCTCTGACTCTCTCAGACACACTCCGACACACTCAGAAACTCTCAGAAACTCTCTGGAACTCTCTGACACTCTCAGAAAGTCTCTGAAACTCTCTGACTCTCTCTGAAACTCCCTGACACTCTCTGACGCTCTCTGACACTCTCTGAAACTCTGTGACACTCTTTGACACTCTCTGACACTCACTGACTCTCTCTGAAACTCTCGGACACTCTCTGAAAATCTCTGAAACTGTCTGACACTCTCTGACAATCTCTGACACTCTCTGAATCTCTCTGAATCACTCTGACACTCTGTGACACACTCTGAAACTCTCTGAAACTCTCTGACAATCTCTGAATTTCTCTGAAACTCTCTGACACTATCTGACTCTTTCTGAAACTCTCGGACACTCTCTGACACACTCTGCAACTCTATGACACTATGTGACACTCTCTGACACTCTCTGAATCTGTCTGAAAAGCTCTGACACTCTGTGAAACTCTCTGAAACTCTCTGACAGTCACTGACACTCTCTGACTCTCTCTGAAACTTTCTGACACTCTCTGACACTCTCTGAACATCTCTGAAACTCTCTGAAAATCTCTGAGACTCTCTGACACTCTGTGACACTCTCAGAATCTCTCAGAAACTCTCTGGAACTCTCTGACACTCTCAGAAAGTCTCTGAAACACTCTGACACTCTCTGCAACTCTCTGACACTATCTGACGCTCTCTGACACTCTCTGAAACTCTGTGACACACTTTGACACTCTCTGACACTCTCTGAAACTCTCTGAAACTCTCTGACACTCTCTGACACTCTCTGAAACTCTCTGACAATCTCTGACACTCTCAGACACTCTCTGATACTCTCTGACACTTTCTGAAACTCTCTGACACTATCTGACACTTTCTGAATCTCTCGGACACTCTCTGAATCTCTCTGAAACTCTCCGACACTCTGTGACACTCTCTGAAACTTTCTGGCACTCTCTGACACTCTCTGAAGATCTCTGGCACTCTCTGAAAATCTCTGACACTCTCTGAAACTCTCTGACACTCCCTGACACACTATGGCACTCACTGACACTCTTTGAAGATCTCTGAAACTCTCTGAAACTCTCTGAAAATCTCTGACACTCTCTGAAACTCTCTGACACTCCCTGACACTCTATGGCACTCACTGACACTCTCTGAAGATCTCTGAAACTCTCTGAAAATCTCTGACACTCTCTAAAAATCTGTGACACTCTCTGAAACTCTCTGACACTCCCTGACACTCTCCGGCAAACTCAGAAACTGTCAGAAACTCTCAGGCCCTCTCTGACACTCTCAGAAATTCTCTGAAACTCTCTGACATTCTCTGAAACTCTTTGACACTCTTTGACACTCTCAGACACTGTCTGACTCTCTCTGAAACTCTCTGAAACTCTCTGACACTCTGTGACACCCTCTGAAACTCTCTGAAAATCTCGGACTCTCTCTGAAACTTTCTGACACTCTCTGTAACTCTCTGAAACTCTTTGTAACTCTCTGACACTCTCTGACACTCTCTGAAACTCTCAGACACTCTCAGACACTCTCTGAAACTCTCTGACACTCCCTGACACTCTCTGAAGCTTTCTGAAACTCTCTGACACTCTGTGACACCCTCTGAAACTCTCTGAAAATCTCGGACACTCTCTGAAACTTTTTGACACTCTCTGTAACTCTCTGAAACTCTTTGTAACTCTCTGACACTCTCAGAAACTCTCGGAAGCTCACTGAAACTCTCTGACACTCTCTGACACTCTCTGAAACTCTCAGACAGACTCAGACACTCGCTGGCACTCTCTGACACTATCTGAGACTCTCTGAATCTCTCTGACACTCTCTGAAATTCTCTGAAACTCTCTGACACTCTCTGACACTCTCTGACACTCTCTGACACTCTCAGACACTCTCTGACACTCTGTGGCACTTTCTGAAACTCTCAGACACTATCTAACACTTTCTGAATCTCTCGGACACTCTCTGAAACTCTCCGACACTCTGTGACACTCTCTGAAACTTTCTGGCACTCTCTGACACTCTCTGAAGATCTCTGGCACTCTCTGAAAATCTCTGACACTCTCTGAAACTCTGTGACACTCTCTGAAAGAGTCTGACACTCTCTGACACTTTCTGCAACTCTCTGACACTATCTGACTCTTTCTGAAACTCTCGGACACTCTCTGACACACTCTGCAAATCTATGACACTCTGTGACAGTCTCTGACACTCTCTGAATCTCTCTGAAAAGCTCTGACACTCTGTGACACTCTCTGAAACTCTCTGAAACTCCCTGACACTCTCTGACTCTCTCTGAAACCTTCTGACACTCTCTGACACTCTCTGAACATCTCTGAAACTCTCTGAAAATCTCTGACACTCTCTGACACTCTGTGACACTCTCAGATACTCTCTGACTCTCTCAGACACACTCCGACTCACTCAGAAACTCTCAGAAAGTCTCTGGAACTCTCTGACACTCTCAGAAAGTCTCTGAAACTCTCTGACACTCTCTGAAAATCTCTGACACTCTCTGACGCTCTCTGACACTCTCTGAAACTCTGTGACACTCTTTGACACTCTCTGACTCTCACTGACTCTCTCTGAAACTCTCTGACACTCTCTGAAACTCTCTGAAACTGTCTGACACTCTCTGACAATCTCTGACACTCTCTGAATCTCTCTGAATCACTCTGACACTCTGTGACACTCTCTGAAACTTTCTGACACTCTCTGAAAGTCTCTGAAGCTCTCTGAAACTCTCTGAAACTCTCTGACACTCTCTGACACTGTCTGAAACTCTCTGAAACTCTCTGAAATTCTCTGAAACTCTGTGAAACTCTCTGAAACACTCTGACACTCTCTGACATTCTCAGACACTCTCTGACACTTTCTGAAACTCTCTGCCAGTATCTGACACATTCGGAAACTCTCGGACACTCTCTGACACGCTCTGCAACTCTGTGTCACTGTGTGACACTCTCTGACACTCTCTGAATCTCTCTGAAACTCTCTGACACTCTGTGACACTCTGTAACTCTCTGAAACTCCCTGACACTCTCTGAAACTCTCTGAACATCTCTGAAACTCTCTGAAAATCTCTGACACTCTCTGACACTCTGTGACACTCTCAGATACTCTCTGACTGCCGCAGACACACTTCGACACACTCAGAAACTCTCAGAAACTCTCTGGCACTCTCTGACACTCTCTGACACCCTCTGAAACACTTTGACACTCTTTGACACTCTCAGACACTGTCTGACTCTCTCTGAAACTCTCTGACACTCTCTGACACTCCCTGACACGCTCTGAAGCTCTCTGACACTCTCTGACACTCTCTGAAACTCTTTGACACTTTTTGACAATCTCAGACACTGTCTGACTCTATCTGAAACTCTCTGACTCTCTCTGACACTCCCTGACACTGTCTGAAGCTCTCTGACACTCTCTGACACTCTCTGACACTCTCTGAAATTCTCTGACACTCTCTGACACTCTGTGACACTCTCTGAAAATCTGTGACATTCTCTGAGTCTCTCCGATACACTCAGAAACTGTCAGAAACTCTCAGTCACTCTCTGACACTATCAGAATGTCTCTGAAACTCTCTGACACTCTCTGAAACTCTCTGACACTCTCAGACACTTTCTGACTCTCTCTGAAACTCTCTACTATCTCTGACACTCTCTGACACTCTCTGAAGCTCTCTGATACTCTCTGACATTCCGTGACACTCTCTGAATTTCTCTAAAAGTCTATGACACTCTCTGACACTCTCTTGAAACTTTCCGACACTCTCTGAAACACTCTGAAACACTCTGAAGCTCTCTGAAACTCTCTGAAACTCTCTGACAATCTCAGAAAATCTCAGAAACTCTCTGAAACTCTCTGAAACTCTCTGACACTCTGTGACAATCTCTGAAACTCTCTGACACTCTCTGACACTCGATGACTCTCTCTGAATCTCGCAGTCACTCTCTGATACTCTGTGACAATCACTGACACTATCTGACACAGTCTGACAATCTCTGAAACGATCTGACACTCACTGACACTCTGTGGCACTCACTGACACTCTCTGAAGATCTCTGACACTCTCTGAAACTCTGTGACACTCTCTGAAACACTCTGACACTCTCTGACACTCTCCGGCGCACTCAGAAAATGTCAGAAACTCTCAGGCACTCTCTGAATCTCTCTGAAACTCTCTGACACTGTGTGACACTCTGTAACTCTCTGAAACTCCCTGACACTCTCTGACACTATCAGAATGTCTCTGAAACTCTCTGACACTCTCTGAAACTCTCTGACACTCTCAGACACTTTCTGACACTCTGTGACACTCTCTGAACATCTCTGAAACACTCTGAAAATCTCTGACACTCCCTGACACTCTCTGAAGCTTTCTGAAACTCTCTGACACTCTGTGACACCCTCTGAAACTCTCTGAAAATCTCGGACACTCTCTGAAACTTTTTGACACTCTCTGTAACTCTCTGAAACTCTTTGTAACTCTCTGACACTCTCAGAAACTCTCGGAAGCTCACTGAAACTCTCTGACACTCTCTGACACTCTCTGAAACTCTCAGACAGACTCAGACACTCGCTGGCACTCTCTGACACTATCTGAGACTCTCTGAATCTCTCTGACACTCTCTGAAATTCTCTGAAACTCTCTGACACTCTCTGACACTCTCTGAAACTCTCTGACACTCTCTGACACTCTCAGACACTCTCTGACACTCTGTGGCACTTTCTGAAACTCTCAGACACTATCTAACACTTTCTGAATCTCTCGGACACTCTCTGAAACTCTCCGACACTCTGTGACACTCTCTGAAACTTTCTGGCACTCTCTGACACTCTCTGAAGATCTCTGGCACTCTCTGAAAATCTCTGACACTCTCTGAAACTCTGTGACACTCTCTGAAAGAGTCTGACACTCTCTGACACTTTCTGCAACTCTCTGACACTATCTGACTCTTTCTGAAACTCTCGGACACTCTCTGACACACTCTGCAAATCTATGACACTCTGTGACAGTCTCTGACACTCTCTGAATCTCTCTGAAAAGCTCTGACACTCTGTGACACTCTCTGAAACTCTCTGAAACTCCCTGACACTCTCTGACTCTCTCTGAAACCTTCTGACACTCTCTGACACTCTCTGAACATCTCTGAAACTCTCTGAAAATCTCTGACACTCTCTGACACTCTGTGACACTCTCAGATACTCTCTGACTCTCTCAGACACACTCCGACTCACTCAGAAACTCTCAGAAAGTCTCTGGAACTCTCTGACACTCTCAGAAAGTCTCTGAAACTCTCTGACACTCTCTGAAAATCTCTGACACTCTCTGACGCTCTCTGACACTCTCTGAAACTCTGTGACACTCTTTGACACTCTCTGACTCTCACTGACTCTCTCTGAAACTCTCTGACACTCTCTGAAACTCTCTGAAACTGTCTGACACTCTCTGACAATCTCTGACACTCTCTGAATCTCTCTGAATCACTCTGACACTCTGTGACACTCTCTGAAACTTTCTGACACTCTCTGAAAGTCTCTGAAGCTCTCTGAAACTCTCTGAAACTCTCTGACACTCTCTGACACTGTCTGAAACTCTCTGAAACTCTCTGAAATTCTCTGAAACTCTGTGAAACTCTCTGAAACACTCTGACACTCTCTGACATTCTCAGACACTCTCTGACACTTTCTGAAACTCTCTGCCAGTATCTGACACATTCGGAAACTCTCGGACACTCTCTGACACGCTCTGCAACTCTGTGTCACTGTGTGACACTCTCTGACACTCTCTGAATCTCTCTGAAACTCTCTGACACTCTGTGACACTCTGTAACTCTCTGAAACTCCCTGACACTCTCTGAAACTCTCTGAACATCTCTGAAACTCTCTGAAAATCTCTGACACTCTCTGACACTCTGTGACACTCTCAGATACTCTCTGACTGCCGCAGACACACTTCGACACACTCAGAAACTCTCAGAAACTCTCTGGCACTCTCTGACACTCTCTGACACCCTCTGAAACACTTTGACACTCTTTGACACTCTCAGACACTGTCTGACTCTCTCTGAAACTCTCTGACACTCTCTGACACTCCCTGACACGCTCTGAAGCTCTCTGACACTCTCTGACACTCTCTGAAACTCTTTGACACTTTTTGACAATCTCAGACACTGTCTGACTCTATCTGAAACTCTCTGACTCTCTCTGACACTCCCTGACACTGTCTGAAGCTCTCTGACACTCTCTGACACTCTCTGACACTCTCTGAAATTCTCTGACACTCTCTGACACTCTGTGACACTCTCTGAAAATCTGTGACATTCTCTGAGTCTCTCCGATACACTCAGAAACTGTCAGAAACTCTCAGTCACTCTCTGACACTATCAGAATGTCTCTGAAACTCTCTGACACTCTCTGAAACTCTCTGACACTCTCAGACACTTTCTGACTCTCTCTGAAACTCTCTACTATCTCTGACACTCTCTGACACTCTCTGAAGCTCTCTGATACTCTCTGACATTCCGTGACACTCTCTGAATTTCTCTAAAAGTCTATGACACTCTCTGACACTCTCTTGAAACTTTCCGACACTCTCTGAAACACTCTGAAACACTCTGAAGCTCTCTGAAACTCTCTGAAACTCTCTGACAATCTCAGAAAATCTCAGAAACTCTCTGAAACTCTCTGAAACTCTCTGACACTCTGTGACAATCTCTGAAACTCTCTGACACTCTCTGACACTCGATGACTCTCTCTGAATCTCGCAGTCACTCTCTGATACTCTGTGACAATCACTGACACTATCTGACACAGTCTGACAATCTCTGAAACGATCTGACACTCACTGACACTCTGTGGCACTCACTGACACTCTCTGAAGATCTCTGACACTCTCTGAAACTCTGTGACACTCTCTGAAACA
Source organism: Heterodontus francisci (assembly GCF_036365525.1). Lineage (NCBI taxonomy): Eukaryota > Metazoa > Chordata > Chondrichthyes > Heterodontiformes > Heterodontidae > Heterodontus > Heterodontus francisci. The sequence goes on along the minus strand of NC_090412.1, from coordinate 36,504,588 downwards.
CTCTGACACTCTCTGACACTCTCCGGCGCACTCAGAAAATGTCAGAAACTCTCAGGCACTCTCTGAATCTCTCTGAAACTCTCTGACACTGTGTGACACTCTGTAACTCTCTGAAACTCCCTGACACTCTCTGACACTATCAGAATGTCTCTGAAACTCTCTGACACTCTCTGAAACTCTCTGACACTCTCAGACACTTTCTGACACTCTGTGACACTCTCTGAACATCTCTGAAACACTCTGAAAATCTCTGACACTCTCTGACACTCTGTGACACTCTCAGATAATCTCTGACTCCCGCAGACACACTTCGACACACTCAGAAACTCTCTGACACTCTCTGACACTCTCAGAAACTCTCTGAAACTCTTTGACACTCTCTGAAACTCTCTGACACTCTCTGACACTCTCTGAAACCCTTTGACACTCTTTGACACTCTCAGACACTGTCTGACTCTCTCTGAAACTCTCTGACACTCTCTGACACTCCCTGACACTCTCTGAAACTCTGTGACACTCTCTGAAATTCTCTGATAATCTCTGACACACTCTTACAAACTCAGAAACTCTCAGAAACTCTCTGACACTCTCTGACACTCTCAGACACTCTCAGAAACTCTCTGACACTCTCTGACACTCTCAGACACTCTCTGAAACTCTCTGACACTCTCTGAAAATCTCAGAAACTCTCAGAAGGTCTCTGACACTCTCTGACACTCTGTGACACTCTCTGAAAATCTCTGACACTCTCGGACACTCTCTTACAAACTCCGAAACTCTCAGAAACTCTCTGAAACACTCTGAAGCTCTCTGAAACTCTCTGAAACTCTCTGACAATCTCAGAAAATCTCAGAAACTCTCTGAAACTCTCTGAAACTCTCTGAAACTCTCTGACACTCTGTGACAATCTCTGAAACTCTCTGACACTCTCTGACACTCGATGACTCTCTCTGAATCTCTCAGTCACTCTCTGATACTCTGTGACAATCACTGACACTATCTGACACAGTCTGACAATCTCTGAAACGATCTGACACTCACTGACACTCTGTGGCACTCACTGACACTCTCTGAAGATCTCTGACACTCTCTGAAACTCTGTGACACTCTCTGAAACACTCTGACACTCTCTGACACTCTCCGGCACACTCAGAAAATGTCAGAAACTCTCAGGCACTCTCTGAATCTCTCTGAAACTCTCTGACACTGTGTGACACTCTGTAACTCTCTGAAACTCCCTGACACTCTCTGACACTATCAGAATGTCTCTGAAACTCTCTGACACTCTCTGAAACTCTCTGACACTCTCAGACACTTTCTGACACTCTGTGACACTCTCTGAACATCTCTGAAACGCTCTGAAAATCTCTGACACTCTCTGACACTCTGTGACACTCTCAGATAATCTCTGACTCCCGCAGACACACTTCGACACACTCAGAAACTCTCTGACACTCTCTGACACTCTCAGAAACTCTCTGAAACTCTTTGACACTCTCTGAAACTCTCTGACACTCTCTGACACTCTCTGAAACCCTTTGACACTCTTTGACACTCTCAGACACTGTCTGACTCTCTCTGAAACTCTCTGACACTCTCTGACACTCCCTGACACTCTCTGAAACTCTGTGACACTCTCTGAAATTCTCTGATAATCTCTGACACACTCTTACAAACTCAGAAACTCTCAGAAACTCTCTGACACTCTCTGACACTCTCAGACACTCTCAGAAACTCTCTGACACTCTCTGACACTCTCAGACACTCTCTGAAACTCTCTGACACTCTCTGAAAATCTCAGAAACTCTCAGAAGGTCTCTGACACTCTCTGACACTCTGTGACACTCTCTGAAAATCTCTGACACTCTCGGACACTCTCTTACAAACTCCGAAACTCTCAGAAACTCTCTGACACTCTCTGAAACTCTCTGACACTCTCTGACTCTCTCTGAAACTCTCTGACACTGTGACACTCTCTGAAACTCTCTGACATTCTCTGACACTCTCTGACACTCCCTGACACTCTCTGAATCTCTCTGAAACTCTCTGACACACTCTGACATTCTCTGAAACTCTCTGAAACCATCTGACAATCTCTGACGCGCTCTGAAACACTCTGACACTCTCTGACACTCTGTGACACTCTGAAACTCTATGACACTCTCCGACACACTCAGAATCTGTCAGAAACTCTCAGGCACTCTCTGACACTCTCAGAAAGTCTCTGAAACTCTCTGTAACTCTCTGACACTCTCTGAAACCCTTTGACACTCTTTGACTCGCTCAGACACTGTCTGACTCTCTCTGAAACTCTCTACTCTCTGAAGTTCTCTGATGCTCTCTGACACTCTGTGACAATCTCTGAAACTCTCTGAAAGGCTCTGACACTCTCTGAAACTCTCAGAAACTCTCTGAAAGTCTCTGACACTCTCTGACACTCTCTGACAAACTCAGAAACTCTCTGACATTCTCTGAAACTCTCTGAAACTCTCAGACACTCTCTGACAATCTCTGACACTCTCTGAAACACTCTGACACTCTCTGAAACTCTCTGACACTCTCTGACACTCTCAGCCACTCTCTGACACTCTCTGACACTTTCTGAATCTCTCTGACACTATCTGACACTTTCTGAAACTTTCTGACACTCTCCGACACTCTCTGATACTCTCTGACGCTCTCGGACAATCACTGACACTCTCTGACAAACTCACAAACTCTCAGAAACTCTCTGACTCTTTCTGACACTCTCTGAAACACTTTGACACCCTTTGACACTCTCAGACAGTGTCTGACTCTCTCTGAAACTCTCTGACACTCTCTGAAACTGACTGAAACTCTCTGACACTCTCTGACACTCTCTGACACTCTCTGACTCTCTCTGAAACTCTCTGACACTGTGACACTCTCTGAAACTCTCTGACATTCTCTGACACTCTCTGACACTCCCTGACACTCTCTGAATCTCTCTGAAACTCTCTGACACACTCTGACATTCTCTGAAACTCTCTGAAACCATCTGACAATCTCTGACGCGCTCTGAAACACTCTGACACTCTCTGACACTCTGTGACACTCTGAAACTCTATGACACTCTCCGACACACTCAGAATCTGTCAGAAACTCTCAGGCACTCTCTGACACTCTCAGAAAGTCTCTGAAACTCTCTGTAACTCTCTGACACTCTCTGAAACCCTTTGACACTCTTTGACTCGCTCAGACACTGTCTGACTCTCTCTGAAACTCTCTACTCTCTGAAGTTCTCTGATGCTCTCTGACACTCTGTGACAATCTCTGAAACTCTCTGAAAGGCTCTGACACTCTCTGAAACTCTCAGAAACTCTCTGAAAGTCTCTGACACTCTCTGACACTCTCTGACAAACTCAGAAACTCTCTGACATTCTCTGAAACTCTCTGAAACTCTCAGACACTCTCTGACAATCTCTGACACTCTCTGAAACACTCTGACACTCTCTGAAACTCTCTGACACTCTCTGACACTCTCAGCCACTCTCTGACACTCTCTGACACTTTCTGAAACTCTCTGACACTATCTGACACTTTCTGAAACTTTATGACACTCTCCGACACTCTCTGATACTCTCTGACACTCTCGGACAATCACTGACACTCTCTGACAAACTCACAAACTCTCAGAAACTCTCTGACTCTTTCTGACACTCTCTGAAACACTTTGACACCCTTTGACACTCTCAGACAGTGTCTGACTCTCTCTGAAACTCTCTGACACTCTCTGAAACTGACTGAAACTCTCTGACACTCTCTGACACTCTCTGACACTCTCTGAAGCTCTCTGAAACTCTATGACACCCCGTGACATTCTCTGAAACTCTCTGACAGGCTCTGAAACTCTCTGAAACTCTCTGAAGCTCTCTGATGCACTCTGAAAGGCTCTGACACTCTCTGAAACTCTCTGAAGCTCTCTGAAACTCTCTGAAACTCTCAGAAACAATCAGAAACTCTCTGAAAGTCTCTGACACTCTCTGACAAACTCAGAAACTCTCTGAAACTCTCTGACACTCTCTGAAACTCTCTGACACTCTCTGAAACTCTCAGACACTCTCTGAGATTCTCTGACACTCTCTGAAACTCTCTGAAACTCTCTGATAATCTCTGACAATCTCTGACACGCTCTGAAACTCTCTGACACTCTCTGAAACTCTCAGACACTCTCTGAAACTCTCTGACACTTTCTGAATCTCTCTGACACTATCTGATACTTTCTGAAACTTTCTGACACTCTCTGACACTCTCTGATACTCTCTGACACTCTCGGACAATCTCTGACACTCTCTGACAAAATCACAAACTCTCTGAAACTCTCTGACACTCTCTGACACTCTCTGAATGTCTCAGACACACTCTGACACTCTCTGACACTCTCTGAAAATCTCTGACACTCCCTGACACTCTCTGAAGCTCTCTTTCACTCTCTGACACTCTCTGACACTCTGTGACACTCTCAGATACTCTCTGACTCCCGCAGACACACTTCGACACACTCAGAAACTCTCAGAAACTCTCTGGCACTCTCTGACACTCTCAGAACCTCTCTGAAACTCTTTGACACTCTCTGAAACTCTCTGACACTCTCTGACACTCTCTGACACCCTCTGAAACACTTTGACACTCTTTGACACTCTCAGACACTGTCTGACTCTCTCTGAAACTCTCTGACACTCTCTGACACTCCCTGACACTCTCTGAAGCTCTCTGACACTCTCTGACACTCTCTGAAACTCTTTGACACTCTTTGACAATCTCAGACACTGTCTGACTCTATCTGAAACTCTCTGACACTCTCTGACACTCCCTGACACTGTCTGAAGCTCTCTGACACTCTCTGACACTCTCTGAAACTCTCTGAAACTCTCTGACACTCTGTGACACTCTCTGAAAATCTGTGACATTCTCTGAGTCTCTCGGATACACTCAGAAACTGTCAGAAACTCTCAGGCACTCTCTGACACTATCAGAATGTCTCTGAAACTCTCTGACACTCTCTGAAACTCTCTGACACTCTCAGACACTTTCTGACTCTCTCTGAAACTCTCTGATACTCTCTGACATTCCGTGACACTCTCTGAATTTCTCTAAAAGTCTATGACACTCTCTGACACTCTCTTGAAACTTTCCGACACTCTCTGAAACACTCTGAAACACTCTGAAGCTCTCTGAAACTCTCTGAAACTCTCTGACACTCTGTGACAATCTCTGAAACTCTCTGACACTCGATGACTCTCTCTGAATCTCGCAGACACTCTCTGATACTCTCTGACAATCACTGACACTATCTGACACAGTCTGACAATCTCTGAAACGCTCTGACACTCACTGACACTCTGTGGCACTCACTGACACTCTCTGAAGATCTCTGAAACTCTCTGAAAATCTCTGACACTCTCTGAAACTCTGTGACACTCTCTGAAACACTCTGACACTCTCCGGCACACTCAGAAACTGTCAGAAACTCTCAGGCACTCTCTGAATCTCTCTGAAACTCTCTGACACTGTGTGACACTCTGTAACTCTCTGAAACTCCCTGACACTCTCTGAAACTTTCTGACACTCTGTGACACTCTCTGAACATCTCTGAAACTCTCTGAAAATCTCTGACACTCTCTGACACTCTGTGACACTCTCAGATACTCTCTGACTCCCGCAGACAAACTTCGACACACTCAGAAACTCTCAGAAACTCTCTGGCACTCTCTGACACTCTCAGAAACTCTCTGAAACTCTTTGACACTCTCTGAAACTCTCTGACACTCTCTGAAACTCTCTGACACTCTCTGAAACTCTCTGATACACTCTGACAATCTCTGACACGCTCTGAAACTCGCTGACACTCTCTGACACTCTCTGACACTCTCTGACAACTTCTGAATCTCTCTGAATCTTTCTGACACCATCTGACACATTCTGAAACTTTCTGACACTCTCTGACACTCTCTGACACTCTCTGACACTCTCTGGATCTCTCTGATACTCTCTGACACTCTCGGACAATCTCTGACACTCTTTGAAACTCTCTGACACTCTCTGACACTCTCAGATACTGTCTGACACTCGCTGAAACTCTCTGACACATTCTGAAACTCTCTGACACTCTCTGACTCTCCCTGACACTCTCTGAATCTCTCTGAAACTTTCCGACACTCTCGGACAATCTCTGAAAATCTCTGAAACTCTCTGAAAATCTCCGACACTCTCGGAAACTTTCAGAAACTCTCTGAAACTCTCTGACACTCTCTGACACTCTCTGACACTCTGTGACACTCTCTGAAATTCTCTGACAATCTCTGACACACTCTTACAATCTCAGAAACTCTCAGAAGGTCTCTGACACTCTCTGACACACTGTGACACTCTCTGAAAATCTCTGACACTCTCGGACACTCTCTTACAAACTCCGAAACTCTCAGAAACTCTCTGACCCTCTCTGAAACTCTCTGACACTCTCTGACTCTCTCTGAAACTCTCTGACACTGTGACACTCTCTGAAACTCTCTGACATTCTCTGACACTCTCTGACACTCCCTGACACTCTCTGAATCTCTCTGAAACTCTCTGACACACTCTGACATTCTCTGAAACTCTCTGAAACCATCTGAAAATCTCTGACGCGCTCTGAAACTGTCTGACACTCTCTGACACTCTGTGACACTCTCTGAAACTCTTATGACACTCTCCGACACACTCAGAATCTGTCAGAAACTCTCAGGCACTCTCTGACACTCTCAGAAACCCTTTGACACTCTTTGACTCTCTCAGACACTGTCTGACTCTTTCTGAAACTCTCTACTCTCTCTGAAACTCTCTGACACTCTCTGAAGCTCTCTGATACTCTCTGACACTCTGTGACACTCTCTGAAACTCTCTGAAAGGCTCTGACACTCTCTGAAACTCTCAGAAACTCTCTGAAAGTCTCTGCCACTCTCTGACACTCTCTGACAAACTCAGAAACTCTCTGACATTCTCTGAAACTCTCTGACACTCTCTGAAACTCTCAGACACTCTCTGACATTCTCTGACACTCTCTGAAACATTCTGACACTCTCTGAAACTCTCTGATACTCTCTGACAATCTCTGACACGCTCTGAAACTCTCTGACACTCTCTGACACTTTCTGAAACTTTCTGACACTCTCCGACACTCTCTGATACTCTGACACTCTCGGACAATCTCTGACACTCTCTGACAAACTCACAAACTCTCAGAAACTCTCTGACTCTTTCTGACACTCTCTGAAACACTTTGACACCCTTTGACACTCTCAGACAGTGTCTGACTCTCTCTGAAACTCTCTGACACTCTCTGAAACTGACTGAAACTCTCTGACACTCTCTGACACTCTCTGAAGCTCTCTGAAACTCTATGACACCCCGTGACATTCTCTGAAACTCTCTGACAGGCTCTGACACTCTCTGAAGCTCTCTGAAACTCTCTGAAAGGCTCTGACACTCTCTGAAACTCTCTGAAGCTCTCTGAAACTCTCTGAAACTCTCAGAAACACTCAGAAACTCTCTGAAAGTCTCTGACACTCTCTGACAAACTCAGAAACTCTCTGAAACTCTCTGACACTCTCTGAAACTCTCTGACACTCTCTGAAACTCTCAGACACTCTCTGACATTCTCTGACACTCTCTGAAACTCTCTGAAACACTCTGATACTCTCTGACAATCTCTGACACGCTCTGAAACTCTCTGACACTCTCTGAAACTCTCAGACACTCTCTGAAACTCTCTGTCACTTTCTGAATCTCTCTGACACTATCTGATACTTTCTGAAACTTTCTGACACTCTCTGACACTCTCTGATACTCTCTGACACTCTCGGACAATCTCTGACACTCTCTGACAAAATCACAAACTCTCAGAAACTCTCTGACTCTCTCTGACTCTCTCAGAAACTCTCAGAAACTCTCAGAAACCCACTGGCACTCTCTGACACTCTCAGAAAATCTCTGAATCTCTCTGACACTCTCTGAAACTCTTTGACACTCACTGAAACTCTCTGAAACTCTCTGACACTCTCTGAAACTCTCTGAATCTCTCCGACACCCTCTGACACTCTCTGACACTCTCTGAAAATCTCTGAAACTCTCTGACACTCTCTGAAACTCTCTGAAACCCTCTGGCACCCTCTGAAACTCTCTGACTCGCTCTGACACTTTCTGAAACTCCCTGACACTCTCTGACACTCTCTGACACTTTCTGACACTCTCTGACACTCTCTGAAGCTCTCTCAAACTGTCTGACACCCTGTGACACTCTCTGAAACTCTCTGACAGGCTTTGACACTCTCTGAAACATTCTGAAACTCTCTGAAACTCTCAGAAACTCTCTGAAAGTCTCTGACACTCTCTGACACTCTGTGACACTCTTTGAAAATCTCTGACACTCTCTGACACTCTCTGACAAACTCAGAAACTGTCAGAAACTCTCTGACACTCTCTGAAACTCTCTGACAATCTCTGACACGCTCTGAAACTCTCTGACACTCTCTGACAGTCTCAGACACTCTCTGACACTCTCTGACACTTTCTGAAACTCTTTGACACTATCTGACACTTCCATAAACTTCCTATCACTCTCTGACAATCTCTGACACTCTCTGACACTCTCTGATACTCTCTGACACTCTCAGACAATCTCTGACACTCTCTGACAAACTCACAAACTCTCAGAAACTCTATGACTCTCTCAGACACTCTCAGACACTCTCTGGCACTCTCTGAAACCTTCTGACACTCTCTGAAACACACTGAAGCTCTCTGAAACTCTCTGAAACTCTCTGACAATCTCAGGAACTCTCTGAAACTCTCTGAAACTCTCTGACACTTTTTGACACTCTCTGACACTCTGTCACACTCTCTGAAGCTCTCTGACACTCTCTGAAACTCTCTGACACTCTCTGACACTCGCTGCACTCTCTGCCTCCGCTGACACTCTCTGATACTCTCTGACACTCACTGACAATATCTGACACTCTCTGAAACTCTCTGACACTCACTGACACTCTGTGACACTCTCTGAAACTCTCTAACACTCTCTGACAGTCTCTGAAAATCTCTGACACTCTCTGACACACTCAGAAAATCTCAGAGCCCTCTGACAGTCTCTGAAACTCTCTGACATTCTCTGACACTCTGTGAATATCTCTGAAAGTCTCTGAAACTCCCTGACATTCTCTCAAACTCTGTGACACTCTCTGAAAATCTCTGACACTCTCTGACACTCTGTGACACTCTCTGAAACTCTCTGACACTCTCTGACACTCTCTGACACTCTCTGACACTCTCCGACACACTCAGATATTGTCAGAAACTCTCAGGCACTCTCTGACACTCTCAGAAAGTCTCTGAAACTCTCTGACACTCTCTGAAACTCTCCGACACTCGCTGACACTCTCTGAAACCCTTTGACACTCTTTGACACTCTCATACACTGTCTGACTCTCTCTGGAACTCTCTACACTCACTGAAACTCTCTGACACACTCTGAAGCTAGCTGATACTCGCTGACACTCTGTGACACTCTCTGAAACTCTCTGAAAGTCTGTGACACACTCTGGCACTCTCTGAAACTTTCTGATACTCTCTGAAACATACTGAAGCTCTCAGAAACTCTCTGAAACTCTCTGACAATCTCAGGAACTCTCTGAAACTCTCTGAAACTCTCTGACACTCTCTGACACTCTCTGACACTCTGTCATACTCTCTGAAACTCTCTGACAATCTCAGGAACTCTCTGAAACTCTCTGACACTCTCTGAAACTGTCTGAAACTATCTGACACTCTCGGACACTCTCTGAAGCTCTCTGAAACTCTCTGACACCCTGTGACACTCTCTGAAACTCTCTGTCAGGCTCTGACACTCTCTGAAACTCTCTGAAGCTCTCTGAAACTCTCTGAAACTCTCTGAAACTCTCTGAAAGTCTCTGACACGCTCTGACACTCTCTGACACTCTGTGACACTCTCTGAAAATCTCTGACACTCCCTTGCACTCTCTGACACTCTCTGACTCTCGCTGACACTCTCTGATACTCTCTGACATTCACTGACAATATCTGACTCTCGCTGACAATCTCTGATACTCTCTGACACTCACTGACAACATCTGACACTCTCTGGAACTCTCTGACACTCACTGACCCTCTGAGACACTCTGTGAAACTCACTGACAGTCTCTGACACTCTCTGACACTCTCTGACAGTCTGTGACACTCTCTGAAAATCTCTGACACTCTCTGAAACTCTCTGACACTCTCTGACACACTCAGAATATTTCTCAGTGCCCTCTGAATGTCTCTGACACTCTCTGACAAACGCAGAAACTCTCAGAAACTCTCTGACACTCTCTGAAACTCTCTGACACTCTCTGACTCTCGCTGACACTCTCTGATACTCTCTGACACTCACTGACACTATCTGACACTCTCTGCAACTCTCTGACACTCTCTGACACTCTCTGACACTCACTGACACTTTCTGACACTCTCTGACACTATCTGAAGCTCTCTCAAACTCTCTGAAACCCTGTAACTCTCTCTGAATATCTCTGACAGGCTCTGACACTCTCTGAAACTCTCTGAAGCTCTCTGAAACATTTTGAAACCCTCTGAAACTCTCTGAAACTCTCAGAAACTCTCAGAAACTCTCAGAAACTCTCAGAAACTCTCTGAATGTCTCTGACACTCTCTGACACTCTGTGATACTCTCTGAAAATCTCGGACACTCTCTGACATTCTCTGACAAACTCAGAAACTCTCAGAAACTCTCTGACACTCTCTGAAACTCTCTGACACTCTCTGAAACTCTGTGAGACTCTCTGAAAATCTCTGAAGATCTCCGAAACTCTCTGACTCTCTGTGACACACTCTGACACTCTCTGACACTCTCCGACACACTCAGAAACTCTCAGAAACTCTCTAGCACTCTCTTACACTCTCAGAAAGTCTTTGAGACTCTCTGACATTCTCTAAAACTCTCTGAAACTCTCTGACACTCTCTGACACTCTTTGAAACACTTTGACACTCTTTGACACTCTCAGACACTGTCTGACTCTCTCTGAAACTCTCTGACACTCTCTGAAACTGCCTGAAACTCTCTGACACTCTCTGACACTCTCTGAAGCTCTCTGAAGCTCTCTGACGCCCTGTGACACTCTCTGAAACTCTCTGACAGGCTCTGACAATCTCTGAAACTGTCTGAAGCTCTCTGAAAGTCTCTGAAACTCTCAGAAACTCTCAGAAACTCTCTGAAAGTCTCTTACACTCTCTGACACTCTCTGACCATTTCTGAATCTCTCTGAATTTCTCTGACACTATCTGACACTTTCTGAAACTTTCTGACACTCTCTGACACTCTCTGACACTCTCTGACACTCTCTGGCTCTCTCTGATACTCTCTGACAATCTCGGACACTCTCTGACACTCTCTGAAACTCTCTGACACTCTCTGACACTCTCAGATACTGTCTGACACTCGCCGAAACTCTCCGAAACTCTCTGAAACTCTCTGACACTCTCTGACTCTCCCTGACACTCTCTGAATCTCTCTGAAACTCTCTGACACTCTGTAATACTCTCTGAAACATTCTGACACTCTCTGACACTCTCTGACACTCTGTCATACTCTCTGAAACTCTCTGACAATCTCAGGAACTCTCTGAAAATCTCTGACACTCTCTGAAACTGTCTGAAACTATCTGACACTCTCGGACACTCTCTGAAGCTCTCTGAAAAATCTCTGACACCCTGTGACACTCTCTGAAACTCTCTGTCAGGCTCTGACACTCTCTGAAACTCTCTGAAGCTCTCTGAAACTCTCTGAAACTCTCTGAAAGTCTCTGACACGCTCTGACACTCTCTGACACTCTGTGACACTCTCTGAAAATCTCTGACACTCCCTTGCACTCTCTGACACTCTCTGACTCTCGCTGACACTCTCTGATACTCTCTGACATTCACTGACACTATCTGACTCTCGCTGACAATCTCTGATACTCTCTGACACTCACTGACAACATCTGACACTCTCTGGAACTCTCTGACACTCACTGACCCTCTGAGACACTCTGTGAAACTCTCTGACAGTCTCTGACACTCTCTGACACTCTCTGACAGTCTGTGACACTCTCTGAAAATCTCTGACACTCTCTGAAACTCTCTGACACTCTCTGACACACTCAGAATATTTCTCAGTGCCCTCTGAATGTCTCTGACACTCTCTGACAAACGCAGAAGCTCTCAGAAACTCTCTGACACTCTCTGAAACTCTCTGACACTCTCTGACTCTCGCTGACACTCTCTGATACTCTCTGACACTCACTGACACTATCTGACACTCTCTGCAACTCTCTGACACTCTCTGACACTCTCTGACACTCACTGACACTTTCTGACACTCTCTGACACTATCTGAAGCTCTCTCAAACTCTCTGAAACCCTGTAACTCTATCTGAATATCTCTGACAGCGTCTGACACTCTCTGAAACTCTCTGAAGCTCTCTGAAACATTTTGAAACCCTCTGAAACTCTCTGAAACTCTCAGAAACTCTCAGAAACTCTCAGAAACTCTCTGAATGTCTCTGACACTCTCTGACACTCTGTGATACTCTCTGAAAATCTCGGACACTCTCTGACATTCTCTGACAAACTCAGAAACTCTCAGAAACTCTCTGACACTCTCTGAAACTCTCTGACACTCTCTGAAACTCTGTGAGACTCTCTGAAAATCTCTGAAGATCTCCGAAACTCTCTGACTCTCTGTGACACACTCTGACACTCTCTGACACTCTCCGACACACTCAGAAACTCTCAGAAACTCTCTAGCACTCTCTTACACTCTCAGAAAGTCTTTGAGACTCTCTGACATTCTCTGAAACTCTCTGAAACTCTCTGACACTCTCTGACACTCTTTGAAACACTTTGACACTCTTTGACACTCTCAGACACTGTCTGACTCTCTCTGAAACTCTCTGACACTCTCTGAAACTGCCTGAAACTCTCTGACACTCTCTGACACTCTCTGAAGCTCTCTGAAGCTCTCTGACGCCCTGTGACACTCTCTGAAACTCTCTGACAGGCTCTGACAATCTCTGAAACTGTCTGAAGCTCTCTGAAAGTCTCTGAAACTCTCAGAAACTCTCAGAAACTCTCTGAAAGTCTCTTACACTCTCTGACACTCTGTGACACTCTCTGAAAATCTCTGACACTCTCTGACACTCTCTGACAAACTGAGAAACTCTCAGAAACTCTCTGACACTCTCTGACACTCTCTGAAACTCTCAGACACTCTCTGACTTTCTCTGACACTCTCTGAAACTCTCTGACACTCTCTGAAACTCTCTGATACTCTCTGACAATCTCTGACACGCTCTGAAACTCGCTGACACTCTCTGACACTCTCTGACACTCTCTGACCATTTCTGAATCTCTCTGAATTTCTCTGACACTATCTGACACTTTCTGAAACTTTCTGACACTCTCTGACACACTCTGACACTCTCTGGCTCTCTCTGATACTCTCTGACAATCTCGGACACTCTCTGACACTCTCTGAAACTCTCTGACACTCTCTGACACTCTCAGATACTGTCTGACACTCGCCGAAACTCTCTGAAACTCTCTGAAACTCTCTGACACTCTCTGACTCTCCCTGACACTCTCTGAATCTCTCTGAAACTCTCTGACACTCTGTAATACTCTCTGAAACATTCTGACACTCTCTGACACTCTCTGACACTCTGTCATACTCTCTGAAACTCTCTGACAATCTCAGGAACTCTCTGAAAATCTCTGACACTCTCTGAAACTGTCTGAAACTATCTGACACTCTCGGACACTCTCTGAAGCTCTCTGAAAACTCTCTGACACCCTGTGACACTCTCTGAAACTCTCTGTCAGGCTCTGACACTCTCTGAAACTCTCTGAAGCTCTCTGAAACTCTCTGAAACTCTCTGAAACTCTCTGAAAGTCTCTGACACGCTCTGACACTCTCTGACACTCTGTGACACTCTCTGAAAATCTCTGACCCTCCCTTGCACTCTCTGACACTCTCTGACTCTCGCTGACACTCTCTGATACTCTCTGACATTCACTGACACTATCTGACTCTCGCTGACAATCTCTGATACTCTCTGACACTCACTGACAACATCTGACTCTCTCTGGAACTCTCTGACACTCACTGACCCTCTGAGACACTCTGTGAAACTCTCTGACAGTCTCTGACACTCTCTGACACTCTCTGACAGTCTGTGACACTCTCTGAAAATCTCTGACACTCTCTGAAACTCTCTGACACTCTCCGAAACACTCGGAATATTTCTCAGTGCCCTCTGAATGTCTCTGACACTCTCTGACAAACGCAGAAACTCTCAGAAACTCTCTGACACTCTCTGAAACTCTCTGACACTCTGACTCTCGCTGACACTCTCTGATACTCTCTGACACTCACTGACACTATCTGACACTCTCTGCAACTCTCTGACACTCTCTGACACTCACTGACACTTTCTGACACTCTCTGACACTATCTGAAGCTCTCTCAAACTCTCTGACACCCTGTAACTCTCTCTGAATATCTCTGACAGGCTCTGACACTCTCTGAAACTCTCTGAAGCTCTCTGAAACATTTTGAAACCCTCTGAAACTCTCTGAAACTCTCAGAAACTCTCAGAAACTCTCAGAAACTCTCTGAATGTCTCTGACACTCTCTGACACTCTGTGATACTCTCTGAAAATCTCGGACACTCTCTGACATTCTCTGACAAACTCAGAAACTCTCAGAAACTCTCTGACACTCTCTGAAACTCTCTGACACTCTCTGAAACTCTGTGAGACTCTCTGAAAATCTCTGAAGATCTCCGAAACTCTCTGACTCTCTGTGACACACTCTGACACTCTCTGACACTCTCCGACACACTCAGAAACTCTCAGAAACTCTCTAGCACTCTCTTACACTCTCAGAAAGTCTTTGAGACTCTCTGACATTCTCTGAAACTCTCTGAAACTCTCTGACACTCTCTGACACTCTTTGAAACACTTTGACACTCTTTGACACTCTCAGACACTGTCTGACTCTCTCTGAAACTCTCTGACACTCTCTGAAACTGCCTGAAACTCTCTGACACTCTCTGACACTCTCTGAAGCTCTCTGAAGCTCTCTGACGCCCTGTGACACTCTCTGAAACTCTCTGACAGGCTCTGACAATCTCTGAAACTGTCTGAAGCTCTCTGAAAGTCTCTGAAACTCTCAGAAACTCTCAGAAACTCTCTGAAAGTCTCTTACACTCTCTGACACTCTGTGACACTCTCTGAAAATCTCTGACACTCTCTGACACTCTCTGACATACTGAGAAACTCTCAGAAACTCTCTGACACTCTCTGACACTCTCTGAAACTCTCAGACACTCTCTGAATTTCTCTGACACTCTCTGAAACTCTCTGACACTCTCTGAAACTCTCTGATACTCTCTGACAATCTCTGACACGCTCTGAAACTCGCTCACACTCTCTGACACTCTCTGACACTCTCTGACCATTTCTGAATCTCTCTGAATTTCTCTGACACTATCTGACACTTTCTGAAACTTTCTGACACTCTCTGACACTCTCTGACACTCTCTGGCTCTCTCTGATACTCTCTGACAATCTCGGACACTCTCTGACACTCTCTGAAACTCACTGACACTCTCTGACACTCTCAGATACTGTCTGACACTCGCCGAAACTCTCTGAAACTCTCTGAAACTCTCTGACACTCTCTGACTCTCCCTGACACTCTCTGAATCTCTCTGAAACTCTCTGACACTCTGTAACACTCTCTGAAACATTCTGACACTCTCGGACAATCACTGAAAATCTCTGAAACTCTCTGAAAATCTCCGACACTCTCAGAAACTCTCAGAAACTCTCTGAAACTCTCTGACACTCTCTGACACATTCTTACAAACTCAGAAACTCTCAGAAACTCTCTGACACTCTCTGACACTCTCAGACACTCTCTGAAACTGTCTGACACTCTCTGAAAATCTTAGAAAGTGTCAGAAGGTCTCTGACACGCTCTGACACTCTGTGACACTCTCTGAAAATCTCTGACACTCTCTGACACTCTCTGACAAACTCAGAAACTCTCAGAAACTCTCTGACACTCTCTGAAACTCTCTGACACTCTCTGACTCTCTCTGAAACTCTCTGACACTGTGACACTCTCTGAATCTCTCTGACATTCTCTGACACTCTCTGACACTCCCTGACACTCTCTGAATCTCTCTGAAACTCTCTGACACACTCTGACATTCTCTGAAACTCTCTGAAACCATCTGACAATCTCTGACGCGCTCTGATACTCTCTGACACTCTCTGACACTCTGTGACACTCTCTGAAACTCTATGACACTCTCCGACACACTCAGAATCTGTCAGAAACTCTCAGGCACTCTCTGACACTCTCAGAAAGTCTCTGAAACTCTCTGTAACTCTCTGACACTCTCTGAAACCCTTTGACACTCTTTGACTCTCTCAGACACTGTCTGACTCTCTCTGAAACTCTCTACTCTCTCTGACACTCTCTAACACTCTCTGAAGCTCTCTGATACTCTCTGACACTCTGTGACACTCTCTGAAACTCTCTGAAACTCTCTGAAACTCTCTGACACTCTCAGAAACTCTCTGAAAGTCTCTGACACTCTCTGACACTCTTTGACACTCACTGACACTCTGTGACACTCTCTGAAACTCTCTGACAGTCTCTGACACCCTCTGACACTCTCTGAAAATCTCTAACACTCCCTGACACTATCTGACACTCTGTGACACTCTGTGACACTCTGTGTATCTCTCTGACACTCACTGACACTCTCTGACACTGACACTCTGTGGCACTCTCTGAAACTCTCTGACATTCTCTGACACTCTCTGAAACTCTCTGACACTCTCTGACACACTCAGAAAATCTCAGAGCCCTCTGAAAGTCTCTGACACTATCTGACACTCTCTGACAAACTCAGAAACTCTCAGAAACTCTCTGACACACTCTGAAACTCTCTGACACTCTCTGACTCTCGCTGACACTCTCTGATACTCTCTGACAATCGCTGATACTCTCCGACTCTCGCTGACACTCTCTGATACTCTCTGACACTCACTGACACTATCTGACACTCTCTGAAACTCTCTGACACTCACTGACGCTCTGTGACAATCTCTGAAACTCTCTGACACTCTCTGGCACTCTCTGATTTGTCTCTGACACTCTCGGACACACTCAGAAAATCTCAGAGCCCTCTGACAGTCTCTGAAACTCTCTGACACACTCTGACAATCACAGATAATTACTGAAACTCTCTGACACTATCTGACACTTTCTGTAACTCTCTGACACTCTCTGACATTCTCTGGCACTCTGTGAATATCTCTGAATCTCTCCGAAACTCTGTGACACTCTCTGAAACTCTCTGAAACACCCTGACACTCTCTGAAGCTCTGTGACACTCTCTGAAAATCTCTGAAGATCTCCAAAACTCTCTGACTCTCTGTGACACTCTCTGATACTCTCTGACAATCACTGACACTATCTGACACTCTCTGAAACTCTCTGACACTCACTGACACTCTGTGACACTCTCTGAAACTCTCTAACACTCTCTGACACTCTCTGAAAATCTCTGACACTCCCTGAAACACTTTGACACTCTTTGACATCTCTGACACTGTCTGAATCTCTCTGAAACTCTCTGACACTCTCTGAAACTGACTGAAACTCTCTGACTCACTCTGACACCCTATGACACTCTCTGAAGCTCTATGAAACTATCTGAAAGTCTCTGAAACTCTCTGAAACTCTCAGAAACTCTCAGAAACACCCTGTGACATTCTCTGAAACACTCTGACAGGCTCTGACACTCTCTGAAACTCTCTGAAGCTCTCTGAAAGTCTCTGAAACTCTCTGAAACTCTCAGAAACTCTCAGAAACACCCTGAAAGTCTCTGACACTCTCTGACACTCTGTGACACTCTCCGAATATCTCTGACACTCTCTGACACTCTCTGACAAACTCAGAAACTCTCAGAAACTCTCTGACACTCTCTGAAACTCTCCGACACTCTCTGAAACTCTCAGATACTCTCTGACATTCTCTGACACGCTCTGAAACTCTCTGACACTCTCTGAAACTCTCTGATACTCTCTGACAATCTCTGACACGCTCTGAAACTCTCTGACACTCTCAGACACTCTCTAAAACTCTCTGACACTCTCTGACACTTTCTGAATCTCTCTGACACTATCTGACACTCTCTGACACTCTCTGATACTTTCTGACACTCTCGGACAATCTCTGACACTCTCTGACAAACTCACAAAGTCTCAGAAACTCTCTGACTCTTTCTGACACTCTCTGAAACACTTTGTCACTCTTTGACAATCTCAGAGAGTGTCTGACTGTCTCTGAAACTCTCTGACAATCTCTGAAACTGACTGAAACTCTCTCACACTCTCTGACACTCTCTGACACTCTCTGAAGCTCTCTGAAACTCTCTGACACCCCGTGACATTCTCTGAAACTCTCTGACATTCTCTGGCACTCTGTGAATATCTCTGAATCTCTTCGAAACTCTGTGACACTCTCTGAAACTCTCTGAAACACCCTGACACTCTCTGAAACTCTGTGACACTCTCTGAAAATCTCTGATGATCTCCAAAACTCTCTGACTCTCTGTGACACTCTCTGATACTCTCTGACACTCACTGACACTATCTGACACTGTCTGAAACTCTCTGACACTCACTGACACTCTGTGACACTCTCTGAAACTCTCTAACACTCTCTGACACTCTCTGAAAATCTCTGACACTCCCTGAAACACTTTGACACTCTTTGACACTCTCTGACACTGTCTGAATCTCTCTGAAACTCTCTGACACTCTCTGAAACTGACTGAAACTCTCTGACTCACTCTGACACCCTATGACACTCTCTGAAGCTCTATGAAACTATCTGAAAGTCTCTGAAACTCTCTGAAACTCTCAGAAACTCTCAGAAACACCCTGTGACATTCTCTGAAACACTCTGACAGGCTCTGACACTCTCTGAAACTCTCTGAAGCTCTCTGAAAGTCTCTGAAACTCTCTGAAACTCTCTGAAACTCTCAGAAACTCTCAGAAACACCCTGAAAGTCTCTGACACTCTCTGACACTCTGTGACACTCTCCGAAAATCTCTGACACTCTCTGACACTCTCTGACAAACTCAGAAACTCTCAGAAACTCTCTGACACTCTCTGAAACTCTCCGACACTCTCTGAAACTCTCAGATACTCTCTGACATTCTCTGACACGCTCTGAAAATCTCTGACACTCTCTGAAACTCTCTGATACTCTCTGACAATCTCTGACACGCTCTGAAACTCGCTGACACTCTCTGACACTCTCTGACACTCTCTGACCATTTCTGAATCTCTCTGAATTTCTCTGACACTATCTGACACTTTCTGAAACTTTCTGACACTCTCTGACACTCTCTGACACTCTCTGGCTCTCTCTGATACTCTCTGACAATCTCGGACACTCTCTGACACTCTCTGAAACTCTCTGACACTCTCTGACACTCTCAGATACTGTCTGACACTCGCCGAAACTCTCTGAAACTCTCTGAAACTCTCTGAAACTCTCTGACACTCTCTGAAACTCTCTGATACTCTCTGACAATCTCTGACACGCTCTGAAACTCTGTGACACTCTCAGACACTCTCTAAAACTCTCTGACACTCTCTGACACTTTCTGAATCTCTCTGACACTATCTGACACTCTCTGACACTCTCTGATACTTTCTGACACTCTCGGACAATCTCTGACACTCTCTGACAAACTCACAAACTCTCAGAAACTCTCTGACTCTTTCTGACACTCTCTGAAACACTTTGTCACTCTTTGACAATCTCAGACAGTGTCTGACTGTCTCTGAAACTCTCTGACAATCTCTGAAACTGACTGAAACTCTCTCACACTCTCTGACACTCTCTGACACTCTCTGAAGCTCTCTGAAACTCTCTGACACCCCGTGACATTCTCTGAAACTCTCTGACAGGCTCTGAAACTCTCTGAAACTCTCTGAAGTTCTCTGAAACTCTCTGAAACTCTCAGAAACACTCAGAAACTCTCTGAAAGTCTCTGACACTCTCTGACACTCTGTGACACTCTCTGAAAATCTCTGACACTTTCTGACACTCTCTGACAAACTCAGAAACTCTCAGAAACTCTCTGACACTCTCTGAAACTCTCTGACACACTCTAAAACTCTCAGACACTCTCTGACATTCTCTGACACTCTCTGAAACTCTCTGGCAGTCTCTGAAACTTTCTGATACTCTCTGACAATCTCTGACACGCTCTGAAACTCTCTGACACTCTCTGAAACTCTCAGACACTCTTGGAAACTCTCTGACACTTTCTGAATCTCTCTGACACTATCTGATATTTTCTGAAACTTTCTGACACTCTATGACACTCTCTGATACTCTCTGACACTCTCGGACAATCTCTGACACTCTCTGACAAACTCACAAACTCTCAGAAACTCTCTGACTCTCTATGACTCTCTCAGATACTCTCTGAAACTCTCTGACACTCTCTGACACTCTCTGAATCTCTCAGACACTCTCTGACACTCTCTGAAAATCTCTGACAATCCGTGACACTCTCTGAAACTCTCTGAAACTCTCCGGCACCCTCTGAAACTCTCTGAAACTCTCTGACACTCTCTGACACTTTCTGAAACTCTCTGACACTCTCTGACACTCTCAGACACTCTCTGACACTCTCTGACACTTTCTGACACTCTCTGAGACTCTCTGAAGCTCTCTCAAACTGTCTGACACCCTGTGACACTCTCTGAAACTCTCCGACAGGCTCTGACACTCTCTGAAACATTCTGAAACTCTCAGAAACTCTCAGAATCTCTCAGAAACTCTCTGAAAGTCTCTGACACTCTCTGACACTCTGTGACACTCTCTGAAAATCTCTGACACTGTCTGACACTCTCTGACAAACTCAGAAACTGTCAGAAACTCTCTGACACTCTCTGAAACTCTCTGACAATCTCTGACACGCTCTGAAACTCTCAGACACTCTCTGACACTCTCAGACACTCTCTGACACTCTCTGACACTTTCTGAAACTCTTTGACACTATCTGACACTTTCTGAAACTTCCTGACACTCTCTGACAATCTCTGACACTCTCTGACAGTCTCTGATACTCTCTGACACTCTCGGACAATCTCTGACACTCTCTGACAAACTCACAAACTCTCAGAAACTCTCTGACACTCTCTGACACTCTCAGACACTCTCTGACACTCTCTGACACTTTCTGACACTCTCTGACACTCTCTGAAGCTCTCTCAAAGTGTCTGGCACCCTGTGACACTCTCTGAAACACTCTGACAGGCTCTGACACTCTCTGAAACATTCTGAAACTCTCAGAAACTCTCAGAAAGTCTCAGAAACTCTCAGAAATTCTCTGACACTCTCTGACATTCTGTGAAACTCTCTGAAAATCTCTGACACTGTCTGACACTCTCTGACAAACTGAGAAACTGTCAGAAACTCTCTGACACTCTCTGAAACTCTCTGACACTCTCTGACACTTTCTGAAACTCTTTGACACTATTTGACACTTTCTGAAACTTCCTGACACTCTCTGACAATCTCTGACACTCTCTGACAGTCTCTGATACTCTCTGACACTCTCGGACAATCTCTGACACTCTCTGACAAACTCACAAACTCTCAGAAACTCTATGACTCTCTCAGACACTCTCAGACACTCTCTGGCACTCTCTGAAACTTTCTGACACTCTCTGAAACACACTGAAGCTCTCTGAAACTCTCTGAAACTCTCTGACAATCTCAGGAACTCTCTGAAACTCTCTGACACATTCTGACACTCTCTGACACACTGCCACACTCTCTGAAGCTCTCTGACACTCTCTGAAAATCTTTGACACTCTCTGAGACTCTCAGAAACTCTCTGACACTCTCTGACACTCACTGACACTATCTGACACTCTCTAAAACTCTCTGACACACTCAGCCACTCTCTGACACTTTCTGAATCTCTCTGACACTATCTGACACTTTCTGAAACTTTCTGACACTCTCTGACACTCTCTGATACTCTCTGACACTCTCGGACTATCTCTGACACTCTCTGACAAACTCACAAACTCTCAGAAACTCTCAGACTCTTTCTGACACTCTCTGAAACACTTTGACACTCTTTGACAATCTCAGACAGTGTCTGACTGTCTCTGAAACTCTCTGACACTCTCTGAAACTGTCAGAAACTCTCTAACACTCTCTGAAACTCTCTGACACTCTCTGAAGCTCTCTGAAACTCTCTGACACCCCGTGACATTCTCTGAAACTCTCTGACAGGCTCTGACACTCTCTTAAGTTCTCTGAAACTCTCTGAAACTCTCTGAAACACTCAGAAACTCTCTGAAAGTCTCTGACACTCTCTGACACGCTGTGACACTCTCTGAAAATCTCTGACACTCTCTGACACTCTCTGACAAACTCAGAAACTCTCAGAAACTCTCTGACACTCTCTGAAACTCTCTGACACTCTCTGAAACTCTCAGACACACTCTGACATTCTCTGACACTCTCTGAAACTCTCTGACAGTCTCTGAAACTCTTTGATACTCTCTGACAATCTCTGACACGCTCGGAAACTCTCTGACACTCTCTGAAACTCTCTGACACTCTCTGAAGCTCTCTGAAACTCTCTGACACCCCGTGACATTCTCTGAAACTCTCTGACAGGCTCTGACACTCTCTTAAGTTCTCTGAAACTCTCTGAAACTCTCTGAAACACTCAGAAACTCTCTGAAAGTCTCTGACACTCTCTGACACGCTGTGACACTCTCTGAAAATCTCTGACACTCTCTGACACTCTCTGACAAACTCAGAAACTCTCAGAAACTCTCTGACACTCTCTGAAACTCTCTGACACTCTCTGAAACTCTCAGACACACTCTGACATTCTCTGACACTCTCTGAAACTCTCTGACAGTCTCTGAAACTCTTTGATACTCTCTGACAATCTCTGACACGCTCGGAAACTCTCTGACACTCTCGGAAACTCTTTGACACTTTCTGAATCACTCTGACAATATCTGATACTTTCTGAAACTTTCTGACACTCTCTGACACTCTCTGACACTCTCTGATACTCTCTGACACTCTCGGACAATCTCTGACACTCTCTGACAAACTCACAAACTCTCAGAAACTCTCTGACTCTCTCAGACACTCTCAGAAACTCTCAGAAACCCACTGGCACTCTCTGACACTCTCAGAAAATCTCTGAAACTCTTTGACACTCTCTGAAACTCTTTGAAACTCACTGAAACTTTCTGAAACTCTCTGACACTCTCTGACACTGTCTGAATCTCTCTGAAACTCTCTGACACTCTCTGAAACTGACTGAAACTCTCTGACACTCTCTGACACCCTCTGACACTCTCTGAAGCTCTCTGAAACTATCTGACACCCTGTGACATTCTCAGAAACACTCTGACAGGCTCTGACACTCTCTGAAACTCTCTGAAGCTCTCTGAAAGTCTCTGCAACTCTCTGAAACTCTCTGAAACTCCCTGAAAGTCTCTGACACTCTCTGACACTCTGTGACACTCTCCGAAAATCTCTGACAATCTCTGACACTCTCTGACAAACTCAGAAACTCTCAGAAACTCTCTGACACTCTCTGAAACTCTCTGACACTCTCTGAAACTCTCAGACACTCTCTGACATTCTCTGACACGCTCTGAAACTCTCGGACACTCTCTGAAACTCTCTGATACTCTCTGACAATGTGTGACACGCTCTGAAGCTCTCTGACACTCTCTGACACTCTCAGACACTCTCTGACACTCTCTGACACTTTCTGAAACTCTTTGACACTATTTGACACTTTCTGAAACTTCCTGACACTCTCTGACAATCTCTGACACTCTCTGACAGTCTCTGATACTCTCTGACACTCTCGGACAATCTCTGACACTCTCTGACAAACTCACAAACTCTCAGAAACTCTATGACTCTCTCAGACACTCTCAGACACTCTCTGGCACTCTCTGAAACTTTCTGACACTCTCTGAAACACACTGAAGCTCTCTGAAACTCTCTGAAACTCTCTGACAATCTCAGGAACTCTCTGAAACTCTCTGACACATTCTGACACTCTCTGACACACTGCCACACTCTCTGAAGCTCTCTGACACTCTCTGAAACTCTTTGATACTCTCTGAGACTCTCAGAAACTCTCTGACACTCTCTGACACTCACTGACACTATCTGACACTCTCTAAAACTCTCTGACACACTCAGCCACTCTCTGACACTTTCTGAATCTCTCTGACACTATCTGACACTTTCTGAAACTTTCTGACACTCTCTGACACTCTCTGATAGTATCTGACACTCTCGGACTATCTCTGACACTCTCTGACAAACTCACAAACTCTCAGAAACTCTCAGACTCTTTCTGACACTCTCTGAAACACTTTGACACTCTTTGACAATCTCAGACAGTGTCTGACTGTCTCTGAAACTCTCTGACACTCTCTGAAACTGACTGAAACTCTCTAACACTCTCTGACACTCTCTGACACTCTCTGAAGCTCTCTGAAACTCTCTGACACCCCGTGACATTCTCTGAAACTCTCTGACAGGCTCTGACACTCTCTGAAGTTCTCTGAAACTCTCTGAAACTCTCAGAAACACTCAGAAACTCTCTGAAAGTCTCTGACACTCTCTGACACGCTGTGACACTCTCTGAAAATCTCTGACACTCTCTGACACTCTCTGACAAACTCAGAAACTCTCAGAAACTCTCTGACACTCTCTGAAACTCTCTGACACTCTCTGAAACTCTCAGACACTCTCTGACATTCTCTGACACTCTCTAAAACTCTCTGACAGTCTCTGAAACTCTTTGATACTCTCTGACAATCTCTGACACGCTCGGAAACTCTCTGACACTCTCTGAAACTCTCAGACACTCTCGGAAACTCTCTGACACTTTCTGAATCACTCTGACAATATCTGATACTTTCTGAAACTTTCTGACACTCTCTGACACTCTCCGACACTCTCTGATACTCTCTGACACTCTCGGACAATCTCTGACACTCTCTGACAAACTCACAAACTCTCAGAAACTCTCTGACTCTCTCAGACACTCTCAGAAACTCTCAGAAACCCACTGGCACTCTCTGACACTCTCAGAAAATCTCTGAAACTCTTTGACACTCTCTGAAACTCTTTGAAACTCACTGAAACTTTCTGAAACTCTCTGACACTCTCTGACACTGTCTGAATCTCTCTGAAACTCTCTGACACTCTCTGAAACTGACTGAAACTCTCTGACACTCTCTGACACCCTCTGACACTCTCTGAAGCTCTCTGAAACTATCTGACACCCTGTGACATTCTTGGAAACACTCTGACAGGCTCTGCCACTCTCTGAAACTCTCTGAAGCTCTCTGAAAGTCTCTGCAACTCTCTGAAACTCTCTGAAACTCCCTGAAAGTCTCTGACACTCTCTGACACTCTGTGACACTCTCCGAAAATCTCTGACACTCTCTGACACTCTCTGACAAACTCAGAAACTCTCAGAAAATCTCTGACACTCTCTGAAACTCTCTGACACTCTCTGAAACTCTCAGACACTCTCTGACATTCTCTGACACGCTCTGAAACTCTCGGACACTCTCTGAAACTCTCTGATACTCTCTGACAATCTGTGACACGCTCTGAAGCTCTCTGACACTCTCTGACACTCTCAGACACTCTCTGACACTCTCTGACACTTTCTGAAACTCTTTGACACTATTTGACACTTTCTGAAACTTCCTGACACTCTCTGACAATCTCTGACACTCTCTGACAGTCTCTGATACTCTCTGACACTCTCGGACAATCTCTGACACTCTCTGACAAACTCACAAACTCTCAGAAACTCTATGACTCTCTCAGACACTCTCAGACACTCTCTGGCACTTTCTGAAACTTTCTGACACTCTCTGAAACACACTGAAGCTCTCTGAAACTCTCTGAAACTCTCTGACAATCTCAGGAACTCTCTGAAACTCTCTGACACATTCTGACACTCTCTGACACACTGCCACACTCTCTGAAGCTCTCTGACACTCTCTGAAACTCTTTGATACTCTCTGAGACTCTCAGAAACTCTCTGACACTCTCTGACACTCACTGACACTATCTGACACTCTCTAAAACTCTCTGACACACTCAGCCACTCTCTGACACTTTCTGAATCTCTCTGACACTATCTGACACTTTCTGAAACTTTCTGACACTCTCTGACACTCTCTGATAGTATCTGACACTCTCGGACTATCTCTGACACTCTCTGACAAACTCACAAACTCTCAGAAACTCTCAGACTCTTTCTGACACTCTCTGAAACACTTTGACACTCTTTGACAATCTCAGACAGTTTCTGACCGTCTCTGAAACTCTCTGACACTCTCTGAAACTGACTGAAACTCTCTAACACTCTCTGACACTCTCTGACACTCTCTGAAGCTCTCTAAAACTCTCTGACACCCCGTGACATTCTCTGAAACTCTCTGACAGGCTCTGACACTCTCTGAAGTTCTCTGAAACTCTCTGAAACTCTCAGAAACACTCAGAAACTCTCTGAAAGTCTCTGACACTCTCTGACACGCTGTGACACTCTCTGAAAATCTCTGACACTCTCTGACACTCTCTGACAAACTCAGAAACTCTCAGAAACTCTCTGACACTCTCTGAAACTCTCTGACACTCTCTGAAACTCTCAGACACTCTCTGACATTCTCTGACACTCTCTAAAACTCTCTGACAGTCTCTGAAACTCTTTGATACTCTCTGACAATCTCTGACACGCTCGGAAACTCTCTGACACTCTCTGAAACTCTCAGACACTCTCGGAAACTCTCTGACACTTTCTGAATCACTCTGACAATATCTGATACTTTCTGAAACTTTCTGACACTCTCTGACACTCTCCGACACTCTCTGATACTCTCTGACACTCTCGGACAATCTCTGACACTCTCTGACAAACTCACAAACTCTCAGAAACTCTCTGACTCTCTCAGACACTCTCAGAAACTCTCAGAAACCCACTGGCACTCTCTGACACTCTCAGAAAATCTCTGAAACTCTTTGACACTCTCTGAAACTCTTTGAAACTCAATGAAACTTTCTGAAACTCTCTGACACTCTCTGACACTGTCTGAATCTCTCTGAAACTCTCTGACACTCTCTGAAACTGACTGAAACTCTCTGACACTCTCTGACACCCTCTGACACTCTCTGAAGCTCTCTGAAACTATCTGACACCCTGTGACATTCTTGGAAACACTCTGACAGGCTCTGACACTCTCTGAAACTCTCTGAAGCTCTCTGAAAGTCTCTGCAACTCTCTGAAACTCTCTGAAACTCCCTGAAAGTCTCTGACACTCTCTGACACTCTGTGACACTCTCCGAAAATCTCTGACACTCTCTGACACTCTCTGACAAACTCAGAAACTCTCAGAAAATCTCTGACACTCTCTGAAACTCTCTGACACTCTCTGAAACTCTCAGACACTCTCTGACATTCTCTGACACGCTCTGAAACTCTCGGACACTCTCTGAAACTCTCTGATACTCTCTGACAATCTGTGACACGCTCTGAAGCTCTCTGACACTCTCTGACACTCTCAGACACTCTCTGACACTCTCTGACACTTTCTGAAACTCTTTGACACTATTTGACACTTTCTGAAACTTCCTGACACTCTCTGACAATCTCTGACACTCTCTGACAGTCTCTGATACTCTCTGACACTCTCGGACAATCTCTGACACTCTCTGACAAACTCACAAACTCTCAGAAACTCTCTGACTCTCTCAGACACTCTCAGAAACTCTCAGAAACCCACTGGCACTCTCTGACACTCTCAGAAAATCTCTGAAACTCTTTGACACTCTCTGACACTCTCTGACACCCTCTGACACTCTCTGAAGCTCACTGAAACTATCTGACACCCTGTGACATTCTCGGAAACACTCTGACAGGCTCTGACACTCTCTGAAACTCTCTGAAGCTCTCTGAAAGTCTCTGCAACTCTCTGAAACTCTCTGAAACTCCCTGAAAGTCTCTGACACTCTCTGACACTCTGTGACACTCTCCGAAAATCTCTGACAATCTCTGACACTCTCTGACAAACTCAGAAACTCTCAGAAACTCTCTGACACTCTCTGAAACTCTCTGACACTCTCTGAAACTCTCAGACACTCTCTGACATTCTCTGACACGCTCTGAAACTCTCGGACACTCTCTGAAACTCTCTGATACTCTCTGACAATCTGTGACACGCTCTGAAGCTCTCTGACACTCTCTGACACTCTCAGACACTCTCTGACACTCTCTGACACTTTCTGAAACTCTT
This sequence comes from Heterodontus francisci, assembly GCF_036365525.1. Taxonomy (NCBI): domain Eukaryota; kingdom Metazoa; phylum Chordata; class Chondrichthyes; order Heterodontiformes; family Heterodontidae; genus Heterodontus; species Heterodontus francisci. The sequence continues at coordinate 36,476,044 of NC_090412.1, read as the reverse complement.
TGACACTATTTGACACTTTCTGAAACTTCCTGACACTCTCTGACAATCTCTGACACTCTCTGCCAGTCTCTGATACTCTCTGACACTCTCGGACAATCTCTGACACTCTCTGACAAACTCACAAACTCTCTGAAACTCTATGACTCTCTCAGACACTCTCAGACACTCTCAGAAACTCTCAGAAACCCACTGGCACTCTCTGACACTCTCAGAAAATCTCTGAAACTCTTTGACACTCTCTGAAACTCTTTGAAACTCACTGAAACTCTCTGAAACTCTCTGACACTCTCTGACACTGTCTGAATCTCTCTGAAACTCTCTGACACTCTCTGAAACTGACTGAAACTCTCTGACACTCTCTGACACCCTCTGACACTCTCTGAAGCTCTCTGAAAATATCTGACACCCTGTGACATTCTCGGAAACACTCTGACAGGCTCTGACACTCTCTGAAACTCTCTGAAGCTCTCTGAAAGTCTCTGCAACTCTCTGAAACTCTCTGAAACTCCCTGAAAGTCTCTGACACTCTCTGACACTCTGTGACACTCTCCGAAAATCTCTGACACTCTCTGACACTCTCTGACAAACTCAGAAACTCTCAGAAACTCTCTGACACTCTCTGAAACTCTCTGACACTCTCTGAAACTCTCAGACACTCTCTGACATTCTCTGACACGCTCTGAAACTCTCGGACACTCTCTGAAAATCTCTGATACTCTCTGACAATCTCTGACACGCTCTGAAACTCTCTGACACTCTCTGACACTCTCAGAAACTCTCTGACACTCTCTGAAGCTCTCTGAAACTCTCTGACACCCCGTGACATTCTCTGAAACTCTCTGATAGGCTCTGACACTCTCTGAAACTCTCTGAAGTTCTCTGAAACTCTCTGAAACTCTCAGAAACACTCAGAAACTCTCTGAAAGTCTGACACTCTCTGACACTCTGTGACACTCTGAAAATCTCTGACACTCTCTGAAACATTCTGAAACTCTCAGAAACTCTCAGAAACTCTCAGAAATTCTCTGACACTCTCAGACAGTCGGTGACACTCTCTGAAAATCTCTGACACTTTCTGACACTCTCTGACAAACTGAGAAACTGTCAGAAACTCTCTGACACTCTCTGAAACTCTCTGACACTCTCTGACACTTTCTGAAACTCTTTGACACTATTTGACACTTTCTGAAACTTCCTGACACTCTCTGACAATCTCTGACACTCTCTGACAGTCTCTGATACTCTGTGACACTCTCGGACAATCTCTGACACTCTCTGACAAACTCACAAACTCTCAGAAACTCTATGACTCTCTCAGACACTCTCAGACACTCTCTGGCACTCTCTGAAACTTTCTGACACTCTCTGAAACACACTGAAGCTCTCTGAAACTCTCTGAAAATCTCTGACAATCTCAGGAACTCTCTGAAACTCTCTGACACATTCTGACACTCTCTGACACACTGCCACACTCTCTGAAGCTCTCTGACACTCTCTGAAACTCTTTGACACTCTCTGAGACTCTCAGAAACTCTCTGACACTCTCTGACACTCACTGACACTATCTGACACTCTCTAAAACTCTCTGACACACTCAGCCACTCTCTGACACTTTCTGAATCTCTCTGACACTATCTGACACTTTCTGAAACTTTCTGACACTCTCTGACACTCTCTGATACTCTCTGACACTCTCGGACTATCTCTGACACTCTCTGACAAACTCACAAACTCTCAGAAACTCTCAGACTCTTTCTGACACTCTCTGAAACACTTTGACACTCTTTGACAATCTCAGACAGTGTCTGACTGTCTCTGAAACTCTCTGACACTCTCTGAAACTGACTGAAACTCTCTAACACTCTCTGACACTCTCTGACACTCTCTGAAGCTCTCTGAAACTCTCTGACACCCCGTGACATTCTCTGAAACTCTCTGACAGGCTCTGACACTCTCTGAAACTCTCTGAAGTTCTCTGAAACTCTCTGAAACTCTCAGAAACACTCAGAAACTCTCTGAAAGTCTCTGACACTCTCTGACACTCTGTGACACTCTGAAAATCTCTGACACTCTCTGACACTCTCTGACAAACTCAGAAACTCTCAGAAACTCTCTGACACTCTCTGAAACTCTCTGACACTCTCTGAAACTCTCAGACACTCTCTGACATTCTCTGACACTCTCTGAAACTCTCTGACAGTCTCTGAAACACTTTGATACTCTCTGACAATCTCTGACACGCTCTGAAACTCTCTGACACTCTCTGAAACTCTCAGACACTCTCGGAAACTCTCTGACACTTTCTGAATCACTCTGACACTATCTGATACTTTCTGAAACTTTCTGACACTCTCTGACACTCTCTGACACTCTCGGACAATCTCTGACACTCTCTGACAAACTCACAAACTCTCCGAAACTCTCTGACTCTCTCTGACTCTCTCAGACACTCTCAGAAACTGTCAGAAACCCATTGGCACTCTCTGACACTCTCAGAAAATCTCTGAAACTCTCTGACACTCACTGAAACTCTCTGAAACTCTCTAACACTCTCTGACACTGTCTGAATCTCTCTGAAACTCTCTGACACTCTCTGAAACTGACTGAAACTCTCTGACACTCTCTGAAGCTCTCTGAAACTATCTGAAACCCCGTGACATTCTCTGAAACACTCTGACAGGCTCTGACACTCTCTGAAACTCTCTGAAGCACTCTGAAAGTCTCTGCAACTCTCTGAAACTCTCAGAAACTCTCAGAAAATCCCTGAAAGTCTCTGACACTCTCTGACAATCTGTGATACTCTCCGAAAATCTCTGACACTTTCTGACACTCTCTGACAAACTCAGAAACTCTCAGAAACTCTCAGCCACTCTCTGACATTCTCTGACACGCTCTGAAACTCTCTGACACTCTCTGAAACTCTCTGATACTCTCTGACAATCTCTGACGCGCTCTGAAACTCTCTGACACTCTCAGCCACTCTCTGACACTCTCTGACACTTTCTGAATCTCTCTGACGCTATCTGACACTTTCTGAAACTTTCTGACACTCTCTGACACTCTCTGATACTCTCTGACACTCTCGGACAATCTCTGACACTCTCTGACAAACTCACAAACTCTCAGAAACTCTCTGACTCTTTCTGACACTCTCTGAAACAGTTTGACACTCTTTGACAATCTCAGACAGTGTCTGACTGTCTCTGAAACTCTCTGACACTCTCTGAAACTGACTGAAACTCTCTAACACTCTCTGACACTCTCTGACACTCTCTGAAGCTCTCTGAAACTCTCTGACACCCCGTGACATTCTCTGAAACTCTCTGACAGGCTCTGACACTCTCTGAAACTCTCTGAAGTTCTCTGAAACTCTCTGAAACTCTCAGAAACACTCAGAAACTCTCTGAAAGTCTCTGACACTCTCTGACACTCTGTGACACTCTCTGAAAATCTCTGACACTCTCTGACACTCTCTGACAAACTCAGAAACTCTCAGAAACTCTCTGACACTCTCTGAAACTCTCTGACACTGTCTGAAACTCTCAGACACTCTCTGACATTCTCTGACACTCTCTGAAACTCTCTGACAGTCTCTGAAACTTTCTGATACTCTCTGACAATCTCTGACACGCTCTGAAACTCTCTGACACTCTCTGAAACTCTCAGACACTCACGGAAACTCTCTGACACTTTCTGAATCTCTCTGACACTATCTGATACTTTCTGAAACTTTCTGACACTCTCTGACACTCGCTGATACTCTCTGACACTCTCGGACAATCTCTGACACTCTCTGACAAACTCACAAACTCTCAGAAACTCTCTGACTCTCTCTGACTCTCTCAGACACTCTCTGAAACTCTCTGAAACTCTCTGACACTCTCTGACACTCTCTGAATCTCTCAGACACTCTCTGACACTCTCTGACACACTCTGAAAATCTCTGACACTCTCTGACACTCTCTGAAACTCTCTGAAACTCTCCGGCTCCCTCTGAAACTCTCTGAAGCTCTCTGACACTCTCTGAAACTCTTTGACACTCTCTGAGACTCTCAGAAACTCTCTGACACTCTCTGACACTCACTGACACTATCTGACACTCTCTAAAACTCTCTGACACACTCAGCCACTCTCTGACACTCTCTGACAAACTCACAATCTCTCAGAAACTCTCTGACTCTCTCTGACTCTCTCAGACACTCTCAGAAACTCTCAGAAACCCACTGGCACTCTCTGACACTCTCAGAAAATCTCTGAAACTCTTTGACACTCTCTGAAACTCTTTGAAACTCACTGAAACTCTCTGAAACTCTCTGACACTCTCTGACACTGTCTGAATCTCTCTGAAACTCTCTGAAACTCTCTGAAACTGACTGAAACTCTCTGACACTCTCTGACACCCTCTGACACTCTCTGAAGCTCTCTGAAACTATCTGACACCCTGTGACATTCTCGGAAACACTCTGACAGGCTCTGACACTCTCTGAAACTCTCTGAAGCTCTCTGAAAGTCTCTGCAACTCTCTGAAACTCTCTGAAACTCCCTGAAAGTCTCTGACACTCTCTGACACTCTGTGACACTCTCCGAAAATCTCTGACACTCTCTGACAATCTCTGACAAACTCAGAAACTCTCAGAAACTCTCTGACACTCTCTGAAACTCTCTGACACTCTCTGAAACTCTCAGACACTCTCTGACATTCTCTGACACGCTCTGAAACTCTCGGACACTCTCTGAAACTCTCTGATACTCTCTGACAATCTCTGACACGCTCTGAAACTCTCTGACACTCTCTGACACTCTCAGACACTCTCTGACACTCTCTGATAGGCTCTGACGCTCTCTGAAACTCTCTGAAGTTCTCTGAAACTCTCTGAAACTCTCAGAAACACTCAGAAACTCTCTGAAAGTCTCTGACACTCTCTGACACTCTGTGACACTCTGAAAATCTCTGACACTCTCTGAAACATTCTGAAACTCTCAGAAACTCTCAGAAACTCTCAGAAATTCTCTGACACTCTCAGACACTCTGTGACACTCTCTGAAAATCTCTGACACTTTCTGACACTCTCTGACAAACTGAGAAACTGTCAGAAACTCTCTGACACTCTCTGACACTCTCTGACACTTTCTGAAACTCTTTGACACTATTTGACACTTTCTGAAACTTCCTGACACTCTCTGACAATCTCTGACACTCTCTGACAGTCTCTGATACTCTGTGACACTCTCGGACAATCTCTGACACTCTCTGACAAACTCACAAACTCTCAGAAACTCTATGACTCTCTCAGACACTCTCAGACACTCTCTGGCACTCTCTGAAACTTTCTGACACTCTCTGAAACACACTGAAGCTCTCTGAAACTCTCTGAAACTCTCTGACAATCTCAGGAACTCTCTGAAACTCTCTGACACATTCTGACACTCTCTGACACACTGCCACACTCTCTGAAGCTCTCTGACACTCTCTGAAACTCTTTGACACTCTCTGAGACTCTCAGAAACTCTCTGACACTCTCTGACACTCACTGACACTATCTGACACTCTCTAAAACTCTCTGACACACTCAGCCACTCTCTGACACTTTCTGAATCTCTCTGACACTATCTGACACTTTCTGAAACTTTCTGACACTCTCTGACACTCTCTGATACTCTCTGACACTCTCGGACTATCCCTGACACTCTCTGACAAACTCACAAACTCTCAGAAACTCTCAGACTCTTTCTGACACTCTCTGAAACAGTTTGACACTCTTTGACAATCTCAGACAGTGTCTGACTGTCTCTGAAACTCTCTGACACTCTCTGAAACTGACTGAAACTCTCTAACACTCTCTGACACTCTCTGACACTCTCTGAAGCTCTCTGAAACTCTCTGACACCCCGTGACATTCTCTGAAACTCTCTGACAGGCTCTGACACTCTCTGAAACTCTCTGAAGTTCTCTGAAACTCTCTGAAACTCTCAGAAACACTCAGAAACTCTCTGAAAGTCTCTGACACTCTCTGACACTCTGTGACACTCTCTGAAAATCTCTGACACTCTCTGACACTCTCTGAAACTCTCTGACAAACTCAGAAACTCTCAAAAACTCTCTGACACTCTCTGAAACTCTCTGACAGTCTCTGAAACTTTCTGATACTCTCTGACAATCTCTGACACGCTCTGAAACTCTCTGACACTCTCTGAAACTCTCAGACACTCGCGGAAACTCTCTGACACTTTCTGAATCTCTCTGACACTATCTGATACTTTCTGAAACTTTCTGACACTCTCTGACACTCGCTGATACTCTCTGACACTCTCGGACAATCTCTGACACTCTCTGACAAACTCACAAACTCTCAGAAACTCTCTGACTCTCTCTGACTCTCTCAGACACTCTCTGAAACTCTCTGAAACTCTCTGACACTCTCTGACACTCTCTGAATCTCTCAGACACTCTCTGACACTCTCTGACACACTCTGAAAATCGCTGACACTCTCTGACACTCTCTGAAACTCTCTGAAACTCTCCGGCACCCTCTGAAACTCTCTGAAACTCTCTGACACTCTCTGACACTTTCTGAAACTTTCTGACACTCTCTGACACTCTCTGACACTCTCTGACACTCTCTGACACTCTCGGACAATCTCTGACACTCTCTGACAAACTCACAAACTCTCAGAAACTCTCTGACTCTCTCTGACTCTCTCAGACACTCTCAGAAACTGTCAGAAACCCATTGGTACTCTCTGACACTCTCAGAAAAGCTCTGAAACTCTCTGACACTCTCTGAAACTCTTTGAAACTCACTGAAACTCTCTGAAACTCTCTAACACTCTCTGACACTGTCTGAATCTCTCTGAAACTCTCTGACACTCTCTGAAACTGACTGAAAATCTCTGACACTCTCTGACACCCTCTGACACTCTCTGAAGCTCTCTGAAACTATCTGACACCCTGTGACATTCTCTGAAACACTCTGACAGGCTCTGACACTCTCTGAAACTCTCTGAAGCACTCTGAAAGTCTCTGCAACTCTCTGAAACTCTCAGAAACTCTCAGAAACTCCCTGAAAGTCTCTGACACTCTCTGACAATCTGTGATACTCTCCGAAAATCTCTGACACTCTCTGACACTCTCTGACAAACTCAGAAACTCTCAGAAACTCTCAGCCACTCTCTGACATTCTCTGACACGCTCTGAAACTCTCTGACACTCTCTGAAACTCTCTGACACTCTCTGACACTTTCTGAATCTCTCTGACACTATCTGACACTTTCTGAAACTTTCTGACACTCTCTGACACTCTCTGATACTCTCTGACACTCTCGGACAATCTCTGACACTCTCTGACAAACTCACAAACTCTCAGAAACTCTCTGACTCTTTCTGACACTCTCTGAAACAGTTTGACACTCTTTGACAATCTCAGACAGTGTCTGACTGTCTCTGAAACTCTCTGACACTCTCTGAAACTGACTGAAACTCTCTAACACTCTCTGACACTCTCTGACACTCTCTGAAGCTCTCTGAAACTCTCTGACACCCCGTGACATTCTCTGAAACTCTCTGACAGGCTCTGACACTCTCTGAAACTCTCTGAAGTTCTCTGAAACTCTCTGAAACTCTCAGAAACACTCAGAAACTCTCTGAAAGTCTCTGGCACTCTCTGACACTCAGTGACACTCTCTGAAAATCTCTGACACTCTCTGACACTCTCTGACAAACTCAGAAACTCTCAGAAACTCTCTGACACTCTCTGAAACTCTCTGACACTGTCTGAAACTCTCAGACACTCTCTGACATTCACTGACACTCTCTGAAACTCTCTGACAGTCTCTGAAACTTTCTGATACTCTCTGACAATCTCTGACACGCTCTGAAACTCTCTGACACTCTCTGAAACTCTCAGACACTCACGGAAACTCTCTGACACTTTCTGAATCTCTCTGACACTATCTGATACTTTCTGAAACTTTCTGACACTCTCTGACACTCGCTGATACTCTCTGACACTCTCGGACAATCTCTGACACTCTCTGACAAACTCACAAACTCTCAGAAACTCTCTGACTCTCTCTGACTCTCTCAGACACTCTCTGAAACTCTCTGAAACTCTCTGACACTCTCTGACACTCTCTGAATCTCTCAGACACTCTCTGACACTCTCTGACACACTCTGAAAATCGCTGACACTCTCTGACACTCTCTGAAACTCTCTGAAACTCTCCGGCACCCTCTGAAACTCTCTGAAACTCTCTGACACTCTCTGACACTTTCTGAAACTCTCTGACACTCTCTGACACTCTCAGACACTCTCTGACACTCTCTGACACTTTCTGACTCTCTCTGACACTCTCTGAAGCTCTCTCAAACTGTCTGACACCCTGTGACACTCTCTGAAACTCTCTGACAGGCTCTGACACTCTCTGAAACATTCTGAAACTCTCTGAAACTCTCAGAAACTCTCTGAAAGTCTCTGACACTCTCTGATACTCTGTGACACTCTCTGAAAATCTCTGACACTCTCTGACACTCTCTGACAAACTCAGAAACTGTCAGAAACTCTCTGACACTCTCTGAAACTCTCTGACAATCTCTGACACGCTCTGAAACTCTCTGACACTCTCTGACACTCTCTGACACTCTCTGACACTTTCTGAAACTCTCTGACACTATCTGACACTTTCTGAAACTTCCTGACATTCTCTGACAATCTCTGACACTCTCTGACAGTCTCTGACACTCTCTGACACTCTCGGACAATCTCTGACACTCTCTGACAAACTCACAAACTCTCAGAAACTCTATGACTCTCTCAGACACTCTCAGACACTCTCTGGCACTCTCCGAAACTTTCTGACACTCTCTGACACACACTGAAGCTCTCTGAAACTCTCTGAAAATCTCTGACACTCTCTGACACTCTCTGAAACTCTCTGAAACTCTCCGGCACCATCTGAAACTCTCTGAAACTCTCTGACACTCTCTGACACTTTCTGAAACTCTCTGACACTGTCTGACACTCTCAGACACTGTCTGACACTCTCTGACACTTTCTGACTCTCTCTGACACTCTCTGAAGCTCTCTCAAACTGTCTGACACCCTGTGACACTCTCTGAAACTCTCTGACAGGCTCTGACACTCTCTGAAACATTCTGAAACTCTCTGAAACTCTCAGAAACTCTCAGAAACTCTCTGAAAGTCTCTGACACTCTCTGACACTCTGTGACACTCTCTGAAAATCTCTGACACTCTCTGACACGCTCTGACAAACTCAGAAACTGTCAGAAACTCTCTGACACTTTCGGAAACTTTCTGACACTCTCTGACACTCTCTGATACTCTCTGACACTCTCGGACTATCTCTGACACTCTCTGACAAACTCACAAACTCTCAGAAACTCTCTGACTCTTTCTGACACTCTCTGAAACACTTTGACACTCTTTGACAATCTCAGACAGTGTCTGACTGTCTCTGAAACTCTCTGACACTCTCTGAAACTGACTGAAACTCTCTAACATTCTCTGACACTCTCTGACACTCTCTGAAGCTCTCTGAAACTCTCTGACAGGCTCTGACACTCTCTGAAACTCTCTGAAGTTCTCTGAAACTCTCTGAAACTCTCAGAAACACTCAGAAACTCTCTGAAAGTCTCTGACACTCTCTGACACTCTGTGACACTCTGAAAATCTCTGACACTCTCTGACACTCTCTGACAAACTCAGAAACTCTCAGAAACTCTCTGACACTCTCTGAAACTCTCTGACGCTCTCTGAAACTCTCAGACACTCTCTGTCATTCTCTGACACTCTCTGAAACTCTCAGACACTCTCGGAAACTCTCTGACACTTTCTGAATCACTCTGACACTATATGATACTTTCTGAAACTTTCTGACACTCTCTGACACTCTCTGACACTCTCTGACACTCTCGGACAATCTCTGACACTCTCTGACAAACTCACTAACTCTCAGAAACTCTCTGACTCTCTCTGACTCTCTCAGACACTCTCAGAAACTGTCAGAAACCCATTGGCACTCTCTGACACTCTCAGAAATTCTCTGAAACTCTCTGACACTCTCTGAAACTCTTTGACACTCACTGAAACTCTCTGAAACTCTCTAACACTCTCTGACACTGTCTGAATCTCTCTGAAACTCTCTGACACTCTCTGAAACTGACTGAAACTCTCTGACACTCTCTGACACCCTCTGACACTCTCTGAAGCTCTCTGAAACTATCTGACACCCTGTGACATTCTCTGAAACACTCTGACAGGCTCTGACACTCTCTGAAACTCTCTGAAGCATTCTGAAAGTCTCTGCAACTCTCTGAAACTCTCAGAAACTCTCTGAAACTCCCTGAAAGTCTCTGACACTCTCTGACAATCTGTGATACTCTCCGAAAATCTCTGACACTCTCTGACACTCTCTGACAAACTCAGAAACTCTCAGAAACTCTCAGCCACTCTCTGACATTCTCTGACACGCTCTGAAACTCTCTGACACTCTCTGAAACTCTCTGATACTCTCTGACAATCTCTGACACGCTCTGAAACTCTCTGACACTCTCAGCCACTCTCTGACACTCTCTGACACTTTCTGAATCTCTCTGACACTATCTGACACTTTCTGAAACTTTCTGACACTCTCTGACACTCTCTTATACTCTCTGACACTCTCGGACAATCTCTGACACTCTCTGACAAACTCACAAACTCTCAGAAACTCTCTGACTCTTTCTGACACTCTCTGAAACACTTTGACACTCTTTGAAAATCTCAGACAGAGTCTGACTGTCTCTGAAACTCTCTGACACTCTCTGAAACTGACTGAAACTCTCTAACACTCTCTGACACTCTCTGACACTCTCTGAAGCTCTCTGAAACTCTCTGACACCCCGTGACATTCTCTGAAACTCTCTGACAGGCTCTGAAACTCTCTGAAACTCTCTGAAGTTCTCTGAAACTCTCTGAAACTCTCAGAAACACTCAGAAACTCTCTGAAAGTCTCTGACACTCTCTGACACTCTGTGACACTCTCTGAAAATCTCTGACACTCTCTGACAAACTCAGAAACTCTCAGAAACTCTCTGACACTCTCTGAAACTCTCTGATACTGTCTGAAACTCTCAGACACTCTCTGACATTCTCTGACACTCTCTGAAACTCTCTGACAGTCTCTGAAACTTTCTGATACTCTCTGACAATCTCTGACACGCTCTGAAACTCTCTGACACTCTCTGAAACTCTCAGACACTCACGGAAACTCTCTGACACTTTCTGAATCTCTCTGACACTATCTGATACTTTCTGAAACTTTCTGACACTCTCTGACACTCGCTGATACTCTCTGACACTCTCGGACAATCTCTGACACTCTCTGACAAACTCACAAACTCTCAGAAACTCTCTGACTGTCTCTGACTCTCTCAGACACTCTCTGAAACTCTCTGAAACTCTCTGACACTCTCTGACACTCTCTGAATCTCTCAGACACTCTCTGACACTCTCTGACACACTCTGAAAATCTCTGACACTCTCTGACACTCTCTGAAACTCTCTGAAACTCTCCGGCACCCTCTGAAACTCTCTGAAACTCTCTGACACTCTCAGACACTCTCTGACACTCTCTGACACTTTCTGACTCTCTCTGACACTCTCTGAAGCTCTCTCAAACTGTCTGACACCCTGTGACACTCTCTGAAACTCTCTGACAGGCTCTGACACTCTCTGAAACATTCTGAAACTCTCTGAAACTCTCAGAAACTCTCTGAAAGTCTCTGACACTCTCTGACACTCTGTGACACTCTCTGAAAATCTCTGACACTCTCTGACACTCTCTGACAAACTCAGAAACTGTCAGAAACTCTCTGACACTCTCTGAAACTCTCTGACAATCTCTGACACGCTCTGAAACTCTCTGACACTCTCTGACACTCTCAGACACTCTCTGACACTCTCTGACACTTTCTGAAACTCTCTGACACTATCTGACACTTTCTGAAACTTCCTGACACTCTCTGACAATCTCTGACACTCTCTGACAGTCTCTGATACTCTCTGACACTCTCGGACAATCTCTGACACTCTCTGACAAACTCACAAACTCTCAGAAACTCTATGACTCTCTCAGACACTCTCAGACACTCTCTGGCACTCTCTGAAACTTTCTGACACTCTCTGAATCACACTGAAGCTCTCTGAAACTCTCTGAAAATCTCTGACACTCTCTGACACTCTCTGAAAATCTCTGAAACTCTCCGGCACCATCTGAAACTCTCTGAAACTCTCTGACACTCTCTGACACTTTCTGAAACTCTCTGACACTGTCTGACACTCTCAGACACTGTCTGACACTCTCTGACACTTTCTGACTCTCTCTGACCCTCTCTGAAGCTCTCTCAAACTGTCTGACACCCTGTGACACTCTCTGAAACTCTCTGACAGGCTCTGACACTCTCTGAAACATTCTGAAACTCTCTGAAACTCTCAGAAACTCTCAGAAACTCTCTGAAAGTCTCTGACACTCTCTGACACTCTGTGACACTCTCTGAAAATCTCTGACACTCTCTGACACTCTCTGACAAACTCAGAAACTGTCAGAAACTCTCTGACACTCTCTGAAACTCTCTGACAATCTCTGACACGCTCTGAAACTCTCTGACACTCTCTGACACTCTCAGACACTCTCTGACACTTTCTGAAACTCTCTGACACTATCTGACACTTTCTGAAACTTCCTGACACTCTCTGACAATCTCTGACACTCTCTGACACATTCTGACACTCTCTGACTCACTGCCACACTCTCTGAAGCTCTCTGACACTCTCTGAAACTCTTTGACACTCTCTGAGACTCTCAGAAAATCTCTGACACTCTCTGACACTCTCTGACACTCACTGACACTATCTGACACTCTCTAAAACTCTCTGACACTCTCAGCCACTCTCTGACACTCTCTGACACTTTCTGAATCTCTCTGACACTATCTTACACTTTCTGAAACTTTCTGACACTCTCTGATACTCTCTGACACTCTCGGACTATCTCTGACACTCTCTGACAAACTCACAAACTCTCAGAAACTCTCTGACTCTTTCTGACACTCTCTGAAACACTTTGACACTCTCTGAAACTCTCAGACACTCTCGGAAACTCTCTGACACTTTCTGAATCACTCTGACACTGTCTGATACTTTCTGAAACTTTCTGACACTCTCTGACACTCTCTGACACTCTCTGATACTCTCTGACACTCTCGGACACTCTCTGATACTCTCTGACACTCTCGGACAATCTCTGACGCTCTCTGACAAACTCACAAACTCTCAGAAATTCTCTGACTCTCTCTGACTCTCTCAGACACTCTCTGAAACTCTCTGAAACTCTCTGAAACTCTCTGACACTCTCAGACACTCTCTGACACTCTCTGACACTCTCTGAAAATCTCTGACACTCTCCGACACTGTCTGAAATTCTCTGAAACTCTCCGGCACCCTCTGAAACTCTCTGAAACTCTCTGACACTCTCTGAAGCTGACTGAAACTCTCTAACACTTTCAGACACTCTCTGACACTCTCTGAAGCTCTCTGAAACTCTCTGACACCCCGTGACATTCTCTGAAACTCTCTGACAGGCTCTGACACTCTCTGAAACTCTCTGAAGTTCTCTGAAACTCTCAGAAACACTCAGAAACTCTCTGAAAGTCTCTGAGACTCTCTGACACTCTGTGACACTCTCTGAAAATCTCTGACACTCTCTGACACTCTCTGACAGACTCAGAAACTCTCAGAAACTCTCTGACACTCTCTGAAACTCTCTGACACTGTCTGAAACTCTCAGACACTCTCTGACACTCTCTGAAACTCTCTGACAGTCTCTGAAACTTTCTGATACTCTCTGACAATCTCAAACACGCTCTGAAACTCTCTGACACTCTCTGAAACTCTCAGACACTCTCGGGAACTCTCTGACACTTTCTGAATCTCTCTGACACTATCTAATACTTTCTGAAACTTTCTGTCACTCTCTGACACTCTCTGATACTCTCTGACACTCTCGGACAATCTCTGACACTCTCTGACAAACTCACAAACTCTCAGAAACTCTCTGACTCTCTCTGACTCTCTCAGACACTCTCTGAAACTCTCTGAAACTCTCTGACACTCTCTGACACTCTCTGAATCTCTCAGACACTCTCTGACACTCTCTGAAAATCTCTGACACTCTCTGACACTCTCTGAAACTCTCTGAAACTCTCCGGACCCTCTGAAACTCTCTGAAACACTCTGACACTCTCTGACACTTTCTGAAACTCTCTGACACTCTCTGGCACTCTCAGACACTCTCTGAAACTCTCTGACACTTTCTGACTCTCTCTGACACTCTCTGAAGCTCTCTCAAACTGTCTGACACCCTGTGACACTCTCTGAAACTCTCTGACAGGCTCTGACACTCTCTGAAACATTCTGAAACTCTCTGAAACTCTCAGAAACTCTCAGAAACTCTCTGAAAGTCTCTGACACTCTGTGACACTCTCTGACACTTTCTGACTCTCTCTGACACTCTCTGAAGCTCTCTCAAACTGTCTGACACCCTGTGACACTCTCTGAAACTCTCTGACAGGCTCTGACACTCTCTGAAACATTCTGAAACTCTCTGAAACTCTCAGAAACTCTCTGAAAGTCTCTGACACTCTCTGACACTCTGTGACACTCTCTGAAAATCTCTGACACTCTCTGACACTCTCTGACAAACTCAGAAACTGTCAGAAACTCTCTGACACTCTCTGAAACTCTCTGACAATCTCTGGCACGCTCTGAAACTCTCTGACACTCTCTGACACTCTCAGACACTCTCTGACACTCTCTGACACTTTCTGAAACTCTCTGACACTATCTGACACTTTCTGAAACTTCCTGACACTCTCTGACAATCTCTGACACTCTCTGACAGTCTCTGATACTCTCTGACACTCTCGGACAATCTCTGACACTCTCTGACAAACTCACAAACTCTCAGAAACTCTATGACTCTCTCAGACACTCTCAGACACTCTCTGGCATTCTCTGAAACTTTCTGACACTCTCTGAAACACACTGAAGCTCTCTGAAACTCTCTGAAAATCTCTGACACTCTCTGACACTCTCTGAAAATCTCTGAAACTCTCCGGCACCATCTGAAACTCTCTGAAACTCTCTGACACTCTCTGACACTTTCTGAAACTCTCTGACACTGTCTGACACTCTCAGACACTGTCTGACAATCTCTGACACTTTCTGACTCTCTCTGACACTCTCTGAAGCTCTCTCAAACTGTCTGACACCCTGTGACACTCTCTGAAACTCTCTGACAGGCTCTGACACTCTCTGAAACATTCTGAAACTCTCTGAAACTCTCAGAAACTCTCAGAAACTCTCAGAAACTCTCTGAAAGTCTCTGACACTCTCTGACACTCTGTGACACTCTCTGAAAATCTCTGACACTCTCTGACAAACTCAGAAACTGTCAGAAACTCTCTGACACTCTCTGAAACTCTCTGACAATCTATGACACGCTCTGAAACTCTCTGACACTCTCTGACACTCTCAGACACTCTCTGACACTTTCTGGAACTCTCTGACACTATCTGACACTTTCTGAAACTTCCTGACACTCTCTGACAATCTCTGACACTCCCTGACACATTCTGACACTCTCTGACTCACTGCCACACTCTCTGAAGCTCTCTGACACTCTCTGAAACTCTTTGACACTCTCTGAGACTCTCAGAAAATCTCTGACACTCTCTGACACTCTCTGACACTCACTGACACTATCTGACACTCTCTAAAACTCTCTGACACTCTCAGCCACTCTCTGACACTCTCTGACACTTTCTGAATCTCTCTGACACTATCTGACACTTTCTGAAACTTTCTGACACTCTCTGACACTCTCTGATACTCTCTGACACTCTCGGACTATCTCTGACACTCTCTGACAAACTCACAAACTCTCAGAAACTCTCTGACTCTTTCTGACACTCTCTGAAACACTTTGACACTCTCTGAAACTCTCAGACACTCTCGGAAACTCTCTGACACTTTCTGAATCACTCTGACACTGTCTGATACTTTCTGAAACTTTCTGACACTCTCTGACACTCTCTGACACTCTCTGACACTCTCTGATACTCTCTGACACTCTCGGACACTCTCTGATACTCTCTGACACTCTCGGACAATCTCTGACGCTCTCTGACAAACTCACAAACTCTCAAAAACTCTCTGACTCTCTCTGACTCTCTCAGACACTCTCTGAAACTCTCTGAAACTCTCTGAAACTCTCTGACACTCTCAGACACTCTCTGACACTCTCTGACACTCTCTGAAATTCTCTGAAACTCTCCGGCACCCTCTGAAACTCTCTGAAACTCTCTGACACTCTCTGATACTGACTGAAACTCTCTAACACGTTCAGACACTCTCTGACACTCTCTGAAGCTCTCTGAAACTCTCTGACACCCCGTGACATTCTCTGAAACTCTCTGACAGGCTCTGACACTCTCTGAAACTCTCTGAAGTTCTCTGAAACTCTCTGAAACTCTCAGAAACACTCAGAAACTCTCTGAAAGTCTCTGACACTCTCTGACACTCTGTGACACTCTCTGAAAATCTCTGACACTCTCTGACACTCTCTGACAGACTCAGAAACTCTCAGAAACTCTCTGACACTCTCTGAAACTCTCTGACACTGTCTGAAACTCTCAGACACTCTCTGACACTCTCTGAAACTCTCTGACAGTCTCTGAAACTTTCTGATACTCTCTGACAATCTCAGACACGCTCTGAAACTCTCTAACACTCTCTGAAACTCTCAGACACTCTCGGGAACTCTCTGACACTTTCTGAATCTCTCTGACACTATCTAATACTTTCTGAAACTTTCTGACACTCTCTGACACTCTCTGATACTCTCTGACACTCTCGGACAATCTCTGACACTCTCTGACAAACTCACAAACTCTCAGAAACTCTCTGACTCTCTCTGACTCTCTCAGACACTCTCTGAAACTCTCTGAAACTCTCTGACACTCTCTGACACTCTCTGAATCTCTCAGACACTCTCTGACACTCTCTGAAAATCTCTGACACTCTCTGACACTCTCTGAAACTCTCTGAAACTCTCCGGACCCTCTGAAACTCTCTGAAACACTCTGACACTCTCTGACACTTTCTGAAACTCTCTGACACTTTCTGGCACTCTCAGACACTCTCTGACACTCTCTGACACTTTCTGACTCTCTCTGACACTCTCTGAAGCTCTCTCAAACTGTCTGACACCCTGTGACACTCTCTGAAACTCTCTGACAGGCTCTGACACTCTCTGAAACATTCTGAAACTCTCTGAAACTCTCAGAAACTCTCAGAAACTCTCTGAAAGTCTCTGACACTCTGTGACACTCTCTGAAAATCTCTGACACTCTCTGACACTCTCTGACAAACTCAGAAACTGTCAGAAACTCTCTGACACTCTCTGAAACTCTCTGACAATCTCTGACACGCTCTGAAACTCTCTGACACTCTCTGACACTCTCAGACACTCTCTGACAGTCTCTGACAGTCTCAGACACTCTTTGACACTCTCTGACACGTTCTGAAACTCTCTGACACTATCTGACACTTTCTGAAACTCTCGGATACTCTCTGACACTCTCTGAAACTCTCTGACACTCTCTGATACTCTCTGACTCTCGCTGACACTCTCTGATACTCTCTGACACTCACTGACACTCTGTGACACTCTCTGAAACTCTCTGACACTCTCTGAGACGCTCTGAAACTCTCTGACTCTCACTGACACTCTGTGACACTCTCGGAAACTCTCTGACACTCTCTGAAACTCTTCGACACTCTCTGACATTCTCTGATACTGTCTGACACTCTCTGAATCTCTCTGAAGCTCTCTGACACTCTGTGATACTCTCTGAAACTCTCTGACACTCTCTGAGACGCTCTGAAACTCTCTGACTCTCACTGACACTCTGTGACACTCTCGGAAACTCTCTGACACTCTCTGAAACTCTTCGACACTCTCTGACATTCTCTGATATTGTCTGACTTTCTCTGAATCTCTCTGAAACTCTCTGACACTCTGTGACACTCTCTGACATTCTGTGACACTCTCTGAATCTCTCTGAAACTCCCTGACACTCTCTGGCGCTCTCTGAAACTTTCTGACAATCTCTGAAACTCTGTGACACTCTGTGACACACTCTGCAACTCTGTGAAACTCTCTGACACTATCTGACACTTTCTGAAACTCTCGGACACTGTTTGACACTCTCTGCATCTCTGTGAAACTCTCTGACACTCTCTGACTCACTCTGAAACTCTCTGACACTCTCTGACACTCACTGAAACTCTGTGACACGCTCTGAAACACTCTGACAATCTCTGAAACTCTCAGACACTCTCTGATACTCTCCGACACTTTCAGAAACTCTCAGACACTATCTGACACTTTCTGAAACTCTCGGACACTGTCTGACACTCTCTGAATCTCTCTGAAACTCTCTGAGACTCTGTGACACTCTCTGACACTCTGTGACACTCTCTGAATCTCTCTGAAACTCCCTGACACTCTCTGACACTCTCTGAAACTTTCTGACACTCTCTGACACTCTCTGAACATCTCTGAAACTCTCTGACACTCTCTGACACCCTCAGACACTCTCTCATACTCTCTGACACTTTCTGAATCTGTCGGACACTCTCTGACACTCTCTGACTCTCACTGACACTCTGTGACACTCTCGGAAACTCTCTGACACTCTCTGACACACTCTGCAACTCTGTGAAACTCTCTGACACTCTCTGACACTGTCTGACACTCTCTGAATCTCTCTGAAACTCTCTGACACTCTGTGACACTCTCTGACACTCTGTGACACTCTCTGAATCTCTCTGAAACTCCCTGACACTCTCTGACACTCTCTGAAACTTTCTGACACTCTCTGACACTCTCTGAACATCTCTGAAACTCTCTGACACTCTCTGACACTCTCAGACAATCTCTCATACTCTCTGACACTTTCTGAATCTGTCGGACACTCTCTGACACTCTCTGACTCTCACTGACACTCTGTGACACTCTCGGAAACTCTCTGACACTCTCTGACACTCTCTGAAACTCTTTGACACTCTCTGACAATCTCTGATACTGTCTGACACTCTCTGAATCTCTCTGAAGCTTTCTGACACTCTGTGACACTCTCTGAAATTTTCTTGCTGTCTCTGAAGATCTCTGAAACTCTCTGAAAATATCTGAAACTCTCTGAAACTTTGTGACACTCTCTGAAACACTCTGACACTATCTGACACTCTCCGACACACTCAGAAACTGTCAGAAACTCTCAGGCACTCTCTGACACTCTCAGCAAGTCTCTGAAACTCTCTGACACTATCTGAACCTCTCTGACACTCTCTGACACTCTCTGACACTCTCTGAAACTCTCTGACACTCTCTGACACTCTCGGACACAGTCTGACTCTCTCTGAATATCTCCGAAACGCTCTGACACTCTCTGACACTCCCTGACACTCTCCGAAGCTCTCTGAAACTCTCTGACACTCTCTGACACTCTCTGAAACTCTCTGAAACTCTCTGACACTCTCTGACACTCTCTGAAACTTTCTGACACTCTCTGAAACTCCCTGAAACTCTCTGAAGCTCTCTGACACTCTCAGATACTTTCAGAAGCTCTCTGAAACTCACTGACACTCTCTGACACTCTCTCATACTCTCAGACACTTTCTGAAACTCTCTGACACTCTCTGAAACTCTCTGACACTCTCTGAAACTCTCTGAAACTGTCTGAAACTCTCTGACACTCTCAGACACTCTCAGACACTCTCTGAAACTCTCTGACACTCTCTGAAACTCTCTGACACTCTCTGACACTCTCTGACACTCTCTGACTCTCTCTGAAACTCTCTGACACTCTCTGACACTCACTGAAACTCTGTGACACTCTCTGAAACACTCTGACAATCTCTGAAACTCTCCGACACTCTCTGACACACTCTGCAACTCTGTGAAACTCTCTGACACTCTCTGCCACTGTCTGACACTCTCTGAATCTCTCTGAAACTCTCTGACACTCTGTGACACTCTCTGACACTCTGTGACACTCTCTGAATTTCTCTGAAACTCCCTGACACTCTCTGATACTCTCTGAAACTTTCTGACACTCTCTGACACTCTCTGAACATCTCTGAAACTCTTTGACACTCTCTGACACTCTCAGACACTCTCTCATACTCACTGACACTTTCTGAATCTCTCGGACACTCTCTGTCACTCTCTGACTCTCTCTGACACTCTCTGATACTCTCTGACAATCTCTGAATCTCTCTGAAACTCTCTGACACTCTGTGACACTCTCTGAAACTTTCTGGCAATCTCTGACACTCTCTGAAGATCTCTGAAACTCTCTGAAAATCTCTGACACTCTCTGAAACTCTGTGACACTCTCTGAAACAATCTGACACTCTCTGACAGTCTCAGACACTCTCTGATACTCTCTGACACGTTCTGAAACTCTCTGACACTATCTGACACTTTCTGAAACTCTCGGATACTCTCTGACACTCTCTGAAACTCTCTGACACTCTCTGATACTCTCTGACTCTCGCTGACACTCTCTGATAATCTCTGACACTCAGTGACACTCTGTGAAACTCTCTGAAACTCTCTGACACTCTCTGAGACGCTCTGAAACTCTCTGACTCTCACTGACACTCTGTGACACTCTCGGAAACTCTCTGAAACTCTTCGACACTCTCTGACATTCTCTGATACTGTCTGACACTCTCTGAATCTCTCTGAAGCTCTATGACACTCTCAGACACTCTCTCATACTCTCTGACACTTTCTGAATCTGTCGGACACTCTCTGACACTCTCTGACTCTCACTGACACTCTGTGACACTCTCGGAAACTCTCTGACACTCTCTGACACACTCTGCAACTCTGTGAAACTCTCTGACACTCTCTGACACTGTCTGACACTCTCTGAATCTCTCTGAAACTCTCTGACACTCTGTGACACTCTCTGACACTCTGTGACACTCTCTGAATCTCTCTGAAACTCCCTGACACTCTCTGACACTCTCTGAAACTTTCTGACACTCTCTGACACTCTCTGAACATCTCTGAAACTCTCTGACACTCTCTGACACGCTCAGACAATCTCTCATACTCTCTGACACTTTCTGAATCTGTCGGACACTCTCTGACACTCTCTGACTCTCACTGACTCTCTGTGACACTCTCGGAAACTCTCTGACACTCTCTGACACTCTCTGATACTGTCTGACACTCTCTGCATCTCTCTGAAGCTTTCTGACACTCTGTGACACTCTCTGAAATTTTCTTGCTGTCTCTGAAGATCTCTGAAACTCTCTGAAAATATCTGACACTCTCTGAAACTTTGTGACACTCTCTGAAACACTCTGACACTATCTGACACTCTCCGACACACTCAGAAACTGTCAGAAACTCTCAGGCACTCTCTGACACTCTCAGCAAGTCTCTGAAACTCTCTGACACTATCTGAACCTCTCTGACACTCTCTGACACTCTCTGAAACTCTCTGACACTCTCTGACACTCTCAGACACAGTCTGACTCTCTCTGAATATCTCCGAAACGCTCTGACACTCTCTGACACTCCCTGACACTCTCCGAAGCTCTCTGAAACTCTCTGACACTCTCTGACACTCTCTGAAACTCTCTGAAACTCTCTGACACTCTCTGACACTCTCTGAAACTTTCTGACACTCTCTGAAACTCCCTGAAACTCTCTGAAGCTCTCTGACACTCTCAGATACTTTCAGAAGCTCTCTGAAACTCACTGACACTCTCTGACACTCTCTCATAATCTCAGACACTTTCTGAAACTCTCTGACACTCTCTGAAACTCTCTGACACTCTCTGAAACTCTCTGAAACTCTCTGAAACTCTCTGACACTCTCAGACACTCTCAGACACTCTCTGAAACTCTCTGACACTCTCTGAAACTCTCTGACACTCTCTGACACTCTCTGACACTCTCTGACTCTCTCTGAAACTCTCTGACACTCTCTGACACTCACTGAAACTCTGTGACACTCTCTGAAACACTCTGACAATCTCTGAAACTCTCCGACACTCTCTGACACACTCTGCAACTCTGTGAAACTCTCTGACACTCTCTGACACTGTCTGACACTCTCTGAATCTCTCTGAAACTCTCTGACACTCTGTGACACTCTCTGACACTCTGTGACACTCTCTGAATCTCTCTGAAACTTTCTGACACTCTCTGACACTCTCTGAACATCTCTGAAACTCTTTGACACTCTCTGACACTCTCAGACACTCTCTCATACTCACTGACACTTTCTGAATCTCTCGGACACTCTCTGTCACTCTCTGACTCTCTCTGACACTCTCTGATACTCTCTGACAATCTCTGAATCTCTCTGAAACTCTCTGACACTCTGTGACACTCTCTGAAACTTTCTGGCAATCTCTGACACTCTCTGAAGATCTCTGAAACTCTCTGAAAATCTCTGACACTCTCTGAAACTCTGTGACACTCTCTGAAACAATCTGACACTCTCTGACAGTCTCAGACACTCTCTGATACTCTCTGACACGTTCTGAAACTCTCTGACACTATCTGACACGTTCTGAAACTCTCGGATACTCTCTGACACTCTCTGAAACTCTCTGACACTCTCTGATACTCTCTGACTCTCGCTGACACTCTCTGATACTCTCTGACACTCAGTGACACTCTGTGAAACTCTCTGAAACTCTCTGACACTCTCTGAGACGCTCTGAAACTCTCTGACTCTCACTGACACTCTGTGACACTCTCGGAAACTCTCTGAAACTCTTCGACACTCTCTGACATTCTCTGATACTGTCTGACACTCTCTGAATCTCTCTGAAGCTCTCTGACACTCTGTGACACTCTCTGAAATATTCTTGCTGTCTCTGAAGATCTCTGAAACTCTCTGAAAATCTCTGACACGCTCTGAAACTCTGTGACACTCTATGAAACACTCTGACACTCTCTGACACTATCCGACACACTCAGAAACTGTCAGAAACTCTCAGGCACTCTCTGACACTCTCAGATAGTCTCTGAAACTCTCTGACACTATCTGAACCTCTCTGACACTCTCTGACACTCTCTGAAACTCTTTGACACTCTCTGACACTCTTGGACACTGTCTGACTCTCTCTGAAAATCTCCGAAACTCTCTGCCACTCTCTGACACTCCCTGACACTCTCTGAAGCTCTCTGAAACTCTCTGACACTCTCTGACACTGTCTGAAACTCTCTGAAACTCTCTGACACTCTCTGACACTCTCTGAAACTTTCTGACACTCTCTGAAACTCTCTGAAACTCCCTGAAACTCTCTGAAACTCTGTGACACTCTCAGAAACTTTCAGAAGATCTCTGTAACTCACTGACACTCTCTGAAACTCTCTCTTCCTCTCAGACACTTTCTGAAACTCTCTGACACTCTCTGAAACTCTCTGACACTCTCTGACACTCTCTGAAACTCTCTGACACTCTCTGAAACTCTCTGACACTCTCAGACACTCTCAGACACTCTCTGAAACACTCTGACACTCTCTGAAACTCTCTGACACTCTCTGACACTCTCTGAGACACTCTGACACTCTCTGACTCACTCTGAAACTCTCTGGCACTCTCTGACACTCACTGAAACTCTGTGACACTCTCTGAAACACTCTGACAATCTCTGAAACTCTCTGACACTCCCTGACACTCTCTGAAGCTCTCTGAAACTCTCTGACACTCACTGACACTGTCTGAAACTCTCTGAAACTCTCTGACACTCTCTGACACTCTCTGAAACTTTCTGACACTCTCTGAAACTCTCTGAAACTCCCTGAAACTCTCTGAAACTCTGTGACACTCTCAGAAACTTTCAGAAGATCTCTGTAACTCACTGACACTCTCTGAAACTCTCTCTTCCTCTCAGACACTTTCTGAAACTCTCTGACACTCTCTGAAACTCTCTGACACTCTCTGACACTCTCTGAAACTCTCTGACACTCTCTGAAACTCTCTGACACTCTCAGACACTCTCTGACACTCTCTGAAACTCTCTGACACTCTCTGACACTCTCTGACACTCTCTGACTCTCTCTGAAACTCTCTGACACTCTCTGACACTCACTGAAACTCTGTGACACTCTCTGAAACACTCTGACAATCTCTGAAACTATCCGACACTCTCTGACACACTCTGCAACTCTGTGAAACTCTCTGACACTCTCTGACACTGTCTGACACTCTCTGAATCTCTCTGAAACTCTCTGACACTCTGTGACACTCTCTGACACTCTGTGACACTCTCTGAATCTCTCTGAAACTTTCTGACACTCTCTGACACTCTCTGAACATCTCTGAAACTCTTTGACACTCTCTGACACTCTCAGACACTCTCTCATACTCACTGACACTTTCTGAATCTCTCGGACACTCTCTGTCACTCTCTGACTCTCTCTGACACTCTCTGATACTCTCTGACAATCTCTGAATCTCTCTGAAACTCTCTGACACTCTGTGACACTCTCTGAAACTTTCTGGCAATCTCTGACACTCTCTGAAGATCTCTGAAACTCTCTGAAAATCTCTGACACTCTCTGAAACTCTGTGACACTCTCTGAAACAATCTGACACTCTCTGACAGTCTCAGACACTCTCTGATACTCTCTGACACGTTCTGAAACTCTCTGACACTATCTGACACGTTCTGAAACTCTCGGATACTCTCTGACACTCTCTGAAACTCTCTGACACTCTCTGATACTCTCTGACTCTCGCTGACACTCTCTGATACTCTTTGACACTCAGTGACACTCTGTGAAACTCTCTGAAACTCTCTGACACTCTCTGAGACGCTCTGAAACTCTCTGACTCTCACTGACACTCTGTGACACTCTCGGAAACTCTCTGAAACTCTTCGACACTCTCTGACATTCTCTGATACTGTCTGACACTCTCTGAATCTCTCTGAAGCTCTCTGACACTCTGTGACACTCTCTGAAATTTTCTTGCTGTCTCTGAAGATCTCTGAAACTCTCTGAAAATCTCTGACACGCTCTGAAACTCTGTGACACTCTCTGAAACACTCTGACACTCTCTGACACTATCCGACACACTCAGAAACTGTCAGAAAATCTCAGGCACTCTCTGACACTCTCAGATAGTCTCTGAAACTCTCTGACACTATCTGAACCTCTCTGACACTCTCTGACACTCTCTGAAACTCTTTGACACTCTCTGACACTCTTGGACACTGTCTGACTCTCTCTGAAAATCTCCGAAACTCTCTGCCACTCTCTGACACTCCCTGACACTCTCTGAAGCTCTCTGAAACTCTCTGACACTCTCTGACACTGTCTGAAACTCTCTGAAACTCTCTGACACTCTCTGACACTCTCTGAAACTTTCTGACACTCTCTGAAACTCTCTGAAACTCCCTGAAACTCTCTGAAACTCTGTGACACTCTCAGAAACTTTCAGAAGATCTCTGCAACTCACTGACACTCTCTGAAACTCTCTCTTCCTCTCAGACACTTTCTGAAACTCTCTGACACTCTCTGAAACTCTCTGACACTCTCTGACACTCTCTGAAACTCTCTGACACTCTCTGAAACTCTCTGACACTCTCAGACACTCTCAGACACTCTCTGAAACACTCTGACACTCTCTGAAACTCTCTGACACTCTCTGACACTCTCTGAGACACTCTGACACTCTCTGACTCACTCTGAAACTCTCTGGCACTCTCTGACACTCACTGAAACTCTGTGACACTCTCTGAAACACTCTGACAATCTCTGAAACTCTCAGACACTCTCTGACACTCTCTGACACTTTCCGAAACTCTCTGACACTATCTGACACTTTCTGAAACTCTCGGACACTGTCTGACACTCTCTGCATCTCTGTGAAACTCTCTGACACTCTCTGACAGTCTCTGACACTCTCTGAATCTCTCTGAAACTCTCTGACACTCTGTGACAGTCTCTGACACTCTCTGAATATCTCTGAAACTCTCTGAACGTCTCTGAAACTCTCTGACACTCTCTGACACTCTCAGACACTCTCTCATACTCTCTGACACTTTCTGAATCTGTCGGACACCCTCTGACGCTCTCTGAGTCTCTCTGACACTCTCTGATACTCTCTGACACTCTCTGAATCTCTCTGAAACTCTCTGACACTCTGTGACACTCTCTGAAATTTTCTGGCAATCTCTGACACTCTCTGAAGATCTCTGAAAATCTCTGAAAATCTCTGACACTCTCTGAATCTCTGTGACACTCTCAGAAACATTCTGACACTCTCTGAGAGTCTCAGACACTCTCTGACACTCTCTGACATGACCTGAAACTCTCTGACACTCTCTGACGCTCTCCGACTCTCGCTGACACTCTCTGATACTCTCTGACACTCACTGACACTCTGTGACACTCTCTGAAACTCTCTGACACTCTCTGACACTCTCTGAAACTTTCTGACTCTCAGTGACACTCTGTGACACTCTCGGAAACTCTCTGACACTCTCTGACACTCTCTGAAACTCTTCGACTCTCTCTGACATTCTCCGATACTGTCTGACACTCTCTGAATCACTCTGAAGCTCTCTGACACTCTGTGACACTCTCTGAAATTTTCTTGCTGTCTCTGAAGATCTCTGAAACTCTCTGACACTCTCTGAAACTCTGTGACACTCTCTGAAACACACTGACACTCTCTGACACTCTCCGACACACTCAGTAACTGTCAGAAACTCTCAGGCACTCTCTGACACTCTCAGCAAGTCTCTGAAACTCTCTGACACTATCTGAACCTCTCTGACACTCTCTGACACTCTCTGACACTCTCTGAAACTCTTTGACACTCTCGGACACTGTCTGACTCTCTCTGAAAATCTCCGAATCTCTCTGACACTCTCTGACACTCCCTGACACTCTCTGAAGCTCTCTGAAACTCTCAGACACTCTCTGACACTCTCTGACACTTTCCGAAACTCTCTGACACTATCTGGCACTTTCTGAAACTCTCGGACACTGTCTGACACACTCTGCAACTCTGTGAAACTCTCTGACACTCTCTGGCACTCTCTGACAGTCTCTGAATCTCTCTGAAACTCCCTGACACTCTCTGACACTCTCTGAAACTTTCTGACACTCTCTGACACTCTCTGAACATCTCTGAAACTCTCTGAAAATCTCGAAACTCTCTGACGCTCTCTGACACTCTCCGACACACTCAGAAACTCTCAGAAACTCTCTGGCACTCTCTGACACTCTCAGAATGTCTCTGAAACTCTCTGACACTCTCTGAAACTCTCTGACACTCTCTGACACTCTCTGAAACTCTCTGAAACTCTCTGAAACTGTCTGACACATTCTGACAGTCTCTGACACTCTCTGAAGCTCTCTGAAACTCTCTGACAGTCTGTGAAACTCTGTGAAACTCTCTGACAATCTCTGAAACTTTCTGACACACTCTGAAGCTCTGTGAAACTTTCTGAAACTCTCTGACACTCTCAGAAACACTCAGAAACTCTCTGAAACTCTCTGACACTCTCTGACACTCTCTGACACTCTGTGACACTCTCTGAAATTCTCTGACAATCTCTGACACTCTCTGACAAACTCAGAAACTCTCACAAACTCGCTGACACACTCTGACACTCTCAGACACTCTCTGAAACTTTCTGAAACTCTCTGACACTCTCTGAAACTTTCTGACACTTTCTGAAACTCTCCGAAGCTCTCTAAAACTCACTGAAAGTATCTGACACTCTCAGAAACACTCAGAAACTCTCTGAAACTCTCTGACACTCTCTGACACTCTGTGACACTCTCTGCAATTCTCTGACAATCTCTGACGCTCTCAGACAAACTCAGAAACTCTGACATTCTCTGAAACTCTCTGAAATCCTCTGACACTCTGTGACACTCTCTGAAATTCGCTGACAATCTCTGACATTCTCTGACAAACTCACAAACTCACAGAAACTCTCTGACACTCCCTGCCACTCTCAGACACTCTCTGAAACTCTCTGACACTCTCTGAAACTCACTGACACTCTCTGACACTCTCTGAATCTCTCAGACATTCGCTGACACTCTCGGACACTATCTGAAACTCTCTGACACTGTCTGACACTATCTGGACCTCTCTGACACTCTCTGACACTCTCTGACACTCTCTGAAACTCTTTGACACTCTCTGACACTCTCGGACACTGTCTGACTCTCTCTGAAAATCTCTGAAACTCTCTGACACTCTCTGACACTCCCTGACACTCTCTGAAGCTCTCTGAAACTCTCTGACACTCTCTGGAACTCTCTGAAGCTCTCTGACACGCTCTGAAACTTTCTGACACTCTCTGAAACTCTCTGAAACTCCCTGAAACTCTCTGAAACTCTCTGACACTCTCAGAAACTTTCAGAAGCTCTCTGAAACTCACTGACACTCTCCGACACTCTCTCATACTCTCAGACACTTTCTGAAACTCTCTGACATTCTCTGAAACTCTCTGACACACACTGACACTCTCTGAAACTCTCTGACACTCTCTGAAACTCTCTGACACTCTCAGACTCTCTCAGACACTCTCTGAAACTCTCTGACACTCTCTGAAACTCTCTGACAGTCTCTGACACTCTCTGACTCTCTCTGAAACTCTCTGACACTCTCTGACACTCACTGAAACTCTGTGACATTCTCTGAAACACTCTGACAATCTCCGAAACTCTCAGACACTCTCTGACACTCTCTGACACTTTCCGAAGCTCTCTGACACTATCTGACACTTTCTGAAACTCTCGGACACTGTCTGACACTCTCTGCAACTCTGTGAAACTCTCTGACACTCCCTGACACTCTCTGACACTCTCTGAATCTCTCTGAAACTCTCTGACACTCTGTGACACTCGCTGACACTCTCTGACACTCTGTGACACTCTCTGAGTCTCTCTGAAACTCCCTGAGACTCTCTGACGCTCTCTGAAACTTTCTGACACTGTCTGACACTCTCTGAACATCTCTGAAACTCTCTGACAATCTCTGACACTCTCATACACTCTCTCATACACTCTGACACTTTCTGAATCTCTCGGACACTCTCTGACTCTCTCTGACACTCTCTGATACTCTCTGACACTCTGTGAATCTCTCTGAAAATCTCTGACACTCTGTGACACACTCTGAAACTTTCTGGCAATCTCTGACACTCTCTGACACTCTCTGACACGTTCTGAAACTCTCTGACACTATCTGACACGTTCTGAAACTCTCGGACACTCTCTGACACTCTCTGAAAATCTCTGACACTCTCTGAAACTCTCTGACTCTCGCTGAAACTCTCTGATACTCTCTGACACTCACTGACATTCTGTGACACTCTCTGAAACTCTCTGACACTCTCTGACACTCTCTGAAACACTCTGACTCTCACTGACACTCTGTGACACCCTCGGAAACTCTCTGACACTCTCTGAAACTCTTTGACACTCTCTGACATTCTCTGATACTGTCTGACACTCTCTGAATCTCTCTGAAGCTTTCTGACACTCTGTGACACTCTCTGAAATTTTCTTGCTGTCTCCGAAGATCTCTGACACTGTCTGAAAATCTCTGACACTCTCTGACACTCTCCGACACTCTCAGAAACTGTCAGAAACTCTCAGGCACTCTCTGACACTCTCAGAAAGTCTCTGAAACTCTCGGACACTATCTGAACCTCTCTGACACTCTCTGACACTCTCTGACACTCTCTGACACTCTCGGACACTGTCTGACTCTCTCTGAAAATCTCCGAAAATCTCTGACACTCTCTGACACTCATTGACACTCTCTGAAGCTCTCTGAAACACTCTGACACTCTCTGACACTCTCTGAAACTGTCTGAAACTCTCTCACACTCTCTGAAACTTTCTGACACTCTCTGAAACTCTCTGAAACTCCCTGAAACACTCTGAAACCTCCGACGCTCTTAGAAACTTTCAGAAGCTCTCTGAAACTCACTGACACTCTCTGACACTCTCTCATACTCTCAGACACTTTCTGAAACTCTCTGACACTCTCTGAAACTCTCTGACACTCTCTGACACTCTCTGACACTCTCTGACACTCTCTGACTCTCTCTGAAACTCTCTGACAATATCTGACACTCACTGAAACTCTGTGACACTCTCTGAAACACTCTGACAATCTCTGAAACTCTCAGACACTCTCTGACACTCTCTGACACTTTCCGAAACTCTCTGACACTATCTGACACTTTCTGAAACTCTCGGACACTGTCTGACACACTCTGCAACTCTGTGAAACTCTCTGACACTCTCTGACACTCTCTGACACTCTCTGAATCTCTCTGAAACTCTCTGACACTCTGTGACACTCTGTGACACTCTCTGACACTCTGTGACACTCTCTGCATCTCTCTGAAACTCCCTGACACTCTCTGACACTCTCTGAACATCTCTGAAACTCTCTGACACTCTCTGACACTCTCAGACACTCTCTCATACTCTCTGACACTTTCTGAATCTCTCTGAAACTCTCTGACACTCTGTGACACACTCTGAAACTTTTTCGCATTCTCTGACACTCTCTGAAGATCTCTGAAACTCTCTGAAAATCTCTGACACTCTCTGAAACTCTGTGACACTCTCTAAAACACACTGACACTCTCTGACAGTCTCAGACACTCTCTGACACTCTCTGACACGTTCTGAAACTCTCTGACACTATCTGACACTTTCTGAAACTCTCGGATACTCTCTGACACTCTCTGAAAATCTCTGACACTCTCTGACTCTCGCTGACACTCTCTGATACTCTCTGACACTCACTGACACTCTGTGACACTCTCTGAAACTCTCTGACACTCTCTGAAACTCTCTGACTCTCACTGACACTCTGTGACACTCTCGGAAACTCTCTGACACTCTCTGAAACTCTTCGACACTCTCTGACATTCTCTGATACTGTCTGACACTCTCTGAATCTCTCTGAAACTCTCTGACACTCTGTGACACTCTCTGAAATTTTCTTGCTGTCTCTGCAGATCTCTGAAACTCTCTGAAAATCTCTGACACTCTCTGAAACTCTGTGACACTCTCTGAAACACTCTGACACTCTCTGACACTCTCCGACACACTCAGAAACTGTCAGAAACTCTCAGGCACTCTCTGACACTCTCAGAAAGTCTCTGAAACTCTCAGACACTCTCAGACACTCTCTGAAACTCTCTGACACTCTCTGAAACTCTCTGACAGTCTCTGACACTCTCTGACACTCTCTGACACACACTGACACTCTCTGAAACTCTCTGACACTCTCTAAAACTCTCTGACACTCTCAGACACTCTCAGACACTCTCTGAAACTCTCTGACACTCTCTGAAACTCTCTGACAGTCTCTGACACTCTCTGACACTCTCTGACTCTCTCTGAAACTCTCTGACACTCTCTGACACTCACTGAAACTCTGTGACATTCTCTGAAACACTCTGACAATCTCCGAAACTCTCAGACACTCTCTGACACTCTCTGACACTATCCGAAGCTCTCTGACACTATCTGACACTTTCTGAAACTCTCGGACACTGTCTGACACACTATGCAACTCTGTGAAACTCTCTGACACTCTCTGACACTCTCTGACACTCTCTGAATCTCTCTGAAACTCTCTGACACTCTGTGACAATCACTGACACTCTCTGACACTCTCTGAGTCTCTCTGAAACTCCCTGAGACTCTCTGACGCTCTCTGAAACTTTCTGACACTGTCTGACACTCTCTGAACATCTCTGAAACTCTCTGACAATCTCTGACACTCTCAGACACTCTCTGACACTCTCTGACACTTTCCGAAACTCTCTGACACTATCTGACACTTTCTGAAACTCTCGGACACTGTCTGACACACTCTGCAACTCTGTGAAACTCTCTGACACTCTCTGACACTCTCTGACACTCTCTGAATCTCTCTGAAACTCTCTGACACTCTGTGACACTCTGTGACACTCTCTGACACTCTGTGACACTCTCTGCATCTCTCTGAAACTCCCTGACACTCTCTGACACTCTCTGAACATCTCTGAAACTCTCTGACACTCTCTGACACTCTCAGACACTCTCTCATACTCTCTGACACTTTCTGAATCTCTCTGAAACTCTCTGACACTCTGTGACACACTCTGAAACTTTTTCGCATTCTCTGACACTCTCTGAAGATCTCTGAAACTCTCTGAAAATCTCTGACACTCTCTGAAACTCTGTGACACTCTCTAAAACACACTGACACTCTCTGACAGTCTCAGACACTCTCTGACACTCTCTGACACGTTCTGAAACTCTCTGACACTATCTGACACTTTCTGAAACTCTCGGATACTCTCTGACACTCTCTGAAAATCTCTGACACTCTCTGACTCTCGCTGACACTCTCTGATACTCTCTGACACTCACTGACACTCTGTGACACTCTCTGAAACTCTCTGACACTCTCTGAAACTCTCTGACTCTCACTGACACTCTGTGACACTCTCGGAAACTCTCTGACACTCTCTGAAACTCTTCGACACTCTCTGACATTCTCTGATACTGTCTGACACTCTCTGAATCTCTCTGAAACTCTCTGACACTCTGTGACACTCTCTGAAATTTTCTTGCTGTCTCTGCAGATCTCTGAAACTCTCTGAAAATCTCTGACACTCTCTGAAACTCTGTGACACTCTCTGAAACACTCTGACACTCTCTGACACTCTCCGACACACTCAGAAACTGTCAGAAACTCTCAGGCACTCTCTGACACTCTCAGAAAGTCTCTGAAACTCTCAGACACTCTCAGACACTCTCTGAAACTCTCTGACACTCTCTGAAACTCTCTGACAGTCTCTGACACTCTCTGACACTCTCTGACACACACTGACACTCTCTGAAACTCTCTGACACTCTCTAAAACTCTCTGACACTCTCAGACACTCTCAGACACTCTCTGAAACTCTCTGACACTCTCTGAAACTCTCTGACAGTCTCTGACACTCTCTGACACTCTCTGACTCTCTCTGAAACTCTCTGACACTCTCTGACACTCACTGAAACTCTGTGACATTCTCTGAAACACTCTGACAATCTCCGAAACTCTCAGACACTCTCTGACACTCTCTGACACTATCCGAAGCTCTCTGACACTATCTGACACTTTCTGAAACTCTCGGACACTGTCTGACACACTATGCAACTCTGTGAAACTCTCTGACACTCTCTGACACTCTCTGACACTCTCTGAATCTCTCTGAAACTCTCTGACACTCTGTGACAATCACTGACACTCTCTGACACTCTCTGAGTCTCTCTGAAACTCCCTGAGACTCTCTGACGCTCTCTGAAACTTTCTGACACTGTCTGACACTCTCTGAACATCTCTGAAACTCTCTGACAATCTCTGACACTCTCAGACACTC
This sequence comes from Heterodontus francisci, assembly GCF_036365525.1. Classification (NCBI taxonomy): domain Eukaryota; kingdom Metazoa; phylum Chordata; class Chondrichthyes; order Heterodontiformes; family Heterodontidae; genus Heterodontus; species Heterodontus francisci. The sequence goes on along the minus strand of NC_090412.1, from coordinate 36,442,472 downwards.
TCTCATGCACTCTGACACTTTCTGAATCTCTCGGACACTCTCTGACTCTCTCTGACACTCTCAGATACTCTCTGACACACTCTGAAACTTCTGGCAATCTCTGACACTCTCTGAAGTCTCTGAAACTCTCTGAAAATCTCTGACACTCTCTGAAACTCTGTGACACTCTCTGACACTCTGTGACACTCTCTGCATCTCTCTGAAACTCCCTGACACTCTCTGACACTCTCTGAACATCTCTGAAACTCTCTGACACTCTCTGACACTCTCAGACACTCTCTCATACTCTCTGACACTTTCTGAATCTCTCTGAAACTCTCTGACACTCTGTGACACACTCTGAAACTTTTTCGCATTCTCTGACACTCTCTGAAGATCTCTGAAACTCTCTGAAAATCTCTGACACTCTCTGAAACTCTGTGACACTCTCTGAAACACACTGACACTCTCTGACAGTCTCAGACACTCTCTGACACTCTCTGACACGTTCTGAAACTCTCTGACACTATCTGACACTTTCTGAAACTCTCGGATACTCTCTGACACTCTCTGAAAATCTCTGACACTCTCTGACTCTCGCTGACACTCTCTGATACTCTCTGACACTCACTGACACTCTGTGACACTCTCTGAAACTCTCTGACACTCTCTGAAACTCTCTGACTCTCACTGACACTCTGTGACACTCTCGGAAACTCTCTGACACTCTCTGAAACTCTTCGACACTCTCTGACATTCTCTGATACTGTCTGACACTCTCTGAATCTCTCTGAAGCTCTCTGACACTCTGTGACACTCTCTGAAATTTTCTTGCTGTCTCTGCAGATCTCTGAAACTCTCTGAAAATCTCTGACACTCTCTGAAACTCTGTGACACTCTCTGAAACACTCTGACACTCTCTGACACACTCAGAAACTGTCAGAAACTCTCAGGCACTCTCTGACACTCTCAGAAAGTCTCTGAAACTCTCAGACACTCTCAGACACTCTCTGAAACTCTCTGACACTCTCTGAAACTCTCTGACAGTCTCTGACACTCTCTGACACTCTCTGACACACACTGACACTCTCAGACACTCTCAGACACTCTCTGAAACTCTCTGACACTCTCTGAAACTCTCTGACAGTCTCTGACACTCTCTGACACTCTCTGACTCTCTCTGAAACTTTCTGACACTCTCTGACACTCACTGAAACTCTGTGACATTCTCTGAAACACTCTGACAATCTCCGAAACTCTCAGACACTCTCTGACACTCTCTGACACTATCCGAAGCTCTCTGACACTATCTGACACTTTCTGAAACTCTCGGACACTGTCTGACACACTATGCAACTCTGTGAAACTCTCTGACACTCTCTGACACTCTCTGACACTCTCAGAATCTCTCTGAAACTCTCTGACACTCTGTGACACTCTCTGACACTCTCTGACACTCTCTGAGTCTCTCTGAAACTCCCTGAGACTCTCTGACGCTCTCTGAAACTTTCTGACACTGTCTGACACTCTCTGAACATCTCTGAAACTCTCTGACAATCTCTGACACTCTCAGACACTCTCTCATACACTCTGACACTTTCTGAATCTCTCGGACACTCTCTGACTCTCTCTGACACTCTCAGATACTCTCGGACACTCTGTGAATCTCTCTGAAACTCTCTGACACTCTGTGACACACTCTGAAACTTTCTGGCAATCTCTGACCCTCTCTGAAGATCTCTGAAACTCTCTGAAAATCTCTGACACTCTCTGAAACTCTGTGACACTCTCTGAAACACTCTGACACTCTCTGACAGTCTCAGACACTCTCTGACACTCTCTGACACGTTCTGAAACTCTCTGACACTATCTGACACGTTCTGAAACTCTCGGACACTCTCTGACACTCTCTGAAAACCTCTGACACTCTCTGAAACTCTCTGACTCTCGCTGAAACTCTCTGATACTCTCTGACACTCACTGACACTCTGTGACACTCTCTGAAACTCTCTGACACTCTCTGAAAATCTCTGACACTCTCTGAAACTCTCTGACTCTCACTGACACTTTGTGACACCCTCTGACACTCACTGAAACTCTGTGACACTCTCTGAAACACTCTGACACTTTCCGAAACTCTCTGACACTATCTGACACTTTCGGAAACTCTCGGACACTGTCTGACACACTCTGCAACTCTGTGAAACTCTCTGACACTCTCTGACACTCTCTGAATCTCTCTGAAACTCTCTGACACTCTGTGACACTCTGTGACACTCTCTGACACTCTGTGACACTCTCTGCATCTCTCTGAAACTGCCTGACACTCTCTGACACTCTCTGAAACTTTCTGACACTCTCTGACACTCTCTGAACATCTCTGAAACTCTCTGACACTCTCTGACACTCTCAGACACTCTCTCATACTCTCTGACACTGTCTGACAAACTCTGCAACTCTGTGAAACTCTCTGACACTCTCTGGCACTCTCTGACACTCTCTGACAGTCTCTGAATCTCTCTGAAACTCCCTGACACTCTCTGACAGTCTCTGAAACTTTCTGACACTCTCTGACACTCTCTTAACATCTCTGAAACTCTCTGAAAATCTCGAAACTCTCTGACGCTCTCTGACACTCTCCGACACACTCAGAAACTCTCAGAAACTCTCTGGCACTCTCTGACACTCTCAGAATGTCTCTGAAACTCTCTGACACTCTCTGAAACTCTCTGACACTCTCTGACACTCTCTGAAACTCTCTGAAGCTCTTTGACACTCTCTGAAACTCTGTGACACTCTCTGAAACATTCTGACACTCTCTGAGAGTCTCAGACACTCTCTGACACTCTCTGACACGTTCTGAAACTCTCTGACACTATTTGACACTTTCTGAAACTCTCGGACACTCTCTGACACTCTCTGAAACTCTCTGACACTCACTGACACTCTCTGACTCTCGCTGACACTCTCTGATACCATCTGACACTCACTGACACTCTGTGACACTCTCTGAAACTCTCTGACACTCTCTGACACTCTCTGAAACACTCTGACTCTCACTGACACTCTGTGACACCCTCGGAAACTCTCTGACACTCTCTGAAACTCTTTGACACTCTCTGACATTCTCTGATACTGTCTGACACTCTCTGAATCTCTCTGAAGCTTTCTGACACTCTGTGACACTCTCTGAAATTTTCTTGCTGTCTCCGAAGATCTCTGAAACTGTCTGAAAATCTCTGACACTCTCTGACACTCTCCGACACTCTCCGACACTCTCAGAAACTGTCAGAAACTCTCAGGCACTCTCTGACACTCTCAGAAAGTCTCTGAAACTCTCGGACACTATCTGAACCTCTCTGACACTCTCTGACACTCTCTGAAACTCTCTGACACTCTCTGACACTCTCTGACACTCTCGGACACTGTCTGACTCTCTCTGAAAATCTCCGAAACTCTCTGACACTCTCTGACACTCATTGACACTCTCTGAAGCTCTCTGAAACTCTCTGACACTCTCTGAAGCTGTCTGAAACTCTCTCACACTCTCTGAAACTTTCTGACACTCTCTGAAACTCTCTGAAACTCACTGAAACACTCTGAAACCTCCGACACTCTTAGAAACTTTCAGAAGCTCTCTGAAACTCACTGAAACTCTCTGACACTCTCTCATACTCTCAGACACTTTCTGAAACTCTCTGACACTCTCTGAAACTCTCTGACACTCTCTGACACTCTCTGACACTCTCTGACACTCTCTGACTCTCTCTGAAACTCTCTGACACTCTCTGACACTCACTGAAACTCTGTGACACTCTCTGAAACACTCTGACAATCTCTGAAACTCTCAGACACTCTCTGACACTCTCTGACACTTTCCGAAACTCTCTGACACTGTCTGACACTTTCTGAAACTCTCGGACACTGTCTGACACACTTTGCAACTCTGTGAAACTCTCTGACACTCTCTGACACTCTCTGACACTCTCCGAATCTCTCTGAAACTCTCTGACACTCTGTGACACTCTGTGACACTCTCTGACACTCTGTGACACTCTCTGCATCTCTCTGAAACTCCCTGACACTCTCTGACACTCTCTGAAACTTTCTGACACTCTCTGACACTCTCTGAACATCTCTGAAACTCTCTGACACTCTCTGACACTCTCAGACACTCTCTCATACTCTCTGACACTTTCTGAATCTCTCTGAAACTCTCTGACACTCTGTGACACACTCTGAAACTTTCTCGCATTCTCTGACACTCTCTGAAGATCTCTGAAACTCTCTGAAAATCTCTGACACTCTCTGAAACTCTGTGACACACTCTGAAACACACTGACACTCTCTGACAGTCTCAGACACTCTCTGACACTCTCTGACACGTTCTGAAACTCTCTGACACTATCTGACACTTTCTGAAACTCTCGGATACTCTCTGACACTCTCTGAAAATCTCTGACACTCTCTGACTCTCGCTGACACTCTCTGATACTCTCTGACACTCACTGACACTCTGTGACACTCTCTGAAACTCTCTGACACTCTCTGAAACTCTCTGACTCTCACTGACACTCTGTGACACTCTCGGAAACTCTCTGACACTCTCTGAAACGCTTCGACACTCTCTGACATTCTCTGATACTGTCTGACACTCTCTGAATCTCTCTGAAGCTCTCTGACACTCTGTGACACTCTCTGAAATTTTCTTGCTGTCTCTGCAGATCTCTGAAACTCTCTGAAAATCTCTGACACTCTCTGAAACTCTGTGACACTCTCTGAAACACTCTGACACTCTCTGACACTCTCCGACACACTCAGAAACTGTCAGAAACTCTCTGAAACTCTCTGACAGTCTCTGACACTCTCTGACACTCTCTGACTCTCTCTGACACTCTCTGAAACTCTCTGACACTCTCTGAAACTCTCTGACAGTCTCTGACACTCTCTGACACTCTCTGACTCTCTCTGAAACTCTCTGACACTCTCTGACACTATCTGACACTTTCTGAAACTCTCGGACACTGTCTGACACACTCTGCAACTCTGTGAAAATCTCTGACACTCTCTGACACTCTCTGACACTCTCTGAATCTCTCTGAAACTCTCTGACACTCTGTGACACTCTCTGACACTCTCTGACACTCTGTGACACTCTCTGAGTCTCTCTGAAACTTTCTGACACTCTCTGACACTCTCAGACACTCTCTCATACACTCTGACACTTTCTGAATCTCTCGGACACTCTCTGACTCTCTCTGAAACTCTCTGATACTCTCTGACACTCTGTGAATCTCTCTGAAACTCTCTGACACTCTGTGACACACTCTGAAACTTTCTGGCAATCTCTGACACTCTCTGAAGAGCTCTGAAACTCTCTGAAAATCTCTGACACTCTCTGAAACTCTGTGACACTCTCTGAAACACTCTGACACTCTCTGACAGTCTCAGACACTCTCTGACACTCTCTGACACGTTCTGAAACTCTCTGACACTATCTGACACGTTCTGAAACTCTCGGACACTCTCTGACACTCTCTGAAAATCTCTGACACTCTCTGAAATTCTCTGACACTCACTGACACTCTGTGACACTCTCTGAAACTCTCTGACACTCTCTGAAAATCTCTGACACTCTCTGAAACTCTCTGACTCTCACTGACACTCTGTGACACCCTCTGACACTCACTGAAACTCTGTGACACTCTCTGAAACACTCTGACAATCTCTGAAACTCTCAGACACTCTCTGACACTCTCTGACACTTTCCGAAACTCTCTGACACTATCTGACACTTTCTGACACTCTCGGACACTGTCTGACACACTCTGCAACTCTGTGAAACTCTCTGACACTCTCTGACACTCTCTGACACTCTCTGAATCTCTCTGAAACTCTCTGACACTCTGTGACACTCTGTGACACTCTCTGACACTCTGTGACACTCTCTGCATCTCTCTGAAACTCCCTGACACTCTCTGACACTCTCTGAAACTTTCTGACACTCTCTGACACTCTCTGAACATCTCTGAAACTCTCTGACACTCTCTGACACTCTCAGACACTCTCTCATACTCTCTGACACTCTCTGACAAACTCTGCAACTCTGTGAAACTCTCTGACACTCTCTGGCACTCTCTGACACTCTCTGACAGTCTCTGAATCTCACTGAAACTCCCTGACACTCTCTGACACTCACTGAAACTTTCTGACACTCTCTGACACTCTCTTAACATCTCTGAAACTCTCTGAAATTCTCGAAACTCTCTGACGCTCTCTGACACTCTCCGACACACTCAGAAACTCTCAGAAACTCTCTGGCACTCTCTGACACTCTCGTAATGTCTCTGAAACTCTCTGACACTCTCTGAAACTCTCTGACACTCTCTGACACTCTCTGAAACTCTCTGAAGCTCTTTGACACTCTCCGAAACTCTGTGACACTCTCTGAAACATTCTGACACTCTCTGAGAGTCTCAGACACTCTCTGACACTCTCTGACACGTTCTGAAACTCTCTGACACTATTTGACACTTTCTGAAACTCTCGGACACTCTCTGACACTCTCTGAAACTCTCTGACACTCACTGACACTCTCTGACTCTCGCTGACACTCTCTGATACTATCTGACACTCACTGACATTCTGTGACACTCTCTGACACCCTCGGACACTGTCTGACTCTCTCTGAAAATCTCCGAAACTCTCTGACACTCTCTGACACTTTCTGAAACTCTCTGACACTCTCTGACACTCCCTGACACTCTCTGAAGCTCTCTGAAACTCTCAGACACTCTCTGACACTCTCTGAATCTCTCTGAAACTCTCTGACACTCTGTGACACTCTGTGACACTCTCTGAATCTCTCTGAAACTCCCTGACACTCTCTGACACTCTCTGAAACTTTCTGACACTCTCTGACACTCTCTGAACATCTCTGAAACTCTCTGACACTCTCTGACACTCTCAGACACTCTCTCATACTCTCTGACAGTTTCTGAATCTCTCGGACACTCTCTGACACTCTCTGACTCTCACTGACACTCTCTGATACTCTCTGACACTCTCTGACACTCTCTGAAACTTTCTGGCAATCTCTGACACTCTCTGAAGATCTCTGAAACTCTCTGAAAATCTCTGACACTCTCTGAAACTATGTGACACTCTCTGAAACAGTCTGACACTCTCTGAGAGTCTCAGACACTCTCTGACACTCTCTGACACTTTCTGAAACTCTCGGACACTCTCTGAACATCTCTGAAACTCTCTCATACTCTCTGACACTCTCTGCCTCTCGCTGACACTCTCTGATACTCTCTGACACTCACTGACACTCTGTGACACTCTTTGAAACTCTCTGACACTCTCTGAAACTCTCTGACTCTCACTGACACTCTGTGACACTCTCGGAAACTCTCTGACACTCTCTGACACTCTCTGAAACTCTTTGACACTCTCTGACACTCTCGGACACTGTCTGACTCTCTCTGAAAATCTCTGAAACTCTCTGACACTCTCTGACACTCACTGACATTTTCTGAAACTCTCTGAAACTCTCAGACACTCTCTCACACTCTCTGAATCTCTCTGAAACTCTCTGACACTCTGTGACACTCTGTGACACTCTCTGACACTCTGTGACACTCTCTGAATCTCTCGTAAACTCCCTGACACTCTCTGACACTCTCTGAAACTTTCTGACACTCTCTGACACTCTCTGAACATCTCTGAAACTCACTGACACTCTCAGACACTCTCTCATGCTCTCTGACACTTTCTGAATCTCTCGGACACTCTCTGACACTCTCTGAATCTCTCTGACACTCTCTGATACTCTCTGACACTCTCTGAATCTCTCTGAAACTCTCTGACACTCTGTGACACTCTCTGAAACTCTCTGACACTCTCTGACACTCTCTGAAACTCTCTGACTCTCACTGACACTCTGTGACACTCTCGGAAACTCTCTGACACTCTCTGACACTCTCTGAAACTCTTCGGCTCTCTCTGACATTCTCTGATACTTTCTGACACTCTCTGAATGTCTCTGAAGCTCTCTGACACTCTGTGACACTCTCTGAAATTTTCTTGCTGTCTCTGAAGATCTCTGACACTCTCTGAAACTCTGTGACACTCTCTGAAACACTGTGACACTCTCTGACACTCTCCGACACACTCAGAAACTGTCAGAAACTCTCAGGCACTCTCTGACACTCTCAGAAAGTCGCTGAAACTCTCTGACACTCTCTGAACCTCTCTGACACTCTCTGACACTCTCTGAAGCTGTCTGAAACTCTCAGACACTCTCTGACACTCTCTGACACTTTCCGAAACTCTCTGACACTATCTGACACTTTCTGAAACTCTCGGACACTGTCTGACTCTCTCTGAAAATCTTCGAAAGTCTCTGACACTCTCTGACACTCCCTGACAATCTCTGAAGCTCTATGAATCTCTCAGACACTCTCTGACACTCTCTGACACTTTCCGAAACTCTCTGACACTATCTGACACCTTCTGAAACTCTCGGACACTGTCTGACAAACTCTGCAACTCTGTGAAACTCTCTGACACTCTCTGGCACTCTCTGACACTCTCTGACAGTCTCTGAATCTCTCTGAAACTCCCTGACACTCTCTGACACTCTCTGAAACTTTCTGACACTCTCTGACACTCTCTTAACATCTCTGAAACTCTCTGAAAATCTCGAAACTCTCTGACGCTCTCTGACACTCTCCGACACACTCAGAAACTCTCAGAAACTCTCTGGCACTCTCTGACACTCTCAGAATGTCTCTGAAACTCTCAGACAGTCTCTGAAACTCTCTGACACTCTCTGACACTCTCTGAAACTCTCTGAAGCTCTTTGACACTCTCTGAAACTCTGTGACACTCTCTGAAACATTCTGACACTCTCTGAGAGTCTCAGACACTCTCTGACACTCTCTGACACGTTCTGAAACTCTCTGACACTATTTGACACTTTCTGAAACTCTCGGACACTCTCTGACACTCTCGGACACTCTCTGACACTCTCTGACTCTCGCTGACACTCTCTGATACTCTCTGACACTCACTGACACTCTGTGACACTCTCTGAAACTCTCTGACACTCTCTGACACTCTCTGAAACTCTCTGACTCTCACTGACACTCTGTGACACTCTCGGAAACTCTCTGACACTCTTTGACACTCTCTGAAACTCTTCGAGTTTCTGGGCGGCACAGTGGCGCAGTGGTTAGCACCGCAGCCTCACAGGTCCAGGGACCCGGGTTCGATTCCGGGTACTGCCTGTGTGGAGTTTGCAAGTTCTCCCTGTGTCTGCGTGGGTTTTCTCCGGGTGCTCCGGTTTCCTCCCACAAGCCAAAAGACTTGCAGGTTGATAGGTAAATTGGCCATTATAAATTGTCACGAGTATAGGTAGGTGGTAGGGAAATATAGGGACAGGTGGGGATGTTTGGTAGGAATATGGGATTAGTGTAGGATTAGTATAAATGGGTGGTTAATGTTCGGCACAGACTCGGTGGGCCGAAGGGCCTGTTTCAGTGCTGTATAATCTAATCTAATCTAAGACTCGCTCTAACATTCTCTGATACTGTCTGACACTCTCTGAATCTCTCTGAAGCTCTCTGACACTCTGTGACACTCTCTGAAATTTTCTTGCTGTCTCTGAAGATCTCTGAAACTCTCTGAAAATCTCTGACACTCTCTGAAACTCTGTGACACTCTCTGAAACACTCTGACACTCTCTGACACTCTCTGAAACACACTGAAGCTCTCTGAAACTCTCTGAAACTCTCTGACACTCTCAGAAACTATCAGAAACTCTCTGAAACTCTCAGATACTCTCTGACACACTCTGCAGCTCTGTGACACTCTCTGACACTCTCTGAAACTCTCTGAAACTCTGTGACAATCTGTGACACTCTGTGACATTCTCTGAAACTGTCTGACACTCTCTGACACTCTTCGACATACTCAGAAACTTTCAGAAACTCTGAGGCACTCTCTGGCACTCTCAGAAAGTCTGTGAAACTCTCTGAAACTCTCTGACACTCTCTGTAACTCTCTGACACTCTCTGACACTCTCTGAAACTCTCTGACACTCTCTGACACTCGCTGACACTCTCTGACTCTCACTGAAAGTCTCTGATACTCTCTGACACTCACTGACACTCTGTGAAGATCTCTGAAACTCTCTGAAACATTCTGACACTCTCTGAAACACACTGAAGCTCTCTGAAACTCTCTGACACTCTCTGACACTCTCTGACACTCTGTGCCACTCTCTGACACTCTCTGACACTCGCTGACACTATCTGACACTTTCTGAAACTCTCAGACACTCTCTGACACACTCTGCAGCTCTGTGACACTCTGTGACACTCTGTGACACTCTCTGACACTCTCTGAATCTCTCTGAAACTCTGTGACACTCTGTGACACTCTGTGACATTCTCTGAAACTGTCTGACACTCTCTGACACTCTCCGACATACTCAGAAACATTCAGAAACTCTGAGGCACTCTCTGACACTCTCAGAAAGTCTGTGAAACTCTCTGAAACTCTCTGAAACTCTCTGACACTCTCTGACACTCTCTGAAACTCTCTGACACTCTCTGACACTCGCTGACACTCTCTGACTCTCACTGAAAGTCTCTGATACTCTCTGACACTCACTGACACTCTGTGAAGCTCTCTGAAACTCTCTGACACTCTCTGACACTCTCTGACACTCTCTGAAACTCTCTGACACTCTCTGACACTCGCCGACACTCTCTGATTCTCGCTGACACTCTCTGATACTCCCTGACACTCACTGACACTCTGTGACACTCTCTGAAAATCTCTGACACTCTCTGACACTCTCTGACACTCCCTGAAACTCTCTGACTCTCACTGACGCTCTGTGACACTCTCTGAAACTCTCTGAAACACTCTGACACTCTCTGACACTCTCTGAAACACACTGAAGCTCTCTGAAACTCTCTGAAACTCTCTGACACTCTCAGAAACTATCAGAAACTCTCTGAAACTCTCAGATACTCTCTGACACACTCTGCAGCTCTGTGACAATCTCTGACACTCTCTGACACTCTCTGACACTCTCTGAATCTCTCTGAAACTCTGTGACACTCTGTGACACTCTGTGACATTCTCTGAAACTGTCTGACACTCTCTGACACTCTCCGACATACTCAGAAACTTTCAGAAACTCTGAGGCACTCTCTGACACTCTCAGAAAGTCTGTGAAACACTCTGAAACTCTCTGACACTCTCTGAAACTCTCTGTAACGCTCTGTCACTCTCTGACACTCTCTGACACTCTCTGACACTCTCTGACACTCTCTGAAACTCTCTGAAACTCTGTGACACTCTGTGACACTCTGTGACATTCTCTGAAACTGTCTGACACTCTCTGACACTCTTCGACATACTCAGAAACTTTCAGAAACTCTGAGGCACTCTCTGGCACTCTCAGAAAGTCTGTGAAACTCTCTGAAACTCTCTGACACTCTCTGAAACTCTCTGTAACTCTCTGACACTCTCTGACACTCTCTGAAACTATCTGACACTCTCTGACACTCGCTGACACTCTCTGACTCTCACTGAAAGTCTCTGATACTCTCTGACACTCACTGACACTCTCTGAAACTCTTCGGCACTCTCTGACATTCTCAGATACTGTCTGACACTCTCTGAAACTCTCTGACACTCTCTGAAATTCTCTGACACTCTCTGACATTCCCTGACACTCTCTGAATCTCTCTGAAGCTCTCTGACACTCTGTGACACTCTCTGAAACTTTCTGACACTCTCTGACACTCTCTGAAGATCTCTGAAACTCTCTGAAAATCTCTGACACTCTCTGAAACTCTTTGACACTCTCTGACACTCTCGGACACTGTCTGACTCTCTCTGAAAATCTCCGAAACTCTCTGACACTCTCTGACACTCCCTGACAATCTCTGAAGCTCTCTGAAACTCTCAGACACTCTCTGACACTCTCTGACACTTTGCGAAACTCTCTGACACTATCTGACACTTTCTGAAACTCTCGGACACTGTCTGACACACTCTGCAACTCTGTGAAACTCTCTGACACTCTCTGGCACTCTCTGACACTCTCTGACAGTCTCTGAATCTCTCTGAAACTCCCTGACACTCTCGGACACTCTCTGAAACTTTCTGACACTCTCTTAACATCTCTGAAACTCTCTGAAAATCTCGAAACTCTCTGACGCTCTCTGACACTCTCCGACACACTCAGAAACTCTCAGAAACTCTCTGGCACTCTCTGACACTCTCAGAATGTCTCTGAAACTCTCTGACACTCTCTGACACTCTCTGAAACTCTCTGACACTCTCTGACACTCTCTGAAACTCTCTGAAGCTCTTTGACACTCTCTGAAACTCTGTGACACTCTCTGAAACATTCTGACACTCTCTGAGAGTCTCAGACACTCTCTGACACTCTCTGACACATTCTGAAACTCTCTGACACTATTTGACACTTTCTGAAACTCTCGGACACTCTCTGACACTCTCGGAAACTCTCTGACACTCTCTGACACTCTCTGACTCTCGCTGACACTCTCTGATACTCTCTGACACTCACTGACACTCTGTGACACTCTCTGAAACTCTCTGACACTCTCTGACACTCTCTGAAACTCTCTGACTCTCACTGACACTCTGTGACACTCTCGAAAACTCTCTGACTCTCTCTGACACTATCTGAAACTCTTCGACTCTCTCTGACATTCTCTGATACTGTCTGACACTCTCTGAATCTCTCTGAAGCTCTCTGACACTCTGTGACACTCTCTGAAATATTCTTGCTGTCTCTGAAGATCTCTGAAACTCTCTGAAAATCTCTGACACTCTCTGAAACTCTGTGACACTCTCTGAAACACTCTGACAATCTCTGACACTCTCTGAAACACACTGAAGCTCTCTGAAACTCTCTGAAACTCTCTGACACTCTCAGAAACTATCAGAAACTCTCTGAAACTCTCAGATACTCTCTGACACACTCTGCAGCTCTGTGACACTCTCTGACACTCTCTGACACTCCCTGAATCTCTCTGAAACCCTGTGACACTCTGTGACACTCTGTGACATACTCAGAAACTTTCAGAAACTCTGAGGCACTCTCTGACACTCTCAGAAAGTCTGTGAAACACTCTGAAACTCTCTGACACTCTCTGAAACTCTCTGTAACGCTCTGTCACTCTCTGACACTCTCTGACACTCTCTGACACTCGCTGACACTCTCTGACTCTCACTGAAAGTCTCTGATACTCTCTGACACTCACTGACACTCTGTGAAGATCTCTGAAACTCTCTGAAACATTCTGACACTCTCTGAAACACACTGAAGCTCTCTGAAACTCTCTGACACTCTCTGACACTCTCTGACACTATGTGCCACTCTCTGACACTCTCTGACACTCGCTGACACTATCTGACACTTTCTGAAACTCTCAGACACTCTCTGACACACTCTGCAGCTCTGTGACACTCTGTGACACTCTCTGACACTCTCTGACACTCTCTGAATCTCTCTGAAACTCTGTGACTCTCTGTGACACTCTGTGACATTCTCTGAAACTGTCTGACACTCTCTGACATACTCAGAAACATTCAGAAACTCTGAGGCACTCTCTGACACTCTCAGAAAGTCTGTGAGACTCTCTGAAACTCTCTGACACTCTCTGAAATTCTCTGAAACTCTCTGACACTCTCTGACACTCTCTGAAACTCTCTGACACTCTCTGACACTCGCTGACACTCTCTGACTCTCACTGAACGTCTCTGATACTCTCTGACACTCACTGACACTCTGTGAAGCTCTCTGAAACTCTCTGACACTCTCTGACACTCTCTGACACTCTCTGACACTCTCTGAAACTCTCTGACACTATCTGACACTCGCTGACACTCTCTGATTCTCGCTGACACTCCGTGATACTCCCTGACACTCACTGACACTCTGTGACACTCTCTGAAACTCTCTAACACTCTCTGACACTCTCTGAAACTCTCTGAAACTCTCTGACTCTCACTGACGCTCTGTGACACTCTCTGAAACTCTCTGACACTCTCTGACACTCTCTGAAACTCTTCGGCACTCTCTGACATTCTCAGATACTGTCTGACACTCTCTGAAACTCTCTGACACTCTCTGAAATTCTCTGACACTCTCTGACACTCCCTGACACTCTCTGAATCTCTCTGAAGCTCTCTGGCACTCTGTGACACTCTCTGAAACTTTCTGGCACTCTCTGACACTCTCCGAAGATCTCTGAAACTCTCTGAAAATCTCTGACACTCTCTGAAACTCTGTGACACGCTCTGAAACACTCTGACACTCTCTGACACTCTCCGACACACTCAGAAACTGTCAGAAACTCTCAGGCACTCTATGACACTCTCAGAAATTCTCTGAAACTCTCTGACACTATCTGAACCTCTCTGACACTCTCTGACACTCTCTGACACTCTCTAAAACTCTTTGACACTCTCTGACACTCTCGGACACTGTCTGACTCTCTCTGAAAATCTCCGAAACTCTCTGAAACTCTCTGACACTCCCTGACACTCTCTGAATCTCTCTGAAACTCTCTGACACTATCTGACACTCTCTGAAACTCTCTGAAACTCTCTGAAACTCTCTGACACTCTCAGAAACATTCAGAAGCTCTCTGAAACTCACTGACACTCTCTGACACTCTCTCATGCTCTCAGACACTTTCTGAAACTCTCTGACACTCTCTGAAACTCTCTGACACTCTCTGACACTCTGTGACACTTTCTGAAACTTTCTGGCAATCTCTGACACTCTGAAGATCTCTGAAACTCTCTGAAAATCTCTGACACTCTCTGAAACTCTCTGACACTCACTGACACTCTGTGGCACTCACTGACACTCTCTGAAGATCTCTGAAACTCTCTGAAACTCTCTGACACTCTCTGACACTCTCTGAAACTCTCTCATACTCTCTGATACTCTCTGCCTCTCGCTGACACTCTCTGATACTCTCTGACACTCACTGACACTCTGTGACACTCTTTGAAACTCTCTGACACTCTCTGAAACTCTCTGACTCTCACTGACACTCTGTGACACTCTCGGAAACTCTCTGACACTCTCTGACACTCTCGGAAACTCTTTGACACTCTCTGACACTCTCGGACACTGTCTGACTCTCTCTGAAAATCTCCGAAACTCTCTGACACTCTCTGACACTCCCTGACATTTTCTGAAACTCTCTGAAACTCTCAGACACTCTCTGACACTCACTGAATCTCTCTGAAACTCTCTGACACTCTGTGACACTCTGTGACACTCTCTGACACTCTGTGACACTCTCTGAATCTCTCTGAAACTCCCTGACACTCTCTGACACTCTCTGAAAATTTCTGACACTCTCTGACACTCTCTGAACATCTCTGAAACTCACTGACACTCTCAGACACTCTCTCATACTCTCTGAAACTTTCTGAATCTCTCGGACACTCTCTGACACTCTTTGACTCTCTCTGACACTCTCTGATACTCTCTGACACTCTCTGAATCTCTCTGAAACTCTCTGACACTCTGTGACACTCTCTGAAACTTTCTGGCAATCTCTGACACTCTCTGAAGATCTCTGAAACTCTCTGAAAATCTCTGACACTCTCTGAAACTCTGTGACACTCTCTGAAACATTCTGACACTCTCTGAGAGTCTCAGACACTCTCTGACACTCTGAAACACGTTCTGAAACTCTCTGACACTATTTGACACTTTCTGAAACTCTCGCACATTCTCTGACACTCTTTGAAACTCTCTGACACTCTCTGACACTCTCTGACTCTCGCTGACACTCTCTGATACTCTCTGACACTCACTGACACTCTGTGACACCTTCTGAAACTCTCTGACACTCTCTGACACTCTCTGAAACTCTCTGACTCTCACTGACACTCTGTGACACTCTCGGAAACTCTCTGACACTCTCTGACACTCTCTGAAACTCTTCGGCTCTCTCTGACATTCTCTGATAATTTCTGACACTCTCTGAATGTCTCTGAAGCTCTCTGACACTCTGTGACACTCTCTGAAATTTTCTTGCTGTCTCTGAAGATCTCTGACACTCTCTGAAACTCTGTGACACCTTCTGAAACTCTCTGACACTCTCTGAAACTCTCTGACTCTCACTGACACTCTGTGACTCTCTCTGAAACTCTCTGACACTCTCTGACACTCTCTGAAACTCTTCGACTCTCTCTAACATTCTCTGATACTGTCTGACACTCTCTGAATCTCTCTGAAGCTCTCTGACACTCTGTGACACTCTCTGAAATTTTCTTGCTGTCTCTGAAGATCTCTGAAACTCTCTGAAAATCTCTGACACTCTCTTTAACTCTGTGACACTCTCTGAAACTCTCTGACACTCTCTGACACTCTCCGACACACTCAGAGACTGTCAGAAACTCTCAGGCACTCTCTGACACTCTCAGAAAGTCTCTGAAACTCTCTGACACTCTCTGAACCTCTCTGACACTCTCTGACACTCTCTGAAGCTCTCTGAAACTCTCAGACACTCTCTGACACTCTCTGACACTTTCCGAAACTCTCTGACACTATCTGACACTTTCTGAAACTCTCGGACACTGTCTGACTCTCTCTGAAAATCTCCGAAACTCTCTGACACTCTCTGACACTCCCTGACACTCTCTGAAGCTCTCTGAAACTCTCAGACTCTCTCTGACACTCTCTGACACTTTCCGAAACTCTCTGACACTATCTGACAATTACTGAAACTCTCGGACACTGTCTGACAAACTCTGCAACTCTGTGAAACTCTCTGACACTCTCTGGCACTCTCTGACACTCTCTGACAGTCTCTGAATCTCTCTGAAACTCCCTGACACTCTCTGACACTCTCTGAAACTTTCTGACACTCTCTGACACTCTCTTAACATCTCTGAAACTCTCTGAAAATCTCGAAACTCTCTGACGCTCTCTGACACTCTCCGACACACTCAGAAACTCTCAGAAACTCTCTGGCACTCTCTGACACTCTCAGAATGTCTCTGAAACTCTCTGACACTCTCTGAAACTCTCTGACACTCTCTGACACTCTCTGAAACTCTCTGAAGCTCTTTGACACTCTCTGAAACTCTGTGACACTCTCTGAAACATTCTGACACTCTCTGAGAGTCTCATACACTCTCTGACACTCTCTGACACGTTCTGAAACTCTCTGACACTATTTGACACTTTCTGAAACTCTCGGACACTCTCTGACACTCTCGGAAACTCTCTGACCCTCTCTGACACTCTCTGACTCTCGCTGACACTCTCTGATACTCTCTGACACTCACTGACACTCTGTGACACTCTCTGAAACTCTCTGACACTCTATGACACACTCTGAAACTCTCTGACTCTCACTGACACTCTGTGACACTCTCGGAAACTCTCTGACACTCTCTGACACTCTCTGAAACTCTTCGACTCTCTCTGACATTCTCTGATACTGTCTGACACTCTCTGAATCTCTCTGAAGCTCTCTGACACTCTGTGACACTCTCTGAAATTTTCTTGCTGTCTCTGAAGATCTCTGAAACTCTCTGAAAATCTCTGACACTCTCTGAAACTCTGTGACACTCTCTGAAACACTCCGACACTCTCTGACACTCTCTGAAACACACTGAAGCTCTCTGAAACTCTCTGAAACTCTCTGACACTCTCAGAAACTATCAGAAACTCTCTGAAACTCTCAGATACTCTCTGACACACACTGCAGCTCTGTGACACTCTCTGACACTCTCTGACACTCTCTGACACTCTCTGAATCTCTCTGAAACTCTGTGACACTCTGTGACACTCTGTGACATTCTCTGAAACTGTCTGACACTCTCTGACACTCTCCGACATACTCAGAAACTTTCAGAAACTCTGAGGCACTCTCTGACACTCTCAGAAAGTCTGTGAAACTCTCTGAAACTCTCTGACACTCTCTGAAACTCTCTGTAACGCTCTGACACTCTCTGACACTCTCTGAAACTCTCTGACACTCTCTGACACTCGCTGACACTCTCTGACTCTCACTGAAAATCTCTGATACTCTCTGACACTCACTGACACTCTGTGAAGATCTCTGAAACTCTCTGACACTCTCTGACACTCTCTGACACTCTGTGCCACTCTCTGACACTCTCTGACACTCGCTGACACTATCTGACACTTTCTGAAACTCTCAGACACTCTCTGACACACTCAGCAGCTCTGTGACACTCTGTGACACTCTGTGACACTCTGTGACACTCTCTGAATCTCTCTGAAACTCTGTGACACATGTGACACTCTGTGACATTCTCTGAAACTCTCTGACACTCGCTGACACTCTCTGACTCTCACTGAACGTCTCTGATACTCTCTGACACTCACTGACACTCTGTGAAGCTCTCTGAAACTCTCTGACACTCTCTGACACTCTCTGACACTCTCTGACACTCTCTGAAACTCTCTGACACTATCTGACACTCGCTGACACTCTCTGATTCTCGCTGACACTCCGTGATACTCCCTGACACTCACTGACACTCTGTGACACTCTCTGAAACTCTCTAACACTCTCTGACACTCTCTGAAACTCTCTGAAACTCTCTGACTCTCACTGACGCTCTGTGACACTCTCTGAAACTCTCTGACACTCTCTGACACTCTCTGAAACTCTTCGGCACTCTCTGACATTCTCAGATACTGTCTGACACTCTCTGAAACTCTCTGACACTCTCTGAAATTCTCTGACACTCTCTGACACTCCCTGACACTCTCTGAATCTCTCTGAAGCTCTCTGGCACTCTGTGACACTCTCTGAAACTTTCTGGCACTCTCTGACACTCTCCGAAGATCTCTGAAACTCTCTGAAAATCTCTGACACTCTCTGAAACTCTGTGACACGCTCTGAAACACTCTGACACTCTCTGACACTCTCCGACACACTCAGAAACTGTCAGAAACTCTCAGGCACTCTATGACACTCTCAGAAATTCTCTGAAACTCTCTGACACTATCTGAACCTCTCTGACACTCTCTGACACTCTCTGACACTCTCTAAAACTCTTTGACACTCTCTGACACTCTCGGACACTGTCTGACTCTCTCTGAAAATCTCCGAAACTCTCTGAAACTCTCTGACACTCCCTGACACTCTCTGAATCTCTCTGAAACTCTCTGACACTATCTGACACTCTCTGAAACTCTCTGAAACTCTCTGAAACTCTCTGACACTCTCAGAAACATTCAGAAGCTCTCTGAAACTCACTGACACTCTCTGACACTCTCTCATGCTCTCAGACACTTTCTGAAACTCTCTGACACTCTCTGAAACTCTCTGACACTCTCTGACACTCTGTGACACTCTCTGAAACTTTCTGGCAATCTCTGACACTCTCTGAAGATCTCTGAAACTCTCTGAAAATCTCTGACACTCTCTGAAACTCTCTGACACTCACTGACACTCTGTGGCACTCACTGACACTCTCTGAAGATCTCTGAAACTCTCTGACACTCTCTGACACTCTCTGAAACTCTCTCATACTCTCTGATACTCTCTGCCTCTCGCTGACACTCTCTGATACTCTCTGACACTCACTGACACTCTGTGACACTCTTTGAAACTCTCTGACACTCTCTGAAACTCTCTGACTCTCACTGACACTCTGTGACACTCTCGGAAACTCTCTGACACTCTCTGACACTCTCGGAAACTCTTTGACACTCTCTGACACTCTCGGACACTGTCTGACTCTCTCTGAAAATCTCCGAAACTCTCTGACACTCTCTGACACTCCCTGACATTTTCTGAAACTCTCTGAAACTCTCAGACACTCTCTGACACTCACTGAATCTCTCTGAAACACTCTGACACTCTGTGACACTCTGTGACACTCTCTGACACTCTGTGACACTCTCTGAATCTCTCTGAAACTCCCTGACACTCTCTGACACTCTCTGAAAATTTCTGACACTCTCTGACACTCTCTGAACATCTCTGAAACTCACTGACACTCTCAGACACTCTCTCATACTCTCTGAAACTTTCTGAATCTCTCGGACAATCTCTGACACTCTTTGACTCTCTCTGACACTCTCTGATACTCTCTGACACTCTCTGAATCTCTCTGAAACTCTCTGACACTCTGTGACACTCTCTGAAACTTTCTGGCAATCTCTGACACTCTCTGAAGATCTCTGAAACTCTCTGAAAATCTCTGACACTCTCTGAAACTCTGTGACACTCTCTGAAACATTCTGACACTCTCTGAGAGTCTCAGACACTCTCTGACACTCTCAAACACGTTCTGAAACTCTCTGACACTATTTGACACTTTCTGAAACTCTCGCACATTCTCTGACACTCTTTGAAACTCTCTGACACTCTCTGACACTCTCTGACTCTCGCTGACACTCTCTGATACTCTCTGACACTCACTGACACTCTGTGACACCTTCTGAAACTCTCTGACACTCTCTGACACTCTCTGAAACTCTCTGACTCTCACTGACACTCTGTGACACTCTCGGAAACTCTCTGACACTCTCTGACACTCTCTGAAACTCTTCGGCTCTCTCTGACATTCTCTGATAATTTCTGACACTCTCTGAATGTCTCTGAAGCTCTCTGACACTCTGTGACACTCTCTGAAATTTTCTTGCTGTCTCTGAAGATCTCTGACACTCTCTGAAACTCTGTGACACCTTCTGAAACTCTCTGACACTCTCTGAAACTCTCTGACTCTCACTGACACTCTGTGACTCTCTCTGAAACTCTCTGACACTCTCTGACACTCTCTGAAACTCTTCGACTCTCTCTAACATTCTCTGATACTGTCTGACACTCTCTGAATCTCTCTGAAGCTCTCTGACACTCTGTGACACTCTCTGAAATTTTCTTGCTGTCTCTGAAGATCTCTGAAACTCTCTGAAAATCTCTGACACTCTCTTTAACTCTGTGACACTCTCTGAAACTCTCTGACACTCTCTGACACTCTCCGACACACTCAGAGACTGTCAGAAACTCTCAGGCACTCTCTGACACTCTCAGAAAGTCTCTGAAACTCTCTGACACTCTCTGAACCTCTCTGACACTCTCTGACACTCTCTGAAGCTCTCTGAAACTCTCAGACACTCTCTGACACTCTCTGACACTTTCCGAAACTCTCTGACACTATCTGACACTTTCTGAAACTCTCGGACACTGTCTGACTCTCTCTGAAAATCTCCGAAACTCTCTGACACTCTCTGACACTCCCTGACACTCTCTGAAGCTCTCTGAAACTCTCAGACTCTCTCTGACACTCTCTGACACTTTCCGAAACTCTCTGACACTATCTGACAATTACTGAAACTCTCGGACACTGTCTGACAAACTCTGCAACTCTGTGAAACTCTCTGACACTCTCTGGCACTCTCTGACACTCTCAGACAGTCTCTGAATCTCTCTGAAACTCCCTGACACTCTCTGACACTCTCTGAAACTTTCTGACACTCTCTGACACTCTCTTAACATCTCTGAAACTCTCTGAAAATCTCGAAACTCTCTGACGCTCTCTGACACTCTCCGACACACTCAGAAACTCTCAGAAACTCTCTGGCACTCTCTGACACTCTCAGAATGTCTCTGAAACTCTCTGACACTCTCTGAAACTCTCTGACACTCTCTGACACTCTCTGAAACTCTCTGAAGCTCTTTGACACTCTCTGAAACTCTGTGACACTCTCTGAAACATTCTGACACTCTCTGAGAGTCTCATACACTCTCTGACACTCTCTGACACGTTCTGAAACTCTCTGACACTATTTGACACTTTCTGAAACTCTCGGACACTCTCTGACACTCTCGGAAACTCTCTGACCCTCTCTGACACTCTCTGACTCTCGCTGACACTCTCTGATACTCTCTGACACTCACTGACACTCTGTGACACTCTCTGAAACTCTCTGACACTCTATGACACACTCTGAAACTCTCTGACTCTCACTGACACTCTGTGACACTCTCGGAAACTCTCTGACACTCTCTGACACTCTCTGAAACACTTCGACTCTCTCTGACATTCTCTGATACTGTCTGACACTCTCTGAATCTCTCTGAAGCTCTCTGACACTCTGTGACACTCTCTGAAATTTTCTTGCTGTCTCTGAAGATCTCTGAAACTCTCTGAAAATCTCTGACACTCTCTGAAACTCTGTGACACTCTCTGAAACACTCCGACACTCTCTGACACTCTCTGAAACACACTGAAGCTCTCTGAAACTCTCTGAAACTCTCTGACACTCTCAGAAACTATCAGAAACTCTCTGAAACTCTCAGATACTCTCTGACACACACTGCAGCTCTGTGACACTCTCTGACACTCTCTGACACTCTCTGACACTCTCTGAATCTCTCTGAAACTCTGTGACACTCTGTGACACTCTGTGACATTCTCTGAAACTGTCTGACACTCTCTGACACTCTCCGACATACTCAGAAACTTTCAGAAACTCTGAGGCACTCTCTGACACTCTCAGAAAGTCTGTGAAACTCTCTGAAACTCTCTGACACTCTCTGAAACTCTCTGTAACGCTCTGACACTCTCTGACACTCTCTGAAACTCTCTGACACTCTCTGACACTCGCTGACACTCTCTGACTCTCACTGAAAATCTCTGATACTCTCTGACACTCACTGACACTCTGTGAAGATCTCTGAAACTCTCTGACACTCTCTGACACTCTCTGACACTCTGTGCCACTCTCTGACACTCTCTGACACTCGCTGACACTATCTGACACTTTCTGAAACTCTCAGACACTCTCTGACACACTCAGCAGCTCTGTGACACTCTGTGACACTCTGTGACTCTCTGTGACACTCTCTGAATCTCTCTGAAACTCTGTGACACATGTGACACTCTGTGACATTCTCTGAAACTGTCTGACACTCTCTGACACTCTCCGACATACTCAGAAACATTCAGAAACTCTGAGGCACTCTCTGACACTCTCAGAAAGTCTGTGAAACTCTCTGAAACTCTCTGACACTCTCTGAAACTCTCTGAAACTCTCTGACACTCTCTGACACTCGCTGACACACTCTGACTCTCACTGAAAGTCTCTGATACTCACTGACACTCTGTGAAGCTCTCTGAAACTCTCTGACACTCTCTGACACTCGCTGACACTCTCTGATTCTCGCTGACACTCTCTGATACTCCCTGACACTCACTGACACTCTGTGGCACTCTCTGAAAATCTCTGACACTCTCTGACACTCTCTGACACTCTCTGACACTCCCTGAAACTCTCTGACTCTCACTGATGCTCTGTGACACTCTCTGAAACTCTCTGACACTCTCTGACACTCTCTGACACTCTCTGAAACTCTTCGGCACTCTCTGACATCCTCAGATACTGTCTGACACTCTCTGAAACTCTCTGACACTCTCTGAAATTCTCTGACACTCTCTGACATTCCCTGACACTCTCTGAATCTCTCTGAAGCTCTCTGACACTCTGTGACACTCTCTGAAACTTTCTGGCACTCTCTGACACTCTCTGAAGATCACTGAAACTCTCTGAAAATCTCTGACACTCTCTGAAACTCTGTGACGCTCTCTGAAACACTCTGACACTCTCTGACACTCTCCGACACACTCAGAAACTGTCAGAAACTCTCAGGCACTCTCTGACACTCTCAGAAAGTCTCTGAAACTCTCTGACACTATCTGACACTCGCTGACACTCTCTGATTCTCGCTGACACTCTGTGATACTCCCTGACACTCACTGACACTCTGTGACTCTCTCTGAAACTCTCTAACACTCTCTGACACTCTCTGAAACTCTCTGAAACTCTCTGACTCTCACTGACGCTCTGTGACACTCTTTGAAACTCTCTGACACTCTCTGACACTCTCTGAAACTCTTCGGCACTCTCTGACATTCTCAGATACTGTCTGACACTCTCTGAAACTCTCGGACACACTCTGAAATTCTCTGACACTCTCTGACACTCCCTGACACTCTCTGAGTCTCTCTGAAGCTCTCTGACACTCTGTGACACTCTCTGAAACTTTCTGGCACTCTCTGACACTCTCCGAAGATCTCTGAAACTCTCTGAAAATCTCTGACACTCTCTGAAACTCTGTGACACTCTCTGAAACACTCTGACACTCTCTGACACTCTCCGACACACTCAGAAACTGTCAGAAACTCTCAGAAACTCTATGACACTCTCAGAAATTCTCTGAAACTCTCTGACACTATCTGAACCTCTCTGACACTCTCTGACAATCTCTGACACTCTCTGACACTCTCTGAAACTCTATGACACTCCCTGACACTCTCGGACACTGTCTGACTCTCTCTGAAAATCTCCGAAACTCTCTGACACTCTCTGACACTCCCTGACACTCTCTGAATCTCTCTGAAACTCTCTGACACTATCTGACACTCTCTGAAACTCTCTGAAACTCTCTGAAACTCTCTGACACTCTCTGACACTCTCTGAAACTTTCTGACACTCTCTGAAACTTTCCGAAACTCTCTGAAACTCTCTGACACTCTCTGACACTCTCTGAAACTCTCTGAAGCTCTTTGACACTCTCTGAAACTCTGTGACATTCTCTGAAACATTCTGACACTCTCTGAGAGTCTCATACACTCTCTGACACTCTCTGACACGTTCTGAAACTCTCTGACACTATTTGACACTTTCTGAAACTCTCGGACACTCTCTGACACTCTCGGAAACTCTCTGACCCTCTCTGACACTCTCTGACTCTCGCTGACACTCTCTGATACTCTCTGACACTCACTGACACTCTGTGACACTCTCTGAAACTCTCTGACACTCTATGACACACTCTGAAACTCTCTGACTCTCACTGACACTCTGTGACACTCTCGGAAACTCTCTGACACTCTCTGACACTCTCTGAAACTCTTCGACTCTCTCTGACATTCTCTGATACTGTCTGACACTCTCTGAATCTCTCTGAAGCTCTCTGACACTCTGTGACACTCTCTGAAATTTTCTTGCCGTCTCTGAAGATCTCTGAAACTCTCTGAAAATCTCTGACACTCTCTGAAACTCTGTGACACTCTCTGAAACACTCTGACACTCTCTGACACTCTCTGAAACACACTGAAGCTCTCTGAAACTCTCTGAAACTCTCTGACACTCTCAGAAACTATCAGAAACTCTCTGAAACTCTCAGATACTCTCTGACACACTCTGCAGCTCTGTGACACTATCTGACACTTTCTGAAACTCTCAGACACTCACTGACACACTCTGCAGCTCTGTGACATTCTCTGAAACTGTCTGACACTCTCTGACACTCTCCGACATACTCAGAAACTTTCAGAAACTCTGAGGCACTCTCTGACACTCTCAGAAAGTCTGTGAAACTCTCTGAAACTCTGTGACACTCTGTGACACTCTGTGACATTCTCTGAAACTGTCTGACACTCTCTGACACTCTCCGACATACTCAGAAACTTTCAGAAACTCTGAGGCACTCTCTGACACTCTCAGAAAGTCTGTGAAACTCTCTGAAACTCTCTGACACTCTCTGAAACTCTCTGTAACGCTCTGACACTCTCTGACACTCTCTGAAACTCTCTGACACTCTCTGACACTCGCTGACACTCTCTGACTCTCACTGAAAATCTCTGATACTCTCTGACACTCACTGACACTCTGTGAAGATCTCTGAAACTCTCTGAAACATTCTGACACTCTCTGAAACACACTGAAGCTCTCTGAAACTCTCTGACACTCTCTGACACTCTCTGACACTCTGTGCCACTCTCTGACACTCTCTGACACTCGCTGACACTATCTGACACTTTCTGAAACTCTCAGACACTCTCTGACACACTCAGCAGCTCTGTGACACTCTCTGACACTCTGTGACACTCTCTGACACTCTCTGAATCTCTCTGAAACTCTGTGACACATGTGACACTCTGTGACATTCTCTGAAACTGTCTGACACTCTCTGACACTCTCCGACATACTCAGAAACATTCAGAAACTCTGAGGCACTCTCTGACACTCTCAGAAAGTCTGTGACACTCTCTGAAACTCTCTGACACTCTCTGAAACTCTCTGAAACTCTCTGACACTCTCTGACACTCTCTGAAACTCTCTGACACTCTCTGACACTCGCTGACACTCTCTGACTCTCACTGAAAGTCTCTGATACTCTCTGACACTCACTGACACTCTGTGAAGCTCTCTGAAACTCTCTGACACTCTCTGACACTCTCTGATTCTCGCTGACACTCTCTGATACTCCCTGACACTCACTGACACTCTGTGGCACTCTCTGAAAATCTCTGACACTCTCTGACACTCTCTGACACTCTCTGACACTCCCTGAAACTCTCTGACTCTCACTGATGCTCTGTGACACTCTCTGAAACTCTCTGACACTCTCTGACACTCTCTGACACTCTCTGAAACTCTTTGGCAATCTCTGACATCCTCAGATACTGTCTGACACTCTCTGAAACTCTCTGACACTCTCTGAAATTCTCTGACACTCTCTGACATTCCCTGACACTCTCTGAATCTCTCTGAAGCTCTCTGACACTCTGTGACACTCTCTGAAACTTTCTGGCACTCTCTGACACTCTCTGAAGATCACTGAAACTCTCTGAAAATCTCTGACACTCTCTGAAACTCTGTGACGCTCTCTGAAACACTCTGACACTCTCTGACACTCTCCGACACACTCAGAAACTGTCAGAAACTCTCAGGCACTCTCTGACACTCTCAGAAAGTCTCTGAAACTCTCTGACACTATCTGACACTCGCTGACACTCTCTGATTCTCGCTGACACTCTGTGATACTCCCTGACACTCACTGACACTCTGTGACACTCTCTGAAACTCTCTAACACTCTCTGACACTCTCTGAAACTCTCTGAAACTCTCTGACTCTCACTGACGCTCTGTGACACTCTTTGAAACTCTCTGACACTCTCTGACACTCTCTGAAACTCTTCGGCACTCTCTGACATTCTCAGATACTGTCTGACACTCTCTGAAACTCTCGGACACACTCTGAAATTCTCTGACACTCTCTGACACTCCCTGACACTCTCTGAGTCTCTCTGAAGCTCTCTGACACTCTGTGACACTCTCTGAAACTTTCTGGCACTCTCTGACACTCTCCGAAGATCTCTGAAACTCTCTGAAAATCTCTGACACTCTCTGAAACTCTGTGACACTCTCTGAAACACTCTGACACTCTCTGACACTCTCTGACACTCTCCGACACACTCAGAAACTGTCAGAAACTCTATGACACTCTCAGAAATTCTCTGAAACTCTCTGACACTATCTGAACCTCTCTGACACTCTCTGACAATCTCTGACACTCTCTGACACTCTCTGAAACTCTTTGACACTCCCTGACACTCTCGGACACTGTCTGACTCTCTCTGAAAATCTCCGAAACTCTCTGACACTCTCTGACACTCCCTGACACTCTCTGAATCTCTCTGAAACTCTCTGACACTATCTGACACTCTCTGAAACTCTCTGAAACTCTCTGAAACTCTCTGACACTCTCTGACACTCTCTGAAACTTTCTGACACTCTCTGAAACTTTCTGAAACTCTCTGAAACTCTCTGACACTCTCAGAAACTTTCAGAAGCTCTCTGAAACTCACTGACACTCTCTGACACTCTCTCATGCTCTCAGACACTCTCTGACACTCTGTGACACTCTCTGAAACTTTCTGGCAATCTCTGACACTCTCTGAAGATCTCTGAAACTCTCTGAAAATCTCTGAAACTCTCTGGAACTCTGTGACACTCTCTGAAACATTCTGACACGTTCTGAAACTCTCTGACACTATTTGACACTTTCTGAAACTCTCGGACACTCTCTGACACTCTCTGAAACTCTCTGACACTCTCTGACACTCTCTGACTCTCGCTGACACTCTCTGATACTCTCTGACACTCACTGACACTCTGTGACATCCTCTGAAACTCTCTGACACTCTCTGAAACTCTCTGACTCTCACTGACTCTCTGTGACACTCTCGGAAACTCTCTGACACTCTCTGACACTCTCTGAAACTCTTCTGCTCTCTCTGACATTCTCTGATACTTTCTGACACTCTCTGAATGTCTCTGAAGCTCTCTGACACTCTGTGAGACTCTCTGAAATTTTCTTGCTGTCTCTGAAGATCTCTGAAACTCTCTGAAAATCTCTGACACTCTCTGAAACGCTTGGACACTCTCTGAAATACTCTGACACTCTCTGACACACTCCGACACACTCAGAAACTGTCAGAAACTCTCAGGCACTCTCTGACACTCTCAGAAAGTCTCTGAAACTCTCTGACACTATCTGAAAATCTCTGACACTCTCTGACACTCTCTGAAACTCTTTGACACTCGCTGACACTCTCGGACACTGTCTGACTCTCTCTGAAAATCTCCGAAACTCTCTGACACTCTCTGAAACTCCCTGACACTTTCCGAAACTCTCTGACACTATCTGACACTTTCTGAAACTCTCGGACACTGTCTGACAAACGCTGCAACTCTGTGAAACTCTCTGACACTCTCTTGCACTCTCTGACACTCTCTGACAGTCTCTGAATCTCTCTGAAACTCCCTGACACTCTCTGACACTCTCTGAAACTTTCAGACACTCTCTGACACTCTCTGAACATCTCTGAAACTCTCTGAAAATCTCGAAACTCTCTGACGCTCTCTGACACTCTCCGACACACTCAGAAACTCTCAGAAACTCTCTGGCACTCTCTGACACTCTC
Source organism: Heterodontus francisci (assembly GCF_036365525.1). Taxonomy (NCBI): domain Eukaryota; kingdom Metazoa; phylum Chordata; class Chondrichthyes; order Heterodontiformes; family Heterodontidae; genus Heterodontus; species Heterodontus francisci. The sequence goes on along the minus strand of NC_090412.1, from coordinate 36,413,642 downwards.
AGAATGTCTCTGAAACTCTCTGACACTCTCTGAAACTCTCTGACACTCTCTGACACTCTCTGAAACTCTCTGAAACTCTTTGACACTCTCTGAAACTCTGTGACACTCTCTGAAACATTCTGACACTCTCTGAGAGTCTCAGACACTCTCTGACACTCTCTGACACGTTCTGAAACTCTCTGACACTATTTGACACTTTCTGAAACTCTCGGACACTCTCTGACACTCTCTGAAACTCTCTGACACTCTCTGACACTCTCTGACTCTCGCTGACACTCTCTGATACTCTCTGACACTCACTGACACTCTGTGACACTCTCTGACTCTCGCTGACACTCTCTGATACTCTCTGACACTCACTGACACTCTGTGACACCTTCTGAAACTCTCTGACACTCTCTGACACTCTCTGAAACTCTCTGACTCTCACTGACACTCTGTGACACTCTCGGAAACTCTCTGACACTCTCTGACACTCTCTGAAACTCTTCGGCTCTCTCTGACATTCTCTGATAATTTCTGACACTCTCTGAATGTCTCTGAAGCTCTCTGACACTCTGTGACACTCTCTGAAATTTTCTTGCTGTCTCTGAAGATCTCTGACACTCTCTGAAACTCTGTGACACCTTCTGAAACTCTCTGACACTCTCTGAAACTCTCTGACTCTCACTGACACTCTGTGACTCTCTCTGAAACTCTCTGACACTCTCTGACACTCTCTGAAACTCTTCGACTCTCTCTAACATTCTCTGATACTGTCTGACACTCTCTGAATCTCTCTGAAGCTCTCTGACACTCTGTGACACTCTCTGAAATTTTCTTGCTGTCTCTGAAGATCTCTGAAACTCTCTGAAAATCTCTGACACTCTCTTTAACTCTGTGACACTCTCTGAAACACTCTGACACTCTCTGACACTCTCCGACACACTCAGAGACTGTCCGAAACTCTCAGGCACTCTCTGACACTCTCAGAAAGTCTCTGAAACTCTCTGACACTCTCTGAACCTCTCTGACACTCTCTGACACTCTCTGACACTCTCTGAAGCTCTCTGAAACTCTCAGACACTCTCTGACACTCTCTGACACTTTCCGAAACTCTCTGACACTATCTGACACTTTCTGAAACTCTCGGACACTGTCTGACTCTCTCTGAAAATCTCCGAAACTCTCTGACACTCTCTGACACTCCCTGACACTCTCTGAAGCTCTCTGAAACTCTCAGACTCTCTCTGACACTCTCTGACACTTTCCGAAACTCTCTGACACTATCTGACAATTACTGAAACTCTCGGACACTGTCTGACAAACTCTGCAACTCTGTGAAACTCTCTGACACTCTCTGGCACTCTCTGACACTCTCTGACAGTCTCTGAATCTCTCTGAAACTCCCTGACACTCTCTGACACTCTCTGAAACTTTCTGACACTCTCTGACACTCTCTTAACATCTCTGAAACTCTCTGAAAATCTCGAAACTCTCTGACGCTCTCTGACACTCTCCGACACAGTCAGAAACTCTCAGAAACTCTCTGGCACTCTCTGACACTCTCAGAATGTCTCTGAAACTCTCTGACACTCTCTGAAACTCTCTGACACTCTCTGACACTCTCTGAAACTCTCTGAAGCTCTTTGACACTCTCTGAAACTCTGTGACACTCTCTGAAACATTCTGACACTCTCTGAGAGTCTCATACACTCTCTGACACTCTCTGACACGTTCTGAAACTCTCTGACACTATTTGACACTTTCTGAAACTCTCGGACACTCTCTGACACTCTCGGAAACTCTCTGACCCTCTCTGACACTCTCTGACTCTCGCTGACACTCTCTGATACTCTCTGACACTCACTGACACTCTGTGACACTCTCTGAAACTCTCTGACACTCTATGACACACTCTGAAACTCTCTGACTCTCACTGACACTCTGTGACACTCTCGGAAACTCTCTGACACTCTCTGACACTCTCTGAAACTCTTCGACTCTCTCTGACATTCTCTGATACTGTCTGACACTCTCTGAATCTCTCTGAAGCTCTCTGACACTCTGTGACACTCTCTGAAATTTTCTTGCTGTCTCTGAAGATCTCTGAAACTCTCTGAAAATCTCTGACACTCTCTGAAACTCTGTGACACTCTCTGAAACACTCTGACACTCTCTGACACTCTCTGAAACACACTGAAGCTCTCTGAAACTCTCTGAAACTCTCTGACACTCTCAGAAACTATCAGAAACTCTCTGAAACTCTCAGATACTCTCTGACACACTCTGCAGCTCTGTGACACTCTCTGACACTCTCTGACACTCTCTGACACTCTCTGAATCTCTCTGAAACTCTGTGACACTCTGTGACACTCTGTGACATTCTCTGAAACTGTCTGACACTCTCTGACACTCTCCGACATACTCAGAAACTTTCAGAAACTCTGAGGCACTCTCTGACACTCTCAGAAAGTCTGTGAAACTCTCTGAAACTCTCTGACACTCTCTGAAACTCTCTGTAACGCTCTGACACTCTCTGACACTCTCTGAAACTCTCTGACACTCTCTGACACTCGCTGACACTCTCTGACTCTCACTGAAAATCTCTGATACTCTCTGACACTCACTGACACTCTGTGAAGATCTCTGAAAGTCTCTGACACTCTCTGACACTCTCTGACACTCTGTGCCACTCTCTGACACTCTCTGACACTCGCTGACACTATCTGACACTTTCTGAAACTCTCAGACACTCTCTGACACACTCAGCAGCTCTGTGACACTCTGTGACACTCTGTGACACTCTCTGACACTCTCTGAATCTCTCTGAAACTCTGTGACACATGTGAGACTCTGTGACATTCACTGAAACTGTCTGACACTCTCTGACACTCTCCGACATACTGAGAAACATTCAGAAACTCTGAGGCACTCTCTGACACTCTCAGAAAGTCTGTGAAACTCTCTGAAACTCTCTGACACTCTCTGAAACTCTCTGAAACTCTCTGACACTCTCTGACACTCTCTGACACTCTCTGACACTCTCTGACACTCGCTGACACACTCTGACTCTCACTGAAAGTCTCTGATACTCTCTGACACTCACTGACACTCTGTGAAGCTCTGAAACTCTCTGACACTCTCTGACACTCGCTGACACTCTCTGATTCTCGCTGACACTCTCTGATACTCCCTGACACTCACTGACACTCTGTGGCACTCTCTGAAAATCTCTGACACTCTCTGACACTCTCTGACACTCTCTGACACTCCCTGAAACTCTCTGACTCTCACTGATGCTCTGTGACACTCTCTGAAACTCTCTGACACTCTCTGACACTCTCTGAAACTCTTCGGCACTCTCTGACATCCTCAGATACTGTCTGACACTCTCTGAAACTCTCTGACACTCTCTGAAATTCTCTGACACTCTCTGACATTCCCTGACACTCTCTGAATCTCTCTGAAGCTCTCTGACACTCTGTGACACTCTCTGAAACTTTCTGGCACTCTCTGACACTCTCTGAAGATCACTGAAACTCTCTGAAAATCTCTGACACTCTCTGAAACTCTGTGACGCTCTCTGAAACACTCTGACACTCTCTGACACTCTCCGACACACTCAGAAACTGTCAGAAACTCTCAGGCACTCTCTGACATTCTCAGATACTGTCTGACACTCTCTGAAACTCTCGGACACACTCTGAAATTCTCTGACACTCTCTGACACTCCCTGACACTCTCTGAGTCTCTCTGAAGCTCTCTGACACTCTGTGAGACTCTCTGAAACTTTCTGGCACTCTCTGACACTCTCCGAAGATCTCTGAAACTCTCTGAAAATCTCTGACACTCTCTGAAACTCTGTGACACTCTCTGAAACACTCTGACACTCTCTGACACTCTCCGACACACTCAGAAACTGTCAGAAACTCTCAGGCACTCTATGACACTCTCAGAAATTCTCTGAAACTCTCTGACACTATCTGAACCTCTCTGACATTCTCTGACAATCTCTGACACTCTCTGACACTCTCTGAAACTCTTTGACACTCCCTGACACTCTCGGACACTGTCTGACTCTCTCTGAAAATCTCCGAAACTCTCTGACACTCTCTGACACTCCCTGACACTCTCGGAATCTCTCTGAAACTCTCTGACACTATCTGACACTCTCTGAAACTCTCTGAAACTCTCTGAAACTCTCTGACACTCTCTGACACTCTCTGAAACTTTCTGACACTCTCTGAAACTTTCTGAAACTCTCTGAAACTCTCTGACACTCTCTGACACTCTCTGAAACTCTCTGAAGCTCTTTGACACTCTCTGAAACTCTGTGACACTCTCTGAAACATTCTGACACTCTCTGAGAGTCTCATACACTCTCTGACACTCTCTGACACGTTCTGAAACTCTCTGACACTATTTGACACTTTCTGAAACTCTCGGACACTCTCTGACACTCTCGGAAACTCTCTGACCCTCTCTGACACTCTCTGACTCTCGCTGACACTCTCTGAAACTCTCTGACACTCTATGACACACTCTGAAACTCTCTGACTCTCACTGACACTCTGTGACACTCTCGGAAACTCTCTGACACTCTCTGACACTCTCTGAAACTCTTCGACTCTCTCTGACATTCTCTGATACTGTCTGACACTCTCTGAATCTCTCTGAAGCTCTCTGACACTCTGTGACACTCTCTGAAATTTTCTTGCCGTCTCTGAAGATCTCTGAAACTCTCTGAAAATCTCTGACACTCTCTGAAACTCTGTGACACTCTCTGAAACACTCTGACACTCTCTGACACTCTCTGAAACACACTGAAGCTCTCTGAAACTCTCTGAAACTCTCTGACACTCTCAGAAACTATCAGAAACTCTCTGAAACTCTCAGATACTCTCTGACACACTCTGCAGCTCTGTGACACTCTCTGACACTCTCTGACACTCTCTGACACTCTCTGAATCTCTCTGAAACTCTGTGACACTCTGTGACACTCTGTGACATTCTCTGAAACTGTCTGACACTCTCTGACACTCTCCGACATACTCAGAAACATTCAGAAACTCTGAGGCACTCTCTGACACTCTCAGAAAGTCTGTGAAACTCTCTGAAACTCTCTGACACTCTCTGAAACTCTCTGTAACGCTCTGACACTCTCTGACACTCTCTGAAACTCTCTGACACTCTCTGACACTCGCTGACACTCTCTGACTCTCACTGAAAATCTCTGATACTCTCTGACACTCACTGACACTCTGTGAAGATCTCTGAAACTCTCTGAAACATTCTGACACTCTCTGAAACACACTGAAGCTCTCTGAAACTCTCTGACACTCTCTGACACTCTCTGACACTCTGTGCCACTCTCTGACACTCTCTGACACTCGCTGACACTATCTGACACTTTCTGAAACTCTCAGACACTCTCTGACACACTCAGCAGCTCTGTGACACTCTGTGACACTCTGTGACACTCTCTGACACTCTCTGAATCTCTCTGAAACTCTGTGACACATGTGACACTCTGTGACATTCTCTGAAACTGTCTGACACTCTCTGACACTCTCCGACATACTCAGAAACATTCAGAAACTCTGAGGCACTCTCTGACACTCTCAGAAAGTCTGTGAAACTCTCTGAAACTCTCTGACACTCTCTGAAACTCTCTGAAACTCTCTGACACTCTCTGACACTCTCTGAAACTCTCTGACACTCTCTGACACTCGCTGACACTCTCTGACTCTCACTGAAAGTCTCTGATACTCTCTGACACTCACTGACACTCTGTGAAGCTCTCTGAAACTCTCTGACACTCTCTGACACTCGCTGACACTCTCTGATTCTCGCTGACACTCTCTGATACTCCCTGACACTCTCTGATACTCTCTGACACTCTCGGAAACTCTCTGACCCTCTCTGACACTCTCTGACTCTCGCTGACACTCTCTGATACTCTCTGACACTCACTGACACTCTGTGACACTCTCTGAAACTCTCTGACACTCTATGACACACTCTGAAACTCTCTGACTCTCACTGACACTCTGTGACACTCTCGGAAACTCTCTGACATTCTCTGACACTCTCTGAAACTCTTCGACTCTCTGTGACATTCTCTGATACTGTCTGACACTCTCTGAATCTCTCTGAAGCTCTCTGACACTCTGTGACACTCTCTGAAATTTTCTTGCCGTCTCTGAAGATCTCTGAAACTCTCTGAAAATCTCTGACACTCTCTGAAACTCTGTGACACTCTCTGAAACACTCTGACACTCTCTGACACTCTCTGAAACACACTGAAGCTCTCTGAAACTCTCTGAAACTCTCTGACACTCTCAGAAACTATCAGAAACTCTCTGAAACTCTCAGATACTCTCTGACACACTCTGCAGCTCTGTGACACTCTCTGACACTCTCTGACACTCTCTGAATCTCTCTGAAACTCTGTGACACTCTGTGACACTCTGTGACATTCTCTGAAACTGTCTGACACTCTCTGACACTCTCCGACATACTCAGAAACTTTCAGAAACTCTGAGGCACTCTCTGACACTCTCAGAAAGTCTGTGAAACTCTCTGAAACTCTCTGACACTCTCTGAAACTCTCTGTAACGCTCTGACACTCTCTGACACTCTCTGAAACTCTCTGACACTCTCTGACACTCGCTGACACTCTCTGACTCTCACTGAAAATCTCTGATACTCTCTGACACTCACTGACACTCTGTGAAGATCTCTGAAACTCTCTGAAACATTCTGACACTCTCTGAAACACACTGAAGCTCTCTGAAACTCTCTGACACTCTCTGACACTCTCTGACACTCTGTGCCACTCTCTGACACTCTCTGACACTCGCTGACACTATCTGACACTTTCTGAAACTCTCAGACACTCTCTGACACACTCAGCAGCTCTGTGACACTCTGTGACACTCTCTGACACTCTCTGAATCTCTCTGAAACTCTGTGACACATGTGACACTCTGTGACATTCTCTGAAACTGTCTGACACTCTCTGACACTCTCCGACATACTCAGAAACATTCAGAAACTCTGAGGCACTCTCTGACACTCTCAGAAAGTCTGTGAAACTCTCTGAAACTCTCTGACACTCTCTGAAACTCTCTGAAACTCTCTGACACTCTCTGACACTCTCTGAAACTCTCTGACACTCTCTGACACTCGCTGACACTCTCTGACTCTCACTGAAAGTCTCTGATACTCTCTGACACTCACTGACACTCTGTGAAGCTCTCTGAAACTCTCTGACACTCTCTGACACTCGCTGACACTCTCTGATTCTCGCTGACACTCTCTGATACTCCCTGACACTCACTGACACTCTGTGGCACTCTCTGAAAATCTCTGACACTCTCTGACACTCTCTGACACTCTCTGAAACTCTTCGGCACTCTCTGACATCCTCAGATACTGTCTGACACTCTCTGAAACTCTCTGACACTCTCTGAAATTCTCTGACACTCTCTGACATTCCCTGACACTCTCTGAATCTCTCTGAAGCTCTCTGACACTCTGTGACACTCTCTGAAACTTTCTGGCACTCTCTGACACTCTCTGAAGATCACTGAAACTCTCTGAAAATCTCTGACACTCTCTGAAACTCTGTGACGCTCTCTGAAACACTCTGACACTCTCTGACACTCTCCGACACACTCAGAAACTGTCAGAAACTCTCAGGCACTCTCTGACACTCTCAGAAAGTCTCTGAAACTCTCTGACACTATCTGACACTCGCTGACACTCTCTGATTCTCGCTGACACTCTGTGATACTCCCTGACACTCACTGACACTCTGTGACACTCTCTGAAACTCTCTAACACTCTCTGACACTCTCTGAAACTCTCTGAAACTCTCTGACTCTCACTGACGCTCTGTGACACTCTTTGAAACTCTCTGACACTCTCTGACACTCTCTGAAACTCTTCGGCACTCTCTGACATTCTCAGATACTGTCTGACACTCTCTGAAACTCTCGGACACACTCTGAAATTCTCTGACACTCTCTGACACTCCCTGACACTCTTTGAGTCTCTCTGAAGCTCTCTGACACTCTGTGACACTCTCTGAAACTTTCTGGCACTCTCTGACACTCTCCGAAGATCTCTGAAACTCTCTGAAAATCTCTGACACTCTCTGAAACTCTGTGACACTCTCTGAAACACTCTGACACTCTCTGACACTCTCCGACACACTCAGAAACTGTCAGAAACTCTATGACACTCACAGAAATTCTCTGAAACTCTCTGACACTATCTGAACCTCTCTGACACTCTCTGACAATCTCTGACACTCTCTGACACTCTCTGAAACTCTTTGACACTCCCTGACACTCTCGGACACTGTCTGACTCTCTCTGAAAATCTCCGAAACTCTCTGACACTCTCTGACACTCCCTGACACTCTCTGAATCTCTCTGAAACTCTCTGACACTATCTGACACTCTCTGAAACTCTCTGAAACTCTCTGAAACTCTCTGACACTCTCTGACACTCTCTGAAACTTTCTGACACTCTCTGAAACTTTCTGAAACTCTCTGAAACTCTCTGACACTCTCAGAAACTTTCAGAAGCTCTCTGAAACTCACTGACACTCTCTGACACTCTCTCATGCTCTCAGACACTCTCTGACACTCTGTGACACTCTCTGAAACTTTCTGGCAATCTCTGACACTCTCTGAAGATCTCTGAAACTCTCTGAAAATCTCTGAAACTCTCTGGAACTCTGTGACACTCTCTGAAACATTCTGACACGTTCTGAAACTCTCTGACACTATTTGACACTTTCTGAAACTCTCGGACACTCTCTGACACTCTCTGAAACTCTCTGACACTCTCTGACACTCTCTGACTCTCGCTGACACTCTCTGATACTCTCTGACACTCACTGACACTCTGTGACATCCTCTGAAACTCTCTGACACTCTCTGAAACTCTCTGACTCTCACTGACTCTCTGTGACACTCTCGGAAACTCTCTGACACTCTCTGACACTCTCTGAAACTCTTCTGCTCTCTCTGACATTCTCTGATACTTTCTGACACTCTCTGAATGTCTCTGAAGCTCTCTGACACTCTGTGAGACTCTCTGAAATTTTCTTGCTGTCTCTGAAGATCTCTGAAACTCTCTGAAAATCTCTGACACTCTCTGAAACGCTTGGACACTCTCTGAAATACTCTGACACTCTCTGACACACTCCGACACACTCAGAAACTGTCAGAAACTCTCAGGCACTCTCTGACACTCTCAGAAAGTCTCTGAAACTCTCTGACACTATCTGAACATCTCTGACACTCTCTGACACTCTCTGAAACTCGTTGACACTCTCTGACACTCTCGGACACTGTCTGACTCTCTCTGAAAATCTCCGAAACTCTCTGACACTCTCTGAAACTCCCTGACACTTTCCGAAACTCTCTGACACTATCTGACACTTTCTGAAACTCTCGGACACTGTCTGACAAACGCTGCAACTCTGTGAAACTCTCTGACACTCTCTTGCACTCTCTGACACTCTCTGACAGTCTCTGAATCTCTCTGAAACTCCCTGACACTCTCTGACACTCTCTGAAACTTTCAGACACTCTCTAACACTCTCTGAACATCTCTGAAACTCTCTGAAAATCTCGAAACTCTCTGACGCTCTCTGACACTCTCCGACACACTCAGAAACTCTCAGAAACTCTCTGGCACTCTCTGACACTCTCAGAATGTCTCTGAAACTCTCTGACACTCTCTGAAACTCTCGGACACTCTCTGACACTCTCTGAAACTCTCTGAAACTCTTTGACACTCTCTGAAACTCTGTGACACTCTCTGAAACATTCTGACACTCTCTGAGAGTCTCAGACACTCTCTGACACTCTCTGACACGTTCTGAAACTCTCTGACACTATTTGACACTTTCTGAAACTCTCGGACACTCTCTGACACTCTCTGAAACTCTCTGACACTCTCTGACACTCTCTGACTCTCGCTGACACTCTCTGATACTCTCTGACACTCACTGACACTCTGTGACACTCTCTGAAACTCTCTGACACTCTCTGACACTCTCTGAAACTCTCTGACTCTCACTGACACTCTGTGACACTCTCGGAAACTCTCTGACACTCTCTGACACTCTCTGAAACTCTTCGACTCTCTCTGACATTCTCTGATACTGTCTGACACTCTCTGAATCTCTCTGAAGCTCTCTGACACTCTGTGACACTCTCTGAAATTTTCTTGCTGTCTCTGCAGTTCTCAGACACTCTCTGAAAATCTCTGACACTCTCTGAAACTCTGTGACACTCTCTGAAACACTCTGACACTCTCTGACACTCTCTGAAACACACTGAAGCTCTCTGAAACTCTCTGAAACTCTCTGACACTCTCTGACACACTCTGCAGCTCTGTGACACTCTCTGACACTCTCTGACACTCTCTGAAACTCTCTGACACTCTCTGACACTCTCTGAAACTCTCTGAAACTCTTTGACACTCTCTGAAACTCTGTGACACTCTCTGAAACATTCTGACACTCTCTGAGAGTCTCAGACACTCTCTGACACTCTCTGACACGTTCTGAAACTCTCTGACACTATTTGACACTTTCTGAAACTCTCGGACACTCTCTGACACTCTCTGAAACTCTCTGACACTCTCTGACACTCTCTGACTCTCGCTGACACTCTCTGATACTCTCTGACACTCACTGACACTCTGTGACACTCTCTGAAACTCTCTGACACTCTCTGACACTCTCTGAAACTCTCTGACTCTCACTGACACTCTGTGACACTCTCGGAAACTCTCTGACACTCTCTGACACTCTCTGAAACTCTTCGACTCTCTCTGACATTCTCTGATACTGTCTGACACTCTCTGAATCTCTCTGAAGCTCTCTGACACTCTGTGACACTCTCTGAAATTTTCTTGCTGTCTCTGCAGTTCTCAGACACTCTCTGAAAATCTCTGACACTCTCTGAAACTCTGTGACACTCTCTGAAACACTCTGACACTCTCTGACACTCTCTGAAACACACTGAAGCTCTCTGAAACTCTCTGAAACTCTCTGACACTCTCTGACACACTCTGCAGCTCTGTGACACTCTCTGACACTCTCTGACACTCTCTGAATCTCTCTGAAACTCTGTGACACTCTGTGACACTCTGTGACATTCTCTGAAACTGTCTGACACTCTCTGACACTCTCCGACATACTCAGAAACTTTCAGAAACTCTGAGGAACTCTCTGACACTCTCAGAAAGTCTGTGAAACTCTCTGAAACTCTCTGACACTCTCTGAAACTCTCTGAAACTCTCTGACACTCTCTGACACTCTCTGAAACTCTCTGACACTCTCTGACACTTTCTGAAACTCTTTGACACTCCCTGACACTCTCGGACACTGTCTGACTCTCTCTGAAAATCTCCGAAACTCTCTGACACTCTCTGACACTCCCTGACACTCTCTGAATCTCTCTGAAACTCTCTGAAACTCTCTGACACTATCTGACACTCTCTGAAACTTTCTGACACTCTCTGAAACTCTCTGAAACTCTCTGAAACTCTCTGACACTCTCAGAAATTATCAGAAGCTCTCTGAAACTCACTGACACTCTCTGACACTCTCTCATGCTCTCAGACACTTTCTGAAACTCTCTGACACTCTCTGAAACTCTCTGACACTCTCTGACACTCTGTGACACTCTCTGAAACTCTCTGAAAATCTCTGACACTCTCTGAAACTCTAAGACACTCTCTGAAACATTCTGACACTCTCTGAGTGTCTCAGACACTCTCTGACACTCTCTGACACGTTCTGAAACTCTCTGACACTATTTGACACTTTCTGAAACTCTCGGACATTCTCTGACACTCTGTGAAACTCTCTGACACTCTCTGACACTCTCTGACTCTCGCTGACACTCTCTGATACTCTCTGACACTCACTGACACTCTGTGACACTCTCTGAAACTCTCTGACACACTCTGACACTCCCTGACACTCTCTGACTCTCACTGACACTCTGTGACACTCTCGGAAACTCTCTGGCACTCTCTGACACTCTCTGAAATTCTTCGGCTCTCTCTGACATTCTCTGATACTTTCTGACACACTCTGAATGTCTCTGAAGCTCTCTGACACTCTGTGACACTCTCTGAAATTTTCTTGTTGTCTCTGAAGATCTCTGAAACTCTCTGAAAATCTCTGACACTCTCTGAAACTCTGTGACATTCTCTGAAACACTCTGACACTCTCGGACACTCTCCGACACACTCAGAAACTGTCAGAAACTCTCAGGCACTCTCTGACACTCTCAGAAAGTCTCTGAAACTCTCTGACAATAGCTGAACATCTCTGACACTCTCTGACACTCTCTGAAACTCTTTGACACTCTCTGACACTCTCGGACACTGTGTGACTCTCTCTGAAAATCTCCGAAACTCTCTGACACTCTCTGACACTCCCTGATACTCTCTGAAGCTCTCTGAAACTCTCAGACACTCTCTGACACGCTCTGACAGTTTCCGAAACTCTCTGAAACTATCTGACACTTTCTGAAACTCTCGGACACTGTCTGACAAACTCTGCAACTCTGTGAAACTCACTGACAGTCTCTGGCACTCTCTGACACTCTCTGACAGTCTCTGAATCTCTCTGAAACTCCCTGACACTCTCTGACACTCTCTGAAACTTTTGACACTCTCTGACACTCTCTGAACATCTCTGAAACTCTCTGAAAATCTCGAAACTCTCTGACGCTCTCTGACACTCTCCGACACACTCAGAAACTCTCAGAAACTATCTGGCACTCTCTGACACTCTCAGAATGTCTCTGAAACTCTCTGACACTCTCTGAAACTCTCTGACAATCTCTGACACTCTCAGACACTCTCTGACACTCTCTGACACTCTTTGAAACTCTCTGAAGCTCTTTGACACTCTCTGAAACTCTGTGACACTCTCTGAAACATTCTGACACTCTCCGAGAGTCTCAGACACTCTCTGACACTCTCTGACACGTTCTGAAACTCTCTGACACTATTTGACACTTTCTGAAACTCTCGGACACTCTCTGACACTCTCTGAAACTCTCTGACACTCTCTGACTCTCGCTGACACTCTCTGATACTCTCTGACACTCACTGACACTCTGTGACACTCTCTGAAACTCTCTGACACTCTCTGACACTCTTTGAAACTCTCTGACTCTCACTGACACTCTGTGACACTCTCGGAAACTCTCTGACACTCTCTGACACTCTCTGACACTCTCTGAAACTCTTCGACTCTCTCTGACATTCTCTGATACTGTCTGACACTCTCTGAATCTCTCTGAAGCTCTCTGACACTCTGTGACACTCTCTGACACTCTCAGAAACTATCAGAAACTCTCTGAAACTCTCTGACACTCCCTGACACTCTCTGACACTCTGTGCCACTCTCTGACACTCTCTGACACTCTCTGACACTCTCTGAAACTCTTCGACTCTGTCTGACATTCTCTGAAACTTTCTGACACTCTCTGAAACACACTGAAGCTCTCTGAAACTCTCTGAAACTCTCTGACACTCTCAGAAACTATCAGAAACTCTCTGAAACTCTCTGACACTCTCTGACACTCTCTGACACTCTGTGCCACTCTCTGACACTCTCTGACACTCGCTGACACTATCTGACACTTTCTGAAACTCTCAGACACTCACTGACACACTCTGCAGCTCTGTGACACTCTGTGACACTCTGTGACACTCTCTGACACTCTCTGAATCTCTCTGAAACTCTGTGACACTCTGTGACACTCTGTGACATTCTCTGAAACTGTCTGACACTCTCTGACACTCTCCGACATACTCAGAAACATTCAGAAACTCTGAGGCACTCTCTGACACTCTCCGAAAGTCTGTGAAACTCTCTGAAACTCTCTGACACTCTCTGAAACTCTCTGAAACTCTCTGACACTCTCTGACACTGTCTGAAACTCTCTGACACTCTCTGACACTCGCTGACACTCTCTGACTCTCACTGAAAGTCTCTGATACTCTCTGACACTCACTGACACTCTGTGAAGCTCTCTGAAACTCTCTGACACTCTCTGACACTCTCTGACACTCTCTGAAACTCTCTGACACTCTCTGACACTCGCTGACACTCTCTGATTCTCGCTGACACTCTCTGATACTCCCTGACACTCACTGACACTCTGTGACACTCTCTGAAACTCTCTGACACTCTCTGACACTCTCTGACACTCCCTGACACTCTCTGACTCTCACTGACGCTCTGTGACACTCTCTGAAACTCTCTGACACTCTCTGACACTCTCTGAAACTCTTCGGCACTCTCTGACATTCTCAGATACTGTCTGACGCTCTCTGAAACTCTCTGACACTCTCTGAAATTCTCTGACACTCTCTGACATTCCCTGACACTCTCTGAATCTCTCTGAAGCTCTCTGACACTCTGTGACACTCTCTGAAACTTTCTGGCACTCTCTGACACTCTCCGAAGATCTCTGAAACTCTCTGAAAATCTCTGACACTCTCTGAAACTCTGTGACGCTCTCTAAAACACTCTGACACTCTCTGTCACTCTCCGACACACTCAGAAACTGTCAGAAACTCTCAGGCACTCTCTGACACTCTCAGAAAGTCTCTGAAACTCTCTGACACTATCTGACACTCGCTGACACTCTCTGATTCTCGCTGACACTCTGTGATACTCCCTGACACTCACTGACACTCTGTGACACTCTCTGAAACTCTCTAACACTCTCTGACACTCTCTGAAACTCTCTGAAACTCTCTGACTCTCACTGACGCTCTGTGACACTCTCTGAAAATCTCTGACACTCTCTGACACTCTCTGAAACTCTTCGGCACTCTCTGACATTCTCAGATACTGTCTGACACTCTCTGAAACTCTCTGACACTCTCTGAAATTCTCTGACACTCTCTGACACTCTCTGAAACTTTCTGGCACTCTCTGACACTCTCCGAAGATCTCTGAAACTCTCTGAAAATCTCTGACACTCTCTGAAACTCTGTGACACTCTCTGAAACACTCTGACACTCTCTGACACTCTCCGACACACTCAGAAACTGTCAGAAACTCTCAGGCACTCTATGACACTCTCAGAAAGTCTCTGAAACTCTCTGACACTATCTGAACCTCTCTGACACTCTCTGACACTCTCTGACACTCTCTGAAACTCTTTGACACTCTCTGACACTCTGGGACACTGTCTGACTCTCTCTGAAAATCTCCGAAGCTCTCTGACACTCTCTGACACTCCCTGACACTCTCTGAATCTCTCTGAAACTCTCTGAAACTCTCTGACACTATCTGACACTCTCTGAAACTTTCTGACACTCTCTGAAACTCTCTGAAACTCTCTGAAACTCTCTGACACTCTCAGAAATTATCAGAAGATCTCTGAAACTCACTGACACTCTCTGACACTCTCTCATGCTCTCAGACACTTTCTGAAAGTCTCTGACACTCTCTGAAACTCTCTGACACTCTCTGATACTCCCTGACACTCACTGACACTCTGTGACACTCTCTGAAACTCTCTGACACTCTCTGACACTCTCTGACACTCCCTGACACTCTCTGACTCTCACTGACGCTCTGTGACACTCTCTGAAACTCTCTGACACTCTCTGACACTCTCTGACACTCTCTGAAACTCTTCGGCACTCTCTGACATTCTCAGATACTGTCTGACGCTCTCTGAAACTCTCTGACACTCTCTGAAATTCTCTGACACTCTCTGACATTCCCTGACACTCTCTGAATCTCTCTGAAGCTCTCTGACACTCTGTGACACTCTCTGAAACTTTCTGGCACTCTCTGACACTCTCCGAAGATCTCTGAAACGCTCTGAAACTCTCTGACACTCTCTGACACTCTGTGACACTCTCTGAAACTCTCTGAAAATCTCTGACACTCTCTGAAACTCTAAGACACTCTCTGAAACATTCTGACACTCTCTGAGTGTCTCAGACACTCTCTGACACTCTCTGACACGTTCTGAAACTCTCTGACACTATTTGACACTTTCTGAAACTCTCGGACATTCTCTGACACTCTGTGAAACTCTCTGACACTCTCTGACACTCTCTGACTCTCGCTGACACTCTCTGATACTCTCTGACACTCACTGACACTCTGTGACACCCTCTGAAACTCTCTGACACACTCTGACACTCCCTGACACTCTCTGACTCTCACTGACACTCTGTGACACTCTCGGAAACTCTCTGGCACTCTCTGACACTCTCTGAAATTCTTCGGCTCTCTCTGACATTCTCTGATACTTTCTGACACACTCTGAATGTCTCTGAAGCTCTCTGACACTCTGTGACACTCTCTGAAATTTTCTTGCTGTCTCTGAAGATCTCTGAAACTCTCTGAAAATCTCTGACACTCTCTGAAACTCTGTGACATTCTCTGAAACACTCTGACACTCTCGGACACTCTCCGACACACTCAGAAACTGTCAGAAACTCTCAGGCACTCTCTGACACTCTCAGAAAGTCTCTGAAACTCTCTGACAATATCTGAACATCTCTGACACTCTCTGACACTCTCTGAAACTCTTTGACACTCTCTGACACTCTCGGACACTGTGTGACTCTCTCTGAAAATCTCCGAAACTCTCTGACACTCTCAGACACTCCCTGATACTCTCTGAAGCTCTCTGAAACTCTCAGACACTCTCTGACACTCTCTGACAGTTTCCGAAACTCTCTGACACTATCTGACACTTTCTGAAACTCTCGGACACTGTCTGACAAACTCTGCAACTCTGTGAAACTCTCTGACACTCTCTGGCACTCTCTGACACTCTCTGACAGTCTCTGAATCTCTCTGAAACTCCCTGACACTCTCTGACACTCTCTGAAACTTTTGACACTCTCTGACACTCTCTGAACATCTCTGAAACTCTCTGAAAATCTCGAAACTCTCTGACGCTCTCTGACACTCTCCGACACACTCAGAAACTCTCAGAAACTATCTGGCACTCTCTGACACTCTCAGAATGTCTCTGAAACTCTCTGACACTCTCTGAAACTCTCTGACACTCTCTGACACTCTCTGAAACTCTCTGACAATCTCTGACACTCTCAGACACTCTCTGACACTCTCTGACACTCTCTGAAACTCTCTGAAGCTCTTTGACACTCTCTGAAACTCTGTGACACTCTCTGAAACATTCTGACACTCTCTGAGAGTCTCAGACACTCTCTGACACTCTCTGACACGTTCTGAAACTCTCTGACACTATTTGACACTTTCTGAAACTCTCGGACACTCTCTGACACTCTCTGAAACTCTCTGACACTCTCTGACTCTCGCTGACACTCTCTGATACTCTCTGACACTCACTGACACTCTGTGACACTCTCTGAAACTCTCTGACACTCTCTGACACTCTTTGAAACTCTCTGATTCTCACTGACACTCTGTGACACTCTCGGAAACTCTCTGACACTCTCTGACACTCTCTGAAACTCTTCGACTCTCTCTGACATTCTCTGATACTGTCTGACACTCTCTGAATCTCTCTGAAGCTCTCTGACACTCTGTGACACTCTCTGAAATTTTCTTGCTGTCTCTGAATATCTCTGAAACTCTCTGAAAATCTCTGACACTCTCTGAAACTCTGTGACACTCTCTGAAACACTCTGACACTCTCTGACACTCTCTGAAACACACTGAAGCTCTCTGAAACTCTCTGACACTCTCAGAAACTATCAGAAACTCTCTGAAACTCTCAGACACTCTCTGACACACTCTGCAGCTCTGTGACACTCTCTGACACTCTCTGACACTCTCTGACACTCTCTGACACTCTCTGAATCTCTCTGAAACTCTGTGACACTCTGTGACACTCTGTGACATTCTCTGAAACTATCTGACACTCTCTGACACTCTCCGACATACTCAGAAACTTTCAGAAACTCTGAGGCACTCTCTGACACTCTCAGAAAGTCTGTGAAACTCTCTGAAACTCTCTGACACTCTCTGAAACTCTCTGAAACTCTCTGACACTCTCTGACACTCTCTGAAACTCTCTGACACTCTCTGACACTCGCTGACACTCTCTGACTCTCACTGAAAGTCTCTGATACTCTCTGACACTCACTGACACTCTGTGCAGCTCACTGAAACTCTCTGAAACTTTCTGACTCTCTCTGAAACACACTGAAGCTCTCTGAAACTCTCTGACACTCTCAGAAACTATCAGAAACTCTCTGAAACTCTCTGACACTCTCTGACACTCTCTGACACTCTGTGCCACTCTCTGACACTCTCTGACACTCGCTGATACTATCTGACACTTTCTGAAACTCTCAGACACTCTCTGACACACTCTGCAGCTCTGTGACACTCTGTGACACTCTGTGACACTCTCTGACACTCTCTGAATCTCTCTGAAACTCTGTGACACTCTGTGACACTCTGTGACATTCTCTGAAACTGTCTGACACTCTCTGACACTCTCCGACATACTCAGAAACATTCAGAAACTCTGAGGCACTCTCTGACACTCTCAGAAAGTCTGTGAAACTCTCTGAAACTCTCTGACACTCTTTGAAACTCTCTGAAACTCTCTGACACTCTCTGACACTCTCTGAAACTCTCTGACACTCTCTGACACTCGCTGACACTCTCTGACTCTCACTGAAAGTCTCTGATACTCTCTGACACTCACTGACACTCTGTGAAGCTCTCTGAAACTCTCTGGCACTCTCTGACACTCTCTGACACTCTCTGAAACTCTCTGACACTCTCTGACACTCGCTGACACTCTCTGATTCTCGCTGACACTCTCTGATACTCCCTGAAACTCACTGACACTCTGTGACACTCTCTGAAACTCTCTGACACTCTCTGACACTCCCTGAAACTCTCTGACTCTCACTGACGCTCTGCGACACTCTCTGAAACTCTCTGACACTCTCTGACACTCTCTGACACTCTCTGAAACTCTTCGGCACTCTCTGACATTCTCAGAAGATCTCTGAAACTCTCTGAAAATCTCTGACACTCTCTGAAACTCTGTGACGCTCTCTGAAACACTCTGACACTCTCTGACACTCTCCGACACACTCAGAAACTGTCAGAAACTCTCAGGCACTCTCTGACACTCTCAGAAAGTCTCTGAAACTCTCTGACACTATCTGACACTCGCTGACACTCTGTGATACTCCCTGACACTCACTGACACTCTGTGACACTCTCTGAAACTCTCTAACACTCTCTGACACTCTCTGAAACTCTCTGAAACTCTCTGACTCTCACTGACGCACTGTGACACTCTCTGAAACTCTCTGACACTCTCTGACACTCTCTGAAACTCATCGGCACTCTCTGACATTCTCAGATACTGTCTGACACTCTCTGAAACTCTCTGACACTCTCTGAAATTCTCTGACACTCTCTGACACTCCCTGACACTCTCTGAATCTCTCTGAAGCTCTCTGACACTCTGTGACACTCTCTGAAACTTTCTGGCACTCTCTGACACTCTCCGAAGATCTCTGAAACTCTCTGAAAATCTCTGACACTCTCTGAAACTCTGTGACACTCTCTGAAACACTCTGACACTCTCTGACACTCTCTGAAACACACTGAAGCTCTCTGAAACTCTCTGAAACTCTCAGAAACTATCAGAAACTCTCTGAAACTCTCAGACACTCTCTGACACACTCTGCAGCTCTGTGACACTCTCTGACACTCTCTGACACTCTCTGACACTCTCTGACACTCTCTGAATCTCTCTGAAACTCTGTGACACTCTGTGACACTCTGTGACATTCTCTGAAACTATCTGACACTCTCTGACACTCTCCGACATACTCAGAAACTTTCAGAAACTCTGAGGCACTCTCTGACACTCTCAGAAAGTCTGTGAAACTCTCTGAAACTCTCTGACACTCTCTGAAACTCTCTGAAACTCTCTGACACTCTCTGACACTCTCTGAAACTCTCTGACACTCTCTGACACTCGCTGACACTCTCTGACTCTCACTGAAAGTCTCTGATACTCTCTGACACTCACTGACACTCTGTGCAGCTCACTGAAACTCTCTGAAACTTTCTGACTCTCTCTGAAACACACTGAAGCTCTCTGAAACTCTCTGACACTCTCAGAAACTATCAGAAACTCTCTGAAACTCTCTGACACTCTCTGACAATCTCTGACACTCTGTGCCACTCTCTGACACTCTCTGACACTCGCTGATACTATCTGACACTTTCTGAAACTCTCAGACACTCTCTGACACACTCTGCAGCTCTGTGACACTCTGTGACACTCTGTGACACTCTCTGACACTCTCTGAATCTCTCTGAAACTCTGTGACACTCTGTGACATTCTCTGAAACTGTCTGACACTCTCTGACACTCTCCGACATACTCAGAAACATTCAGAAACTCTGAGGCACTCTCTGACACTCTCAGAAAGTCTGTGAAACTCTCTGAAACTCTCTGACACTCTTTGAAACTCTCTGAAACTCTCTGACACTCTCTGACACTCTCTGAAACTCTCTGACACTCTCTGACACTCGCTGACACTCTCTGACTCTCACTGAAAGTCTCTGATACTCTCTGACACTCACTGACACTCTGTGAAGCTCTCTGAAACTCTCTGGCACTCTCTGACACTCTCTGACACTCTCT
The DNA here is from genome assembly GCF_036365525.1 of Heterodontus francisci. Classification (NCBI taxonomy): domain Eukaryota; kingdom Metazoa; phylum Chordata; class Chondrichthyes; order Heterodontiformes; family Heterodontidae; genus Heterodontus; species Heterodontus francisci. Next base: position 36,392,952 of record NC_090412.1, on the reverse strand, counting down.
GAAACTCTCTGACACTCTCTGACACTCGCTGACACTCTCTGATTCTCGCTGACACTCTCTGATACTCCCTGAAACTCACTGACACTCTGTGACACTCTCTGAAACTCTCTGACACTCTCTGACACTCCCTGAAACTCTCTGACTCTCACTGACGCTCTGCGACACTCTCTGAAACTCTCTGACACTCTCTGACACTCTCTGACACTCTCTGAAACTCTTCGGCACTCTCTGACATTCTCAGAAGATCTCTGAAACTCTCTGAAAATCTCTGACACTCTCTGAAACTCTGTGACGCTCTCTGAAACACTCTGACACTCTCTGACACTCTCCGACACACTCAGAAACTGTCAGAAACTCTCAGGCACTCTCTGACACTCTCAGAAAGTCTCTGAAACTCTCTGACACTATCTGACACTCGCTGACACTCTGTGATACTCCCTGACACTCACTGACACTCTGTGACACTCTCTGAAACTCTCTAGCACTCTCTGACACTCTCTGAAACTCTCTGAAACTCTCTGACTCTCACTGACGCACTGTGACACTCTCTGAAACTCTCTGACACTCTCTGACACTCTCTGAAACTCATCGGCACTCTCTGACATTCTCAGATACTGTCTGACACTCTCTGAAACTCTCTGACACTCTCTGAAATTCTCTGACACTCTCTGACACTCCCTGACACTCTCTGAATCTCTCTGAAGCTCTCTGACACTCTGTGACACTCTCTGAAACTTTCTGGCACTCTCTGACACTCTCCGAAGATCTCTGAAACTCTCTGAAAATCTCTGACACTCTCTGAAACTCTGTGACACTCTCTGAAACACTCTGACACTCTCTGACACTCTCTGAAACACACTGAAGCTCTCTGAAACTCTCTGACACTCTCAGAAACTATCAGAAACTCTCTGAAACTCTCAGACACTCTCTGACACACTCTGCAGCTCTGTGACACTCTCTGACACTCTCTGACACTCTCTGACACTCTCTGACACTCTCTGACACTCTCTGAATCTCTCTGAAACTCTGTGACACTCTGTGACACTCTGTGACATTCTCTGAAACTATCTGACACTCTCTGACACTCTCCGACATACTCAGAAACTTTCAGAAACTCTGAGGCACTCTCTGACACTCTCAGAAAGTCTGTGAAACTCTCTGAAACTCTCTGACACTCTCTGAAACTCTCTGAAACTCTCTGACACTCTCTGACACTCTCTGAAACTCTCTGACACTCTCTGACACTCGCTGACACTCTCTGACTCTCACTGAAAGTCTCTGATACTCTCTGACACTCACTGACACTCTGTGCAGCTCACTGAAACTCTCTGAAACTTTCTGACTCTCTCTGAAACACACTGAAGCTCTCTGAAACTCTCTGACACTCTCAGAAACTATCAGAAACTCTCTGAAACTCTCTGACACTCTCTGACACTCTCTGACACTCTGTGCCACTCTCTGACACTCTCTGACACTCGCTGATACTATCTGACACTTTCTGAAACTCTCAGACACTCTCTGACACACTCTGCAGCTCTGTGACACTCTGTGACACTCTGTGACACTCTCTGACACTCTCTGAATCTCTCTGAAATTCTGTGACACTCTGTGACACTCTGTGACATTCTCTGAAACTGTCTGACACTCTCTGACACTCTCCGACATACTCAGAAACATTCAGAAACTCTGAGGCACTCTCTGACACTCTCAGAAAGTCTGTGAAACTCTCTGAAACTCTCTGACACTCTTTGAAACTCTCTGAAACTCTCTGACACTCTCTGACACTCTCTGAAACTCTCTGACACTCTCTGACACTCGCTGACACTCTCTGACTCTCACTGAAAGTCTCTGATACTCTCTGACACTCACTGACACTCTGTGAAGCTCTCTGAAACTCTCTGGCACTCTCTGACACTCTCTGACACTCTCTGAAACTCTCTGACACTCTCTGACACTCGCTGACACTCTCTGATTCTCGCTGACACTCTCTGATACTCCCTGAAACTCACTGACACTCTGTGACACTCTCTGAAACTCTCTGACACTCTCTGACACTCCCTGAAACTCTCTGACTCTCACTGACGCTCTGCGACACTCTCTGAAACTCTCTGACACTCTCTGACACTCTCTGACACTCTCTGAAACTCTTCGGCACTCTCTGACATTCTCAGAAGATCTCTGAAACTCTCTGAAAATCTCTGACACTCTCTGAAACTCTGTGACGCTCTCTGAAACACTCTGACACTCTCTGACACTCTCCGACACACTCAGAAACTGTCAGAAACTCTCAGGCACTCTCTGACACTCTCAGAAAGTCTCTGAAACTCTCTGACACTATCTGACACTCGCTGACACTCTGTGATACTCCCTGACACTCGCTGACACTCTGTGACACTCTCTGAAACTCTCTAACACTCTCTGACACTCTCTGAAACTCTCTGAAACTCTCTGACTCTCACTGACGCACTGTGACACTCTCTGAAACTCTCTGACACTCTCTGACACTCTCTGAAACTCATCGGCACTCTCTGACATTCTCAGATACTGTCTGACACTCTCTGAAACTCTCTGACACTCTCTGAAATTCTCTGACACTCTCTGACACTCCCTGACACTCTCTGAATCTCTCTGAAGCTCTCTGACACTCTGTGACACTCTCTGAAACTTTCTGGCACTCTCTGACACTCTCCGAAGATCTCTGAAACTCTCTGAAAATCTCTGACACTCTCTGAAACTCTGTGACACTCTCTGAAACACTCTGACACTCTCTGACACTCTCCGACACACTCAGAAACTGTCAGAAAATCTCAGGCACTCTATCACACTCTCAGAAAGTCTCTGAAACTCTCTGACACTATCTGAACCTCTCTGACACTCTCTGACACTCTCTGACACTCTCTGAAACTCTTTGACACTCTCTGATACTCTCGGACACTGTCTGACTCTCTCTGAAAATCTCCGAAACTCTCTGACACTCTCTGACACTCCCTGACACTCTCTGAATCTCTCTGAAACTCTCTGACACTATCTGACATTCTCTGAAACTCTCTGACACTCTCTGACACTCTCTGAAACTTTCTGACACTCTCTGAAATTCTCTGAAACTCTCTGACACTCTCTGAAACTCTCTGAAACTCTCTGACACTCTCTGACACTCTCTGAAACTCTCTGACACTCTCTGACACTCGCTGACATTCTCTGACTCTCACTGAAAGTCTCTGATACTCTCTGACACTCACTGACACTCTGTGCAGCTCACTGAAACTCTCTGAAACTTTCTGACACTCTCTGAAACACACTGAAGCTCTCTGAAACTCTCTGAAACTCACTGACACTCTCAGAAACTATCAGAAACTCTCTGAAACTCTCTGACACTCTCTGACACTCTCTGACACTCGCTGATACTATCTGACACTTTCTGAAACTCTCAGACACTCTCTTACACACTCTGCAGCTCTGTGACACTCTGTGACACTCTGTGACACTCTCTGACACTCTCTGAATCTCTCTGAAACTCTGTGACACTCTGTGACACTCTGTGACATTCTCTGAAACTGTCTGACATTCTCTGACACTCTCCGACATACTCAGAAACATTCAGAAACTCTGAGGCACTCTCTGACACTCTCAGAAAGTATGTGACACTCTCTGAAACTCTCTGACACTCTTTGAAACTCTCTGAAACTCTCTGACACTCTCTGACACTCTCTGAAACTCTCTGACACTCTCTGACACTCGCTGACACTCTCTGACTCTCACTGAAAGTCTCTGATACTCTCTGACACTCACTGACACTCTGTGAAGCTCTCTGAAACTCTCTGGCACTCTCTGACACTCTCTGACACTCTCTGAAACTCTCTGACACTCTCTGACACTCGCTGACACTCTCTGATTCTCGCTGACACTCTCTGATACTCCCTGACACTCACTGACACTCTGTGACACTCTCTGAAACTCTCTAACACTCTCTGACACTCCCTGAAACTCTCTGACTCTCACTGATGCTCTGTGACACTCTCTGAAACTCTCTGACACTCTCTGACACTCTCTGACTCTCTCTGAAACTCTTCGGCACTCTCTGACATTCTCAGAAGATCTCTGAAACTCTCTGAAAATCTCTGACACTCTCTGAAACTCTGTGACGCTCTCTGAAGCACTCTGACACTCTCTGACACTCTCCGACACACTCAGAAACTGTCAGAAACTCTCAGGCACTCTCTGACACTCTCAGAAAGTCTCTGACACTCTCTGACACTCTCTGACTCTCGCTGACACTCTCTGATACTCTCTGACACTCACTGACACTCTGTGACACCTTCTGAAACTCTCTGACACTCTCTGACACTCTCTGAAACTCTCTGACTCTCACTGACACTCTGTGACACTCTCGGAAACTCTCTGACACTCTCTGACACTCTCTGAAACTCTTCGGCTCTCTCTGACATTCTCTGATACTTTCTGACACTCTCTGAATGTCTCTGAAGCTCTCTGACACTCTGTGACACTCTCTTAAATTTTCTTGCTGTCTCTGAAGATCTCTGAAACTCTCTGAAAATCTCTGACACTCTCTGAAACTCTGTGACACTCTCTGAAACACTCTGACACTCTCGGACACTCTCCGACACACTCAGAAACTGTCAGAAACTCTCAGGCACTCTCTGACACTCTCAGAAAGTCTCTGAAACTCTCTGACAATATCTGAACATCTCTGACACTCTCTGACACTCTCTGAAACTCTTTGACACTCTCTGACACTCTCGGACACTGTGTGACTCTCTCTGAAAATCTCCGAAACTCTCTGACACTCTCTGACACTCCCTGACACTCTCTGAAGCTCTCTGAACATCTCAGACACTCTCTGACACTCTCTGACACTTTCCGAAACTCTCTGACACTATCTGACACTTTCTGAAACTCTCGGACACTGTCTGACAAACTCTGCAACTCTGTGAAACTCTCTGACACTCTCTGGCACTCTCTGACACTCTCTGACAGTCTCTGAATCTCTCTGAAACTCCCTGACACTCTCTGACACTCTCTGAAACTTTTGACACTCTCTGACACTCTCTGAACATCTCTGAAAATCTCTGAAAATCTCGAAACTCTCTGACGCTCTCTGACACTCTCCGACACACTCAGAAACTCTCAGAAACTATCTGGCACTCTCTGACACTCTCAGAATGTCTCTGAAACTCTCTGACACTCTCTGAAACTCTCTGACACTCTCTGACACTCTCTGAAACTCTCTGACAATCTCTGACACTCTCAGACATTCTCTGACACTCTCTGACACTCTCTGAAACTCTCTGAAGCTCTTTGACACTCTCTGAAACTCTGTGACACTCTCTGAAACATTCTGACACTCTCTGAGAGTCTCAGACACTCTCTGACACTCTCTGACACGTTCTGAAACTCTCTGACACTCACTGACACTTTCTGAAATTCTCGGACACTCTCTGACACTCTCTGAAACTCTCTGACACTCTCTGACTCTCGCTGACACTCTCTGATACTCTCTGACACTCACTGACACTCTGTGACACTCTCTGAAACTCTCTGACACTCTCTGACACTCCCTGAAACTCTCTGACTCTCACTGACGCTCTGCGACACTCTCTGAAACTCTCTGACACTCTCTGACAGTCTCTGACACTCTCTGAAACTCTTCGGCACTCTCTGACATTCTCAGAAGATCTCTGAAACTCTCTGAAAATCTCTGACACTCTCTGAAACTCTGTGACGCTCTCTGAAACACTCTGACACTCTCTGACACTCTCCGACACACTCAGAAACTGTCAGAAACTCTCAGGCACTCTCTGACACTCTCAGAAAGTCTCTGAAACTCTCTGACACTATCTGACACTCGCTGACACTCTGTGATACTCCCTGACACTCACTGACACTCTGTGACACTCTCTGAAACTCTCTAACACTCTCTGACACTCTCTGAAACTCTCTGAAACTCTCTGACTCTCACTGACGCACTGTGACACTCTCTGAAACTCTCTGACACTCTCTGACACTCTCTGAAACTCATCGGCACTCTCTGACATTCTCAGATACTGTCTGACACTCTCTGAAACTCTCTGACACTCTCTGAAATTCTCTGACACTCTCTGACACTCCCTGACACTCTCTGAATCTCTCTGAAGATCTCTGACACTCTGTGACACTCTCTGAAACTTTCTGGCACTCTCTGACACTCTCCGAAGATCTCTGAAACTCTCTGAAAATCTCTGACACTCTCTGAAACTCTGTGACACTCTCTGAAACACTCTGACACTCTCTGACACTCTCCGACACACTCAGAAACTGTCAGAAAATCTCAGGCACTCTATCACACTCTCAGAAAGTCTCTGAAACTCTCTGACACTATCTGAACCTCTCTGACACTCTCTGACACTCTCTGACACTCTCTGAAACTCTTTGACACTCTCTGATACTCTCGGACACTGTCTGACTCTCTCTGAAAATCTCCGAAACTCTCTGACACTCTCTGACACTCCCTGACACTCTCTGAATCTCTCTGAAACTCTCTGACACTATCTGACATTCTCTGAAACTCTCTGACACTCTCTGACACTCTCTGAAACTTTCTGACACTCTCTGAAACTCTCTGAAACTCTCTGACACTCTCTGAAACTCTCTGAAACTCTCTGACACTCTCTGACACTCTCTGAAACTCTCTGACACTCTCTGACACTCGCTGACATTCTCTGACTCTCACTGAAAGTCTCTGATACTCTCTGACACTCACTGACACTCTGTGCAGCTCACTGAAACTCTCTGAAACTTTCTGACACTCTCTGAAACACACTGAAGCTCTCTGAAACTCTCTGAAACTCACTGACACTCTCAGAAACTATCAGAAACTCTCTGAAACTCTCTGACACTCTCTGACACTCTCTGACACTCGCTGATACTATCTGACACTTTCTGAAACTCTCAGACACTCTCTTACACACTCTGCAGCTCTGTGACACTCTGTGACACTCTGTGACACTCTCTGACACTCTCTGAATCTCTCTGAAACTCTGTGACACTCTGTGACACTCTGTGACATTCTCTGAAACTGTCTGACATTCTCTGACACTCTCCGACATACTCAGAAACATTCAGAAACTCTGAGGCACTCTCTGACACTCTCAGAAAGTATGTGACACTCTCTGAAACTCTCTGACACTCTTTGAAACTCTCTGAAACTCTCTGACACTCTCTGACACTCTCTGAAACTCTCTGACACTCTCTGACACTCGCTGACACTCTCTGACTCTCACTGAAAGTCTCTGATACTCTCTGACACTCACTGACACTCTGTGAAGCTCTCTGAAACTCTCTGGCACTCTCTGACACTCTCTGACACTCTCTGAAACTCTCTGACACTCTCTGACACTCGCTGACACTCTCTGATTCTCGCTGACACTCTCTGATACTCCCTGACACTCACTGACACTCTGTGACACTCTCTGAAACTCTCTAACACTCTCTGACACTCCCTGAAACTCTCTGACTCTCACTGATGCTCTGTGACACTCTCTGAAACTCTCTGACACTCTCTGACACTCTCTGACTCTCTCTGAAACTCTTCGGCACTCTCTGACATTCTCAGAAGATCTCTGAAACTCTCTGAAAATCTCTGACACTCTCTGAAACTCTGTGACGCTCTCTGAAACACTCTGACACTCTCTGACACTCTCCGACACACTCAGAAACTGTCAGAAACTCTCAGGCACTCTCTGACACTCTCAGAAAGTCTCTGACACTCTCTGACACTCTCTGACTCTCGCTGACACTCTCTGATACTCTCTGACACTCACTGACACTCTGTGACACCTTCTGAAACTCTCTGACACTCTCTGACACTCTCTGAAACTCTCTGACTCTCACTGACACTCTGTGACACTCTCGGAAACTCTCTGACACTCTCTGACACTCTCTGAAACTCTTCGGCTCTCTCTGACATTCTCTGATACTTTCTGACACTCTCTGAATGTCTCTGAAGCTCTCTGACACTCTGTGACACTCTCTTAAATTTTCTTGCTGTCTCTGAAGATCTCTGAAACTCTCTGAAAATCTCTGACACTCTCTGAAACTCTGTGACACTCTCTGAAACACTCTGACACTCTCGGACACTCTCCGACACACTCAGAAACTGTCAGAAACTCTCAGGCACTCTCTGACACTCTCAGAAAGTCTCTGAAACTCTCTGACAATATCTGAACATCTCTGACACTCTCTGACACTCTCTGAAACTCTTTGACACTCTCTGACACTCTCGGACACTGTGTGACTCTCTCTGAAAATCTCCGAAACTCTCTGACACTCTCTGACACTCCCTGACACTCTCTGAAGCTCTCTGAACATCTCAGACACTCTCTGACACTCTCTGACACTTTCCGAAACTCTCTGACACTATCTGACACTTTCTGAAACTCTCGGACACTGTCTGACAAACTCTGCAACTCTGTGAAACTCTCTGACACTCTCTGGCACTCTCAGACACTCTCTGACAGTCTCTGAATCTCTCTGAAACTCCCTGACACTCTCTGACACTCTCTGAAACTTTTGACACTCTCTGACACTCTCTGAACATCTCTGAAAATCTCTGAAAATCTCGAAACTCTCTGACGCTCTCTGACACTCTCCGACACACTCAGAAACTCTCAGAAACTATCTGGCACTCTCTGACACTCTCAGAATGTCTCTGAAACTCTCTGACACTCTCTGAAACTCTCTGACACTCTCTGACACTCTCTGAAACTCTCTGACAATCTCTGACACTCTCAGACACTCTCTGACACTCTCTGACACTCTCTGAAACTCTCTGAAGCTCTTTGACACTCTCTGAAACTCTGTGACACTCTCTGAAACATTCTGACACTCTCTGAGAGTCTCAGACACTCTCTGACACTCTCTGACACGTTCTGAAACTCTCTGACACTCACTGACACTTTCTGAAATTCTCGGACACTCTCTGACACTCTCTGAAACTCTCTGACACTCTCTGACTCTCGCTGACACTCTCTGATACTCTCTGACACTCACTGACACTCTGTGACACTCTCTGAAACTCTCTGACACTCTCTGACACTCTTTGAAACTCTCTGACTCTCACTGACACTCTGTGACACTCTCGGAAACTCTCTGTCACTCTCTGACACTCTCTGACACTCTCTGAAACTCTTCGACTCTCTCTGACATTCTCTGATACTGTCTGACACTCTCTGAATCTCTCTGAAGCTCTCTGACACTCTGTGACACTCTCTGAAATTTTCTTGTTGTCTCTGAAGATCTCTGAAACTCTCTGAAAATCTCTGACACTCTCTGAAACTCTGTGACACTCTCTGAAACACTCTCACACTCTCTGACACTCTCTGAAACACACTGAAGCTCTCTGAAACTCTCTGAAACTCTCTGACACTCTCAGAAACTATCAGAAACTCTCTGAAACTCTCAGACACTCTCTGACACACTCTGCAGCTCTGTGACACTCTCTGACACTCTCTGACACTCTCTGACACTCTCTGAATCTCTCTGAAACTCTGTGACACTCTGTGACACTCTGTGACATTCTCTGAAACTGTCTGACACTCTCTGACACTCTCCGACATACTCAGAAACTTTCAGAAACTCTGAGGCACTCTCTGACACTCTCAGAAAGTCTGTGAAACTCTCTGAAACTCTCTGACACTCTCTGAAACTCTCTGAAACTCTCTGAAACTCTCTGACACTCTCTGACACTCTCTGAAACTCTCTGACACTCTCTGACACTCGCTGACACTCTCTGACTCTCACTGAAAGTCTCCGATACTCTCTGACACTCACTGACACTCTGTGCAGCTCACTGAAACTCTCTGAAACTTTCTGACTCTCTCTGAAACACACTGAAGCTCTCGGAAACTCTCTGAAACTCTCTGACACTCTCAGAAACTATCAGAAACTCTCTGAAACTCTCTGACACTCTCTGACACTCTGTGCCACTCTCTGACACTCTCTGACACTCGCTGATACTATCTGACACTTTCTGAAACTCTCAGACACTCTCTGACACACTCTGCAGCTCTGTGACACTCTGTGACACTCTCTGACACTCTCTGACACTCTCTGAATCTCTCTGAAACTCTGTGACACACTGTGACACTCTGTGACATTCTCTGAAACTGTCTGACACTCTCTGACACTCTCCGACATACTCAGTAACATTCAGAAACTCTGAGGCACTCTCTGACACTCTCAGAAAGTCTGTGAAACTCTCTGAAACTCTCTGACACTCTTTGAAACTCTCTGAAACTCTCTGACACTCTCTGACACTCCTGAAACTCTCTGACACTCTCTGACACTCGCTGACACTCTGACTCTCACTGAAAGTCTCTGATACTCTCTGACACTCACTGACACTCTGTGAAGCTCTCTGAAACTCTCTGGCACTCTCTGACACTATCTGAAACTCTCTGAAACTCTCTGACGCTCGCTGACACTCTCTGATTCTCGCTGACACTCTCTGATGCTCCCTGACACTCACTGACACTCTGTGACACTCTCTGAAACTCTCTGACACTCTCTGACACTCCCTGAAGCTCTCTGACTCTCACTGACGCTCTGTGACACTCTCTGAAACTCTCTGACACTCTCTGACACTCTCTGACACTCTCTGAAACTCTTCGGCACTCTCTGACATTCTCAGAAGATCTCTGAAACTCTCTGAAAATCTCTGACACTCTCTGAAACTCTGTGACGCTCTCTGAAACACTCTGACACTCTCTGACACTCTCCGACACACTCAGAAACTGTCAGAAACTCTCAGGCACTCTCTGACACTCTCAGAAAGTCTCTGAAACTCTCTGACACTATCTGACACTCGCTGACACTCTCTGATTCTCGCTGACACTCTGTGATACTCCCTGACACTCACTGACACTCTGTGACACTCTCTGAAACTCTCTAACACTCTCTGACACTCTCTGAAACTCTCTGAAACTCTCTGACTCTCACTGACGCACTGTGACACTCTCTGAAACTCTCTGACACTCTCTGACACTCTCTGAAACTCATCGGCACTCTCTGACATTCTCAGATACTGTCTGACACTCTCTGAAACTCTCTGACACTCTCTGAAATTCTCTGACACTCTCTGACACTCCCTGACACTCTCTGAATCTCTCTGAAGCTCTCTGACACTCTGTGACACTCTCTGAAACTTTCTGGCACTCTCTGACACTCTCCGAAGATCTCTGAAACTCTCTGAAAATCTCTGACACTCTCTGAAACTCTTTGACACTCTCTGATACTCTCGGGCACTGTCTGACTCTCTCTGAAAATCTCCGAAACTCTCTGACACTCTCTGACACTCCCTGACACTCTCTGAATCTCTCTGAAACTCTCTGACACTATCTGACATTCTCCGAAACTCTCTGAAACTCTCTGACACTCTCTGACACTCTCTGAAACTTTCTGACACTCTCTGAAACTCTCTGAAACTCTCTGACACTCTCAGAAACTTTCAGAAGCTCTCTGAAACTCACTGACACTCTCTGACACTCTCTCATGCTCTCAGACACTTTCTGAAACTCTCTGACACTCTCTAAAACTCTCTGACACGCTCTGACACTCTCTGACACTCTCTGAAACTCTCTGACACTCTCAGACACTCTCAGACACTCTCTGAAACTCTCTGACACTCTCTGAAACACTCTGACACTCTCTGACACTCTCTGAACTCTCTGACATTCTCTGAAACTCTCTGACACTCTCTGACTCTCTCTGAAACTCTCTGACACTCTCTGACACTCTCTGACACTCACTGAAACTCTGTGACACTCTCTGAAACACTCTGATAATATCTGAAACACTCTGACACTCTCTGACACTCTCCGACACACTCAGAAACTGTCAGAAACTCTCAGAAAGTCTCTGAAACTCTCTGAAACTCTCTGAAACTCTCTGACACTCTCAGAAACTTTCAGAAGCTCTCTGAAACACACTGACACTCTCTGACACTCTCTCATGCTCTCAGACACTTTCTGAAACTCTCTGACACACTCTAAAACTCTCTGAAACACTCTGACACTCTCTGACACTCTCTGAACTCTCTGACACTCTCTGAAACTCTCTGACACTCTCTGACTCTCTCTGAAACTCTCTGACACTCTCTGACACTCTCTGACACTCACTGAAACTCTGTGACACTCTCTGAAACACTCTGATAATCTCTGAAACTCTCAGACACTCTCTGACACTCTCTGACACTTTCCGAAACTCTCTGACACTATCTGACACTTTCTGAAACTCTCGGACACTGTCTGACACACTCTGCAACTCTGTGAAACTCTCTGACACTCTCTGACACACTCTGACACTCTCTGAATCTCTCTGAAACTCTGTGACACTCTGAGACATTCTCTGAAACTGTCTGACACTCTCTGACACTCTCCGACATACTCAGAAACTTTCAGAAACTCTGAGGCACTCTCTGGACTCTCAGAAAGTCTGTGAAACTCTCTGAAACTCTCTGACACTCTCTGAAACTCTCTGAAACTCTCTGACACTCTCTGACACTCTCTGAAACTCTCTGACACTCTCTGACACTCGCTGACACTCTCTGACTCTCACTGAAAGTCTCTGATACTCTCTGACACTCACTGACACTCTGTGAAGCTCTCTGAAACTCTCTGAAACTTTCTGACACTCTCTGAAACACACTGAAGCTCTCTGAAACTCTCTGAAACTCTCTGACACTCTCAGAAACTATCAGAAACTCTCTGAAACTCTCTGACACTCTCTGACTCTCACTGAAAGTCTCTGATACTCTCTGACACTCACTGACACACTGTGAAGCTCTCTGAAACTCTCTGGCACTCTCTGACACTCTCTGACACTCTCTGAAACTCTCTGACACTCTCTGACACTCGCTGACACTCTCTGATTCTCGCTGACACTCTCTGATACTCCCTGACACTCACTGACACTCTGTGACACTCTCTGAAACTCTCTGACACTCTCTGACACTCCCTGAAACTCTCTGACTCTCACTGACGCTCTGTGACACTCTCTGAAACTCTCTGACACTCTCTGACACTCTCTGACACTCTCTGAAACTCTTCGGCACTCTCTGACATTCTCAGAAGATCTCTGAAACTCTCTGAAAATCTCTGACATTCTCTGAAACTCTGTGACGCTCTCTGAAGCACTCTGACACTCTCTGACACTCTCCGACACACTCAGAAACTGTCAGAAACTCTCAGGCACTCTCTGACACTCTCAGAAAGTCTCTGAAACTCTCTGACACTATCTGACACTCGCTGACACTCTCTGATTCTCGCGGACACTCTGTGATACTCCCTGACACTCACTGACACTCTGTGACACTCTCTGAAACTCTCTAACACTCTCTGACACTCTCTGAAACTCTCTGAAACTCTCTGACTCTCACTGACGCTCTGTGACTCTCTCTGAAACTCTCTGACACTCTCTGACACTCTCTGAAACTCTTCGGCACTCTCTGACATTCTCAGATACTGTCTGACACTCTCTGAAACTCTCTGACACTCTCTGAAATTCTCTGACACTCTCTGACACTCCCTGACACTCTCTGAATCACTCTGAAGCTCTCTGACACTCTCTGACACTCTCAGAAAGTCTCTGAAACTCTCTGACACTATCTGACACTCGCTGACACTCTCTGATTCTCGCGGACACTCTGTGATACTCCCTGACACTCACTGACACTCTGTGACACTCTCTGAAACTCTCTAACACTCTCTGACACTCTCTGAAACTCTCTGAAACTCTCTGACTCTCACTGACGCTCTGTGACTCTCTCTGAAACTCTCTGACACTCTCTGAAACTCTTCGGCACTCTCTGACATTCTCAGATACTGTCTGACACTCTCTGAAACTCTCTGACACTCTCTGAAATTCTCTGACACTCTCTGACACTCCCTGACACTCTCTGAATCTCTCTGAAGCTCTCTGACACTCTGTGACACTCTCTGAAACTTTCTGGCACTCTCTGACACTCTCCGAAGATCTCTGAAACTCTCTGAAAATCTCTGACACTCTCTGAAACTCTCTGACACTCTCTGAAACTCTTTGACACTCTCTGACACTCTCGGACACTGTCTGACTCTCTCTGAAAATCTCCGAAACTCTCTGACACTCTCTAACACTCCCTGACACTCTCTGAATCTCTCTGAAACTCTCTGACACTCTCTGACACTCTCTGAAACTTTCTGACACTCTCTGAAACTCTCTGAAACTCTCTGAAACTCTCTGACACTCTCAGAAACTTTCAGAAGCTCTCTGAAACTCACTGACACTCTCTGACACTCTCTCATGCTCTCAGACACTTTCTGAAACTCTCTGACACTCTCTAAAACTCTCTGACACTCTCTGACACTCTCTGACACTCTCTGAAACTCTCTGACACTCTCAGACACTCTCAGACACTCTCTGAAACTCTCTGACACTCTCTGAAACACTCTGACACTCTCTGACACTCTCTGAACTCTCTGACACTCTCTGAAACTTTCTGACACTCTCTGACTCTCTCTGAAACTCTCTGACACTCTCTGACACTCTCTGACACTCACTGAAACTCTGTGACACTCTCTGAAACACTCTGATAATCTCTGAAACTCTCAGACACTCTCTGACACTCTCTGACACTTTCCGAAACTCTCTGACACAATCTGACACTTTCTGAAACTCTCGGACACTGTCTGACACACTCTGCAACTCTGTGAAACTCTCTGACACTCTCTGACACTCTCTGACACTCTCTGAATCTCTCTGTCAGGGAGTTTCAGAGAGATTCAGAGAGTGTCACAGAGTGTCACAGAGTCGCAGAGTGTGTCAGAGAGTGTCCGAGAGTTTCAGAAAGTGTCAGAGAGTTTCAGAAAGTGTCAGAGAGTGTCAGAGAGTGTCTGAGAGATTCAGAAAGTGTCAGATAGTGTCATAGTTTCAGAAAGTGTCAGAGAGTGTCAGAGAGTTTCAGAGAGTGTCAGAGAGTGTCAGAGAGTTTCAGAGAGTGTCAGAGAGTGTCAGAGAGTTTCAGAGAGTGTCAGAGAGTTTCAGAGAGTGTCTGAGAGTGTCAGAGAGTTTCTGAGAGTATTTGAGTTTGTCAGAGATTGTCAGAGAGTGTCAGAGAGTTTCAGAGAGTTTCAGAGAGCTTCAGAGAGCTTCTGAGAGTTTTAGAGAGTGTCAGAAAGTTTCAGAGAGAGTCAGCGAGTATCAGAGAGTGTCAGAGAGTTTCTGAGAGTTTCTGAGTGTGTCGGAGAATGTCAGAGAGTGTCAGAGAGTGTCAGGGAGTTTCAGAGAGTTTCAGAGACTGTCAGAGAGTGTCAGAGAGTGTCACAGAGTGTCACAGAGTGTCACAGAGTTTCAGAGAGAGTCAGAGAGTTTCACAGAGTGTCACAGAGTTGCAGAGTGTGTCAGAGAGTGTCCGAGAGTTTCAGAAAGTGTCAGAGTGTCAGAGAGTGTCTGAGAGATTCAGAAAGTGTCAGATAGTGTCAGAGAGTTTCAGAAAGTGTCAGAGTGTGTCAGAGAGTGTCAGAGAGTTTCAGAGAGTGTCAGAGAATTTCAGAGAGTGTCAGCGAGTGTCAAAGAGTGTCAGAGAGTTTCTGAGAGTTTCTGAGTTTGTCGGAGAATGTCAGAGAGTGTCACAGAGTGTCGGAGAGTATCAGAGAGTTTCAGAGAGTGTCAGAGATTTTCAGAGAGCTTCAGAGATAATCAGTCTGTTTCAGAGAGTGTCAGAAAGTTTCAGAGAGTGCCAGAGAGGGTCAGAGACTTTCAGAGAGTTTCAGTGAGTGTCACAGAGTGTCAGAGAGCATCAGAGAGCTTCAGAGAGCGTCAGAGAGTGTCAGAGAGTGCCAGAGAGTTTCAGAGAGTTTCAGAGACTTTCTGAGAGTGTCAGAGAGTGCCTGAGAATTTCTGACAGTTTCTGAGTGTGTCAGAGAGTGTCAGAGAGTTTCAGAGAATTTCAGAGAGTGTCAGAGATTGTCTGAGAGTGTCAGAGAGTGTCAAAGAGTTTCAGAGAAAGTCAGAGAGTGTCAGAGAGTGTCTGAGGGTGTCAGAGAGTGTCAGAGAGTGTCAGAGGATGTCGGAGAGTTTCTGAGAGTATCTGTGAGTGTAAGAGAGTGTCAGAGGGTTCTGAGATTTTCTGAGTGTGTCAGGGAGTGTCACAGAGTGTCAGAGACTGTCAGAGAGTGTCAGAGAGTTTCACAGAGTTTCACAGAGTGTCAGAGAGTGTCAGAGAGTGTCAGAACGTGTCAGAGAGATTCACAGTGCGTCACAGAGTGTCAGAGCGTTTCAGAGAGTGTCACAGAGTGTCAGAGAGTGTCAGAGAGTGCCAGAGAGTGTCAGAGAGTGTCAGAGACTTTCAGAGAATGTCGGAGAGTTTCTGAGAGTCTCTGTGAGTGTCAGAGAGTATCAGAGAGTTTCACAGTGTGTTACAGAGTGTCAGAGAGTGTCAGAGAGATTCAGAGAGTGTTGGAGAGTGTCATAGAGTGTCAGAGAGTGTCAGAGAATGTCAGAGAGTTTCTGAGAGTATCTGTGAGTGTCAGAGAGTTTCAGAGACTTTCACAGACTGTCAGAGGGTTCAGAGAGTTTCTGAGTGTGTCAGAGAGTGTCACCGAGTGTCAGAGAGTGTCAGAGAGGTTCACAGTGTGCCACAGAGTGTCAGAGAGTGTCAGAGAGTTTCAGAGAGAGTCAGAACGTGTCAGAGAGTGTCAGAGAGTTTCAGAGAGTGTCAGAGAGTGTCTGAGAGTGTCAGCGAGTGTCAGAGATTTTCAGAGAGTTCCAGAGAGCTTCAGAGAGTGTCAGAGAGTGTCAGAACGTTTCACAGTGTGTCACAGAGTGTCAGAGCGTGTCAGAGAGTTTCGGAGAGTGTCAGAGAGTGTCAGAGAGTGTCTGAGACTGTTAGAGAGTGTCAGAGTGTTTCAGAGAGTGTCACAGATTTTCAGAGAGTGTCAGAGATTTTCAGAGAGTTTCAGAGATCTTCAGAGAGTGTCAGAGAGGGCCAGAAAATTTCAGAGAGTGTCACAGAGTATCACAGAGTTTCAGAGAGATTCAGAGAGTGTCAATGAGTATCAGAGAGTGTCAGAGAGAGTCAGAGAGTGTCAGAGAATATCTGAGAGTTTCAGAGAGTGTCAGAGAGTGTCAGAGATTTTCAGAGAGAGTCAGAGAGTGTCAGAGAGTTTCAGAGATTTTCAGAGAGTTTCAGAGATGTTCAGAGAGTGTCAGAGAGAGTCAGAAAGTGTCAGAGAGTGTCAGAGAGTGTCAGGGAGCTTCAGAGAGTTTCAGAATGTGTCACAGAGTGTCAGAGAGTGTCTGAGAGTGTCAGAGATTGTCAGAGAGTTTCAGAGAGAGTCAGAGAGTGTCAGAGAGTGTCGGAGAGTTTCAGAGAGTGTCAGAGAGTGTCCGAGAGTTTCAGAAAGTGTCAGATAGTGTCAGAGAGTTTCCGAAAGTGTCAGAGACTGTCAGAGAGTGTCAGAGTGTTTCAGAGAGTGTCACAGAGTTTCAGAGAGTGTCAGAGATTTTCAGAGAGTTTCAGAGATCTTCAGAGAGTGTCAGAGAGTATCAGAGAGTGTCAGAGAGAGTCAGAGTGTGTCAGAGAGTTTCCGAGAGATTCAGAAAGTATCAGATATTGTCAGAGAGTTTCAGAAAGTGTCACAGAGTGTCAGAGAGTGTCTGAGAATGTCAGAGATTGTCAGAGAGTTTCAGAGAGAGTCAGAGACTGTCAGAGAGTTTCAGAGAGTTTCACAGTGTGTCAGAGATGTTCAGAGAGTTTCAGAGCGTGTCAGAGAGTGTCAGAGAGTTTCAGAGATTTTCAGAGAGTTTCAGAGATGTTCAGAGAGTGTCAGAGGTTGTCAGAAAGTTTCAGAGAGAGTCAGAGAGTGTCAGGGAGTTTCAGAGAGTGTCACAGAGTGTCAGTGAGAGTCAGAGAGTTTCAGAGAGTGTCAGAGAGTGTCAGAGAGTTTCAGAGAGTTTTAGAGAGTGTTTCTGAGAGTGTCAGAGAGTTTCAGAAAGTTTCAGAGAGCTTCAGAGAGTGTCAGAAAGTTTCAGAGAGTGTCAGATAGTTTCAGAGAGCTTCAGAGAGTGTCAGAGACTGTCAGAGAGTGTCAGACAGTTTCAGAGAGTTTCAGAGAGTGTCAGAGAGTTTCAGAGAGAGTCAGAAAGTGTCTGAGAGTGTCAAAGAGTGTCAAAGAGTTTCAGAGAGTGTCAGAGAGTTTCAGAGACTTTCTGAGAGTGTCAGAGAGTGCCTGAGAGTTTCTGACAGTTTCTGAGTGTGTCGGAGAGTGTCAGAGAGTGTCAAAGTGTTTCAGAGAGTGTCAGAGAGTGTCAGAGAGTTTCAGAGAGTGTCAGAGAGTTTCAGAGACTTTCTGAGAGTGTCAGAGAGTGCCTGAGAGTTTCTGACAGTTTCTGAGTTTGTCGGAGAGTGTCAGAGAGTGTCAGAGTGTTTCAGAGAGTGTCACAGAGTTTCAGAGAGTGTCAGAGAGTGTCAGAGAGTGTCAGAGAGTTTCAGAGCGTGCCACAGAGTGTCAGTGAGTGTCAGAGAGTATCAGAGAGTGTCAGCGAGAGTCAGAGGTTGTCAGAGAGTGTCCGAGAGTTTCATAAAGTGTCAGATAGTGTCAGAGAGTTTCAGAAAGAGTCAGAGAGTGTCAGAGAGTGTCAGATTGTTTCAGAGAGTGTCACAGAGTTTCAGAGAGTGTCAGAGATTTTCAGAGAGTTTCACAGATATTCAGAGAGTGTGAGAGAGTGCCAGAAAGTTTCAGAGAGTTTCACAGAGTGTCAGAGAGTTTCAGAGAGATTCAGAGAGTGTCAGAGAGTATCAGAGAGTGTCAGAGAGAGTCAGAGAGTGTCAGAGATTGTCCGAGAGATTCAGAAAGTGTCAGATAGTGTCAGAGAGTTTCAGAGAGTGTCACAGAGTGTCAGTGTGAGTCAGAGAGTTTCAGAGAGTGTCAGAGAGAGTCAGAGAGTGTCAGAGAGTTTCAGAGAGTGTCACAGAGTGTCAGTGAGAGTCAGAGAGTATCAGAGAGTGTCAGCGAGAGTCAGAGAGTGTCAGAGAGTGTCAGAGAGTTTCAGAGAGTGTCAGAGAGTGTCCGAGAGTTTCAGAAAGTGTCAGATAGTGTCAGAGAGTTTCAGAACGTGTCAGAGACTGTCAGAGAGTGTCTGAGACTGTCAGAGCGTGTCAGAGTGTTTCAGAGAGTGTCACAGAGTTTCAGAGAGTGTCAGAGATTTTCCGAGAGTTTCAGAGATCTTCAGAGAGTGTCAGGGAGTGCCAGAAAGTTTCAGAGAGTGTCATAGAGTGTCAGAGAGTTTTAGAGAGATTCAGAGAGTGTCAGAGAGTATCAGAGAGTGTCAGAGAGAGTCAGAGTGTGTCAGAGAGTTTCCGAGAGATTCAGAAAGTATCAGATATTGTCAGTGAGTTTCAGAAAGTGTCACAGAGTGTCAGAGAGTGTCTGAGAGTGTCAGAGATTGTCAGAGAGTTTCAGAGAGAGTCAGAGACTGTCAGAGTGTTTCAGAGAGTTTCACAGTGTGTCAGAGATGATCAGAGAGTATCAGAGCGTGTCAGAGAGTGTCAGAGAGTTTCAGAGATTTTCAGAGAGATTCAGAGATGTTCAGAGAGTGTCAGAGGTTGTCAGAAAGTTTCAGAGAGAGTCAGAGAGTGTCAGGGAGTTTCAGAGAGTGTCACAGAGTGTCAGTGAGAGTCAGATAGTTTCAGAGAGTGTCAGAGAGTGTCAGAGAGTTTCAGAGAATTTCTGAGTGTTTCTGAGAGTGTCAGAGAGTTTCAGAGAGTTTCAGAGAGTGTCAGAGACTGTCAGAGAGAGGCAGAAAGTGTCTGAGAGTGTCAAAGAGTGTCAAAGAGTTTCAGAGAGTGTCCGAGAGTTTCAGAGACTTTCTGAGAGTGTCAGAGAGTGCCTGAGAGTTTCTGACAGTTTCTGAGTGTGTCGGAGAGTGTCAGAGAGTGTCAAAGTGTTTCAGAGAGTGTCAGAGAGTGTCAGAGAGTTTCAGAGAGTGTCAGAGAGTTTCAGAGACTTTCTGAGAGCGTCAGAGAGTGCCTGAGAGTTTCTGACAGTTTCTGAGTTTGTCGGAGAGTGTCAGAGAGTGTCAGAGTGTTTCAGAGAGTGTCACAGAGTTTCAGAGAGTGTCAGAGAGTGTCAGAGAGTATCAGAGAGTGTCAGCGAGAGTCAGGGGTTGTCAGAGAGTGTCAGAGAGTTTCAGAAATTGTCAGAGATTGTCTGAGAGTTTCATAAAGTGTCAGATAGTGTCAGAGAGTTTCAGAAAGAGTCAGAGAGTGTCAGAGAGTGTCTGAGACTGTCAGAGAGTGTCAGATTGTTTCAGAGAGTGTCACAGAGTTTCAGAGATTGTCAGAGATTTTCAGAGAGTTTCAGAGATCTTCAGAGAGTGTCAGAGAGTGCCAGAAAGTTTCAGAGAGTGTCACAGAGTGTCAGAGAGCTTCAGAGATATTCAGAGAGTGTCAGAGAGTATCAGAGTGTCAGAGAGAGTCAGAGAGTGTCAGAGATTGTCCGAGAGATTCAGAAAGTGTCAGATAGTGTCAGAGAGTTTCAGATAGTGTCAGAGAGTGTCAGAGAGTGTCTGAGAGTGTCAGAGATTGTCAGAGAGTGTCTGAGAGTTTCAGACAGTGTCAGAGAGTGTCAGAGATTTTCAGAGAGAGTCAGAGAGTGTCAGAGAGTTTCAGAGATTTGCAGAGAGTTTCAGAGATGTTCAGAGAGTGTCAGAGAGTGTCAGAGAGTGTCAGAGAGTTTCACAGTGTGTCAGAGATGTTCAGAGAGTTTCAGAGAGTGTCAGAGAGTGTCAGAGAGTGTCTGAGAGTTTCAGACAGTGTCAGAGAGTGTCAGAGATTTTCAGAGATGTTCAGAGAGTGTCAGAGAGTTTCAGAGATTTTCAGAGAGTTTCAGAGATGTTCAGAGAGTGTCAGAGAGAGTCAGAAAGTTTCAGAGAGGGTCAGAGAGTGTCAGGGAGTTTCAGAGAGATTCAGAGAGTTTCAGAGAGTGTTGGAGAGTGTCACAGAGTGTCACAGAGTTTCAGAGAGATTTAGAGAGTGTCAGAGAGTGTCAGAGAGTGTCACAGAGTTGCAGAGTGTGTCAGAGAGTGTCCGAGAGTTTCAGAAAGTGTCAGATAGTGTCAGAGAGTTTCAGAATGTGTCACAGAGTGTCAGAGAGTGTCTGAGAGTGTCAGAGATTTTCACAGTGTTTCAGAGAGTGTCACAGAGTTTCAGAGAGTGTCAGAGATTTTCAGAGAGTTTCAGAGATCTTCAGAGAGTGTGAGAGAGTGCCAGAAAGTTTCAGAGAGTGTCACAGAGTTTCAGAGAGTTTCAGAGAGATTCAAAGAGTGTCAGAGATTATCAGAGAGTGTCAGAGAGAGTCAGAGAGTGTTAGAGAGAGTCCGAGAGATTCAGAAAGTGTCAGATATTTTCAGAGAGTCTCAGAGAGTTTCAGAGAGTGTCTGAGAGTGTCAGAGAGTTTCTGAGAGATTGTGAGTTTGTCAGAGAGTTTCAGAGATTGTCAGCGAATTTCAGTGAGTGTCACAGAGTGTCAGACAGTTTCAGAGAGTGTCTGAGAGTGTCATGGTGTGTCGGAGAGCTTCAGAGAGTTTCTGAGTTTGTCAGAGACTTTCAGAGATTGTCAGAGAATTTCAGAGAGTGTCAAAGAGTGTCAGAGAGTGTCAGAGAGTTTCAGAGCGTTTCTGAGTGTTTCTGAGTGTGTCAGAGAGTTTCAGAAAGTTTCAGAGAGCTTCAGAGAGTGTCAGAAAGTTTCAGAGAGCGTCAGAGAGTTTCAGAAAATGTCACAGAATGTCAGAGAGTTTCAGAGAGCTTCACAGAGTGTCAGAGACTGTCGGAGAGTGTCCGACAGTTTCAGAGAGTTTCAGAGAGTGTCAGAGAGTTTCAGAAAGAGACAAACAGTGTCTGAGAGTGTCAAAGAGTGTCAAAGAGTTTCAGAGAGTGTCAGAGAGTGTCAGAGAGTGTCAGGGAGTTTCAGAGAGTGTCAGAGAGTTTCAGAGAGTTTCTGAGAGTGTCAGAGAGTTTCAGAAAGTTTCAGAGAGCTTCAGAGAGTGTCAGAAAGTTTCAGAGAGTGTCAGAGAGTTTCATAGAGCTTCAGAGAGTGTCAGAGACTGTCAGAGAGTGTCAGACAGTTTCAGATAGTTTCAGAGAGTATCAGAGAGTTTCAGAGAGAGTCAGAAAGTGTCTGAGAGTGTCAAAGAGTGTCAAAGAGTTTCAGAGAGTGTCCGAGAGTTTCAGAGACTTTCTGAGAGTGTCAGAGAGTGCCTGAGAGTTTCTGACAGTTTCTGAGTGTGTCGGAGAGTGTCAGAGAGTGTCAAAGTGTTTCAGAGAGTGTCAGAGAGTGTCAGAGAGTTTCAGAGAGTGTCAGAGAGTTTCAGAGACTTTCTGAGAGTGTCAGAGAGTGCCTGAGAGTTTCTGACAGTTTCTGAGTTTGTCGGAGAGTGTGAGAGAGTGTCAGAGTGTTTCAGAGAGTGTCACAGAGTTTCAGAGAGTGTCAGAGAGTGTCAGAGAGTGTCAGAGAGTTTCAGCGAGAGTCAGAGGTTGTCAGAGAGTGTCCAAGAGTTTCATAAAGTGTCAGATAGTGTCAGAGAGTTTCAGAAATTGTCAGAGAGTGTCCAAGAGTTTCATAAAGTGTCAGATAGTGTCAGAGAGTTTCAGAAAGAGTCTGAGAGTGTCAGAGATTGTCTGAGACTTTCAGAGAGTGTCAGATTGTTTCAGAGAGTCTCACAGAGTGTCAGAGAGTGTCAAAGAGTGTCAGAGTGTTTCAGAGAGTGTCAGAGAGTTTCAGAGACTTTCTGAGAGTGTCAGAGAGTGCCTGGGAGTTTCTGACAGTTTCTGAGTGTGTCAGAGAGTGTCAGAGAGTGTCAGAGTGTTTCAAAGAGCTTCACAGAGTTTCAGAGAGTGTCAGAGATTTTCAGAGAGTGCCAGAGATCTTCAGAGAGTGTCAGAGAGTGCCAGAAAGTTTCAGAGAGTGTCACAGAGTGTCAGAGAGTTTCAGAGAGATTCAGAGAGTGTCAGAGAGTATCAGAGAGTGCAAGAGAGAGTCAGAGAGTGTCAGAGAGTGTCCGAGAGATTCAGAAAGTGTCAGATCGTGTCAGAGAGTGTCAGAGAGTTTCAGAGAGTGTCTGAGAGTGTCAGAGAGTGTCAGAGAGTTACTGAGAGATTGTGAGTTTGTCAGAGAGTTTCAGAGATTGTCAGAGAATTTCAGAGAGTGTCACAGAGTGTCAGACAGTTTCAGAGAATTTCAGAGAGTGTCAAAGAGTGTCAGAGAGTGTCAGAGAGTTTCAGAGCGTTTCTGAGTGTTTCTGAGAGTGTCAGAGAGTTTCAGAAAGTTTCAGAGAGCTTCAGAGAGTGTCAGAAAGTTTCAGAGAGTGTCAGAGAGTGTCAGAAAATGTCACAGAGTGTCAGAGAGTTTCAGAGAGCTTCAGAGAGTGTCAGAGACTGTCGGAGAGTGTCAGACAGTTTCAGAGAGTTTCAGAGAGTGTCAGGGAGTTTCAGAGAGAGTCAGACAGTGTCTGAGAGTGTCAAAGAGTGTCAAAGAGTTTCAGAGAGTGTCAGAGAGTGTCAGAGAGTTTCAGAGAGTGTCAGAGAGTTTCAGAGACTTTCTGAGAGTGTCAGAGTGTGCCTGAGAGTTTCTGACAGTTTCTGAGGGAGTAGTAGAGTGTCAAAGAGTTTCAGAGAGTTTCAGAGCGTGTCCGAGAGTGTCAGAGAGTTTCCGAGAGTGTCAAAGAGTTTCAGAGACTTTCTGAGAGTGTCAGAGAGTGCCTGAGAGTTTCTGATAGTTTCTGAGTGTGTCAGAGAGTGTCAGAGAGTGTCAGAGTGTTTCAGAGAGTTTCACAGAGTTTCAGAGAGTGTCAGAGATTTTCAGAGAGTTTCAGAGATCTTCAGAGAGTGTCAGAGAGCTTCAGAGGGATTCAGAGAGTGTCAGGGAGTGTCAGAGAGTGTCAGAGAATTTCAGAGAGTGTCAGAGAGTGTCAGACAGTATCAGAGAGTGTCAGAGAGTGTCGAAGAGTTTCAGAGAGTGTCAGAGAGTGTCAGAGAGTTTCAGAGAGTGTCAGCAAGAGTCAGAGAGTGTCAGAGAGTTTCAGAGAGTGTCAGAGAGTGTCCGAGAGTTTCCGAAAGTGTCAGATAGTGTCAGAGAATTTCAGAAAGTGTCAGAGAGTTTCAGAGAGTGTCTGAGACTGTCAGAGAGTGTAAGAGTGTTTCAGTGAGTGTCACAGAGTTTCAGAGAGTGTCAGAGATTTTCAGAGAGTTTCAGAGATCTTCAGAGAGTGTCAGAGAGTGCCAGAAAGTTTCAGAGAGGGTCACAGAGTGTCAGAGAGTTTCAGAGAGATTCAGAGAGTGTCAGAGAGTATCAGAGAGTGTCAGAGAGAGTCAGAAAGTGTCAGAGAGTGTCCGAGAGATTCAGAAAGTGTCAGATATTGTCAGAGAATTTCAGAACGTGTCAGAGAG
The DNA here is from genome assembly GCF_036365525.1 of Heterodontus francisci. Taxonomy (NCBI): domain Eukaryota; kingdom Metazoa; phylum Chordata; class Chondrichthyes; order Heterodontiformes; family Heterodontidae; genus Heterodontus; species Heterodontus francisci. The sequence continues at coordinate 36,368,480 of NC_090412.1, read as the reverse complement.
TGTCTGAGAGTGTCAGAGAGTGTCAGAGAGTTTCAGAGAGAGTCAGAGAGGGTAAGAGAGTTTCAGAGAGTTTCACAGTGTGTCAGAGATGTTCAGAGAGTTTCAGAGAGTGTCAGAGAGTGTCAGAGAGTATCAGAGAGTGTCTGAGAGTTTCAGACACTGTCAGAGTGTGTCAGAGATTTTCAGAGAGTGTCAGAGAGTTTCAGAGATTTTCAGAGAGTTTCAGAGATGTTCAGAGAGTGTCAGAAAGTTTCAGAGAGAGTCAGAGAGTGTCTGGGAGTTTCAGAGAGTTTCACAGAGTTTCACAGAGTGTCAGAGTGTTTCAGAGAGTGTCACAGAGTTTCAGAGAGTGTCACAGAGTTTCAGAGAGTGTCAGAGATTTTCAGAGAGTTTCAGAGAGTGTCAGAGACTATCAGAGAGTGTCAGAGACACTCAGAGAGTGTCAGAGAGAAACCGAGAAATTCAGAAAGTGTCAGATAGTGTCAGAGAGTGTCAGAAAGTGTCAGAGAGTGTCAGAGAGTGTCTGAGAGTGTCAGAGAGTGTCAGAGAGTTTCAGAGAGAGTCAGAGAGTGTCAGAGAGTTTCAGACAGTGTCAGAGAGTGTCAGAGAGTTTCAGAGAGTGTCAGATAGTGTCAGAGAATTTCAGAAAGTGTCAGAGAGTTTCAGAGAGTGTCTGAGACTGTCAGAGAGTGTAAGAGTGTTTCAGAGAGTGTCACAGAGTTTCAGAGAGTGTCAGAGATTTTCAGAGAGTTTCAGAGATCTTCAGAGAGTGTCAGAGAGAGTCAGAAAGTGTCAGAGAGTGTCCGAGAGATTCAGAAAGTGTCAGATATTGTCAGAGAATTTCAGAAAGTGTCAGAGAGTGTCAGAGAGTGTCTGAGCGTGTCAGAGAGTGTCAGAGAGTTTCAGAGAGAGTCAGAGAGGGTAAGAGAGTTTCAGAGAGTTTCACAGTGTGTCAGAGATGTTCAGAGAGTTTCAGAGAGTGTCAGAGAGTATCAGAGAGTGTCTGAGAGTTTCAGACACTGTCAGAGTGTGTCAGAGATTTTTAGAGAGTGTCAGAGAGTTTCAGAGATTTTCAGAGAGTTTCAGAGATGTTCAGAGAGTGTCAGAATGTTTCACAGTGTGTCAGAGATGTTCAGAGAGTTTCAGAGAGTGTCAGAGAGTGTCAGAGAGTGTCTGAGAGTTTCAGACAGTGTCAGAGAGTGTCAGAGATTTTCAGAGAGGGTCAGAGAGTGTCAGAGAGTTTCAGAGATTTTCAGAGAGTTTCAGAGATGTTCAGAGAGTGTCAGAGAGAGTCAAAAAGTTTCAGAGAGGGTCAGAGAGTGTCAGGGAGTTTCAGAGAGATTCAGAGAGTTTCAGAGAGTGTCGGAGAGTGTCACAGAGTGTCACAGAGTTTCAGAGAGATTCAGAGAGTGTCAGAGAGTGTCAGAGAGTGTCACAGAGTTGCAGAGTGTGTCAGAGAGTGTCCGAGAGTTTCAGAAAGTGTCAGATAGTGTCAGAGAGTTTCAGAATGTGTCACAGAGTGTCAGAGAGTGTCAGAGAGTGTCTGAGAGTGTCAGAGATTTTCACAGTGTTTCAGAGAGTGTCACAGAGTTTCAGAGAGTGTCAGAGATTTTCAGAGAGTTTCAGAGATCTTCAGAGAGTGTGAGAGAGTGCCAGAAAGTTTCAGAGAGTGTCACAGAGTTTCAGAGAGTTTCAGAGAGATTCAAAGAGTGTCAGAGATTATCAGAGAGTGTCAGAGAGAGTCAGAGAGTGTTAGAGAGAGTCCGAGAGATTCAGAAAGTGTCAGATATTTTCAGAGAGTCTCAGAGAGTTTCAGAGAGTGTCTGAGAGTGTCAGAGAGTTTCTGAGAGATTGTGAGTTTGTCAGAGAGTTTCAGAGATTGTCAGCGAATTTCAGTGAGTGTCACAGAGTGTCAGACAGTTTCAGAGAGTGTCTGAGAGTGTCATGGTGTGTCGGAGAGTTTCAGAGAGTTTCTGAGTTTGTCAGAGACTTTCAGAGATTGTCAGAGAATTTCAGAGAGTGTCAAAGAGTGTCAGAGAGTGTCAGAGAGTGTCAGAGAGTTTCAGAGCGTTTCTGAGTGTTTCTGAGTGTGTCAGAGAGTTTCAGAAAGTTTCAGAGAGCTTCAGAGAGTGTCAGAAAGTTTCAGAGAGCGTCAGAGAGTTTCAGAAAATGTCACAGAATGTCAGAGAGTTTCAGAGAGCTTCACAGAGTGTCAGAGACTGTCGGAGAGTTTCAGAGAGTGTCAGATAGTGTCAGAGAATTTCAGAAAGTGTCAGAGAGTTTCAGAGAGTGTCTGAGACTGTCAGAGAGTGTAAGAGTGTTTCAGTGAGTGTCACAGAGTTTCAGAGAGTGTCATAGATTTTCAGAGAGTTTCAGAGATCTTCAGAGAGTGTCAGAGAGTGCCAGAAAGTTTCAGAGAGGGTCACAGAGTGTCAGAGAGTTTCAGAGAGATTCAGAGAGTGTCAGAGAGTATCAGAGAGTGTCAGAGAGAGTCAGAAAGTGTCAGAGAGTGTCCGAGAGATTCAGAAAGTGTCAGCTATTGTCAGAGAATTTCAGAACGTGTCAGAGAGTGTCTGAGAGTGTCAGAGAGTTTCAGAGAGAGTCAGAGAGGGTAAGAGAGTTTCAGAGAGTTTCACAGTGTGTCAGAGATGTTCAGAGAGTTTCAGAGAGTGTCAGAGAGTGTCAGAGAGTATCAGAGAGTGTCTGAGAGTTTCAGACACTGTCAGAGTGTGTCAGAGATTTTCAGAGAGTGTCAGAGAGTTTCAGAGATTTTCAGAGAGTTTCAGAGATGTTCAGAGAGTGTCAGAAAGTTTCAGAGAGAGTCAGAGAGTGTCTGGGAGTTTCAGAGAGTTTCACAGAGTTTCACAGAGTGTCAGAGTGTTTCAGAGAGTGTCACAGAGTTTCAGAGAGTGTCACAGAGTTTCAGAGAGTGTCAGAGATTTTCAGAGAGTTTCAGAGAGTGTCAGAGACTATCAGAGAGTGTCAGAGACACTCAGAGAGTGTCAGAGAGAAACCGAGAAATTCAGAAAGTGTCAGATAGTGTCAGAGAGTGTCAGAAAGTGTCAGAGAGTGTCAGAGAGTGTCTGAGAGTGTCAGAGAGTGTCAGAGAGTTTCAGAGAGAGTCAGAGAGTGTCAGAGAGTTTCAGAGAGTTTCAGACAGTGTCAGAGAGCGTCAGAGAGTTTCAGAGAGTGTCAGATAGTGTCAGAGAATTTCAGAAAGTGTCAGAGAGTTTCAGAGAGTGTCATAGAGTGTCAGAGAGTTTTAGAGAGATTCAGAGAGTGTCAGAGAGTGCCAGAAAGTTTCAGAGAGTGTCATAGAGTGTCAGAGAGTTTTAGAGAGATTCAGAGAGTGTCAGAGAGTATCAGAGAGTGTCAGAGAGAGTCAGAGTGTGTCAGAGAGTTTCCGAGAGATTCAGAAAGTATCAGATATTGTCAGTGAGTTTCAGAAAGTGTCACAGAGTGTCAGAGAGTGTCTGAGAGTGTCAGAGATTGTCAGAGAGTTTCAGAGAGAGTCAGCGACTGTCAGAGTGTTTCAGAGAGTTTCACAGTGTGTCAGAGATGATCAGAGAGTATCAGAGCGTGTCAGAGAGTGTCAGAGAGTTTCAGAGATTTTCAGAGAGATTCAGAGATGTTCAGAGAGTGTCAGAGGTTGTCAGAAAGTTTCAGAGAGAGTCAGAGAGTGTCAGGGAGTTTCAGAGAGTGTCACAGAGTGTCAGTGAGAGTCAGATAGTTTCAGAGAGTGTCAGAGAGTGTCAGAGAGTTTCAGAGAATTTCTGAGTGTTTCTGAGAGTGTCAGAGAGTTTCAGAAAGTTTCAGAGAGCTTCAGAGAGTGTCAGAAAGTTTCAGAGTGTCAGAGAGTTTCAGAGAGCTTCAGAGAGTGTCAGAGACTGTCAGAGAGTGTCAGACAGTTTCAGAGAGTTTCAGAGAGTGTCAGAGACTGTCAGAGAGAGGCAGAAAGTGTCTGAGAGTGTCAAAGAGTGTCAAAGAGTTTCAGAGAGTGTCCGAGAGTTTCAGAGACTTTCTGAGAGTGTCAGAGAGTGCCTGAGAGTTTCTGACAGTTTCTGAGTGTGTCGGAGAGTGTCAGAGAGTGTCAAAGTGTTTCAGAGAGTGTCAGAGAGTGTCAGAGAGTTTCAGAGAGTGTCAGAGAGTTTCAGAGACTTTCTGAGAGCGTCAGAGAGTGCCTGAGAGTTTCTGACAGTTTCTGAGTTTGTCGGAGAGTGTCAGAGAGTGTCAGAGTGTTTCAGAGAGTGTCACAGAGTTTCAGAGAGTGTCAGAGAGTGTCAGAGAGTTTCAGAGAGTGTCACAGAGTGTCAGTGAGTGTCAGAGAGTATCAGAGAGTGTCAGCGAGAGTCAGGGGTTGTCAGAGAGTGTCAGAGAGTTTCAGAAATTGTCAGAGATTGTCTGAGAGTTTCATAAAGTGTCAGATAGTGTCAGAGAGTTTCAGAAAGAGTCAGAGAGTGTCAGAGAGTGTCTGAGACTGTCAGAGAGTGTCAGATTGTTTCAGAGAGTGTCACAGAGTTTCAGAGATTGTCAGAGATTTTCAGAGAGTTTCAGAGATCTTCAGAGAGTGTCAGAGAGTGCCAGAAAGTTTCAGAGAGTGTCACAGAGTGTCAGAGAGCTTCAGAGATATTCAGAGAGTGTCAGAGAGTATCAGAGTGTCAGAGAGAGTCAGAGAGTGTCAGAGATTGTCCGAGAGATTCAGAAAGTGTCAGATAGTGTCAGAGAGTTTCAGATAGTGTCAGAGAGTGTCAGAGAGTGTCTGAGAGTGTCAGAGATTGTCAGAGAGTGTCTGAGAGTTTCAGACAGTGTCAGAGAGTGTCAGAGATTTTCAGAGAGAGTCAGAGAGTGTCAGAGAGTTTCAGAGATTTGCAGAGAGTTTCAGAGATGTTCAGAGAGTGTCAGAGAGTGTCAGAGAGTGTCAGAGAGTTTCACAGTGTGTCAGAGATGTTCAGAGAGTTTCAGAGAGTGTCAGAGAGTGTCAGAGAGTGTCTGAGAGTTTCAGACAGTGTCAGAGAGTGTCAGAGATTTTCAGAGATGTTCAGAGAGTGTCAGAGAGTTTCAGAGATTTTCAGAGAGTTTCAGAGATGTTCAGAGAGTGTCAGAGAGAGTCAGAAAGTTTCAGAGAGGGTCAGAGAGTGTCAGGGAGTTTCAGAGAGATTCAGAGAGTTTCAGAGAGTGTTGGAGAGTGTCACAGAGTGTCACAGAGTTTCAGAGAGATTTAGAGAGTGTCAGAGAGTGTCAGAGAGTGTCACAGAGTTGCAGAGTGTGTCAGAGAGTGTCCGAGAGTTTCAGAAAGTGTCAGATAGTGTCAGAGAGTTTCAGAATGTGTCACAGAGTGTCAGAGAGTGTCTGAGAGTGTCAGAGATTTTCACAGTGTTTCAGAGAGTGTCACAGAGTTTCAGAGAGTGTCAGAGATTTTCAGAGAGTTTCAGAGATCTTCAGAGAGTGTGAGAGAGTGCCAGAAAGTTTCAGAGAGTGTCACAGAGTTTCAGAGAGTTTCAGAGAGATTCAAAGAGTGTCAGAGATTATCAGAGAGTGTCAGAGAGAGTCAGAGAGTGTTAGAGAGAGTCCGAGAGATTCAGAAAGTGTCAGATATTTTCAGAGAGTCTCAGAGAGTTTCAGAGAGTGTCTGAGAGTGTCAGAGAGTTTCTGAGAGATTGTGAGTTTGTCAGAGAGTTTCAGAGATTGTCAGCGAATTTCAGTGAGTGTCACAGAGTGTCAGACAGTTTCAGAGAGTGTCTGAGAGTGTCATGGTGTGTCGGAGAGCTTCAGAGAGTTTCTGAGTTTGTCAGAGACTTTCAGAGATTGTCAGAGAATTTCAGAGAGTGTCAAAGAGTGTCAGAGAGTGTCAGAGAGTTTCAGAGCGTTTCTGAGTGTTTCTGAGTGTGTCAGAGAGTTTCAGAAAGTTTCAGAGAGCTTCAGAGAGTGTCAGAAAGTTTCAGAGAGCGTCAGAGAGTTTCAGAAAATGTCACAGAATGTCAGAGAGTTTCAGAGAGCTTCACAGAGTGTCAGAGACTGTCGGAGAGTGTCCGACAGTTTCAGAGAGTTTCAGAGAGTGTCAGAGAGTTTCAGAAAGAGACAAACAGTGTCTGAGAGTGTCAAAGAGTGTCAAAGAGTTTCAGAGAGTGTCAGAGAGTGTCAGAGAGTGTCAGGGAGTTTCAGAGAGTGTCAGAGAGTTTCAGAGAGTTTCTGAGAGTGTCAGAGAGTTTCAGAAAGTTTCAGAGAGCTTCAGAGAGTGTCAGAAAGTTTCAGAGAGTGTCAGAGAGTTTCATAGAGCTTCAGAGAGTGTCAGAGACTGTCAGAGAGTGTCAGACAGTTTCAGATAGTTTCAGAGAGTATCAGAGAGTTTCAGAGAGAGTCAGAAAGTGTCTGAGAGTGTCAAAGAGTGTCAAAGAGTTTCAGAGAGTGTCCGAGAGTTTCAGAGACTTTCTGAGAGTGTCAGAGAGTGCCTGAGAGTTTCTGACAGTTTCTGAGTGTGTCGGAGAGTGTCAGAGAGTGTCAAAGTGTTTCAGAGAGTGTCAGAGAGTGTCAGAGAGTTTCAGAGAGTGTCAGAGAGTTTCAGAGACTTTCTGAGAGTGTCAGAGAGTGCCTGAGAGTTTCTGACAGTTTCTGAGTTTGTCGGAGAGTGTGAGAGAGTGTCAGAGTGTTTCAGAGAGTGTCACAGAGTTTCAGAGAGTGTCAGAGAGTGTCAGAGAGTGTCAGAGAGTTTCAGCGAGAGTCAGAGGTTGTCAGAGAGTGTCCAAGAGTTTCATAAAGTGTCAGATAGTGTCAGAGAGTTTCAGAAATTGTCAGAGAGTGTCCAAGAGTTTCATAAAGTGTCAGATAGTGTCAGAGAGTTTCAGAAAGAGTCAGAGAGTGTCAGAGATTGTCTGAGACTTTCAGAGAGTGTCAGATTGTTTCAGAGAGTCTCACAGAGTGTCAGAGAGTGTCAAAGAGTGTCAGAGTGTTTCAGAGAGTGTCAGAGAGTTTCAGAGACTTTCTGAGAGTGTCAGAGAGTGCCTGGGAGTTTCTGACAGTTTCTGAGTGTGTCAGAGAGTGTCAGAGAGTGTCAGAGTGTTTCAAAGAGCTTCACAGAGTTTCAGAGAGTGTCAGAGATTTTCAGAGAGTGCCAGAGATCTTCAGAGAGTGTCAGAGAGTGCCAGAAAGTTTCAGAGAGTGTCACAGAGTGTCAGAGAGTTTCAGAGAGATTCAGAGAGTGTCAGAGAGTATCAGAGAGTGCAAGAGAGAGTCAGAGAGTGTCAGAGAGTGTCCGAGAGATTCAGAAAGTGTCAGATCGTGTCAGAGAGTGTCAGAGAGTTTCAGAGAGTGTCTGAGAGTGTCAGAGAGTGTCAGAGAGTTACTGAGAGATTGTGAGTTTGTCAGAGAGTTTCAGAGATTGTCAGAGAATTTCAGAGAGTGTCACAGAGTGTCAGACAGTTTCAGAGAATTTCAGAGAGTGTCAAAGAGTGTCAGAGAGTGTCAGAGAGTTTCAGAGCGTTTCTGAGTGTTTCTGAGAGTGTCAGAGAGTTTCAGAAAGTTTCAGAGAGCTTCAGAGAGTGTCAGAAAGTTTCAGAGAGTGTCAGAGAGTGTCAGAAAATGTCACAGAGTGTCAGGGAGTTTCAGAGAGCTTCAGAGAGTGTCAGAGACTGTCGGAGAGTGTCAGACAGTTTCAGAGAGTTTCAGAGAGTGTCAGGGAGTTTCAGAGAGAGTCAGACAGTGTCTGAGAGTGTCAAAGAGTGTCAAAGAGTTTCAGAGAGTGTCAGAGAGTGTCAGAGAGTTTCAGAGAGTGTCAGAGAGTTTCAGAGACTTTCTGAGAGTGTCAGAGTGTGCCTGAGAGTTTCTGACAGTTTCTGAGGGAGTAGTAGAGTGTCAAAGAGTTTCAGAGAGTTTCAGAGCGTGTCCGAGAGTGTCAGAGAGTTTCCGAGAGTGTCAAAGAGTTTCAGAGACTTTCTGAGAGTGTCAGAGAGTGCCTGAGAGTTTCTGATAGTTTCTGAGTGTGTCAGAGAGTGTCAGAGAGTGTCAGAGTGTTTCAGAGAGTTTCACAGAGTTTCAGAGAGTGTCAGAGATTTTCAGAGAGTTTCAGAGATCTTCAGAGAGTGTCAGAGAGCTTCAGAGGGATTCAGAGAGTGTCAGGGAGTGTCAGAGAGTGTCAGAGAATTTCAGAGAGTGTCAGAGAGTGTCAGACAGTATCAGAGAGTGTCAGAGAGTGTCGAAGAGTTTCAGAGAGTGTCAGAGAGTGTCAGAGAGTTTCAGAGAGTGTCAGCAAGAGTCAGAGAGTGTCAGAGAGTTTCAGAGAGTGTCAGAGAGTGTCCGAGAGTTTCCGAAAGTGTCAGATAGTGTCAGAGAATTTCAGAAAGTGTCAGAGAGTTTCAGAGAGTGTCTGAGACTGTCAGAGAGTGTAAGAGTGTTTCAGTGAGTGTCACAGAGTTTCAGAGAGTGTCAGAGATTTTCAGAGAGTTTCAGAGATCTTCAGAGAGTGTCAGAGAGTGCCAGAAAGTTTCAGAGAGGGTCACAGAGTGTCAGAGAGTTTCAGAGAGATTCAGAGAGTGTCAGAGAGTATCAGAGAGTGTCAGAGAGAGTCAGAAAGTGTTAGAGAGTGTCCGAGAGATTCAGAAAGTGTCAGATATTGTCAGAGAATTTCAGAACGTGTCAGAGAGTGTCTGAGAGTGTCAGAGAGTGTCAGAGAGTTTCAGAGAGAGTCAGAGAGGGTAAGAGAGTTTCAGAGAGTTTCACAGTGTGTCAGAGATGTTCAGAGAGTTTCAGAGAGTGTCAGAGAGTGTCAGAGAGTATCAGAGAGTGTCTGAGAGTTTCAGACACTGTCAGAGTGTGTCAGAGATTTTCAGAGAGTGTCAGAGAGTTTCAGAGATTTTCAGAGAGTTTCAGAGATGTTCAGAGAGTGTCAGAAAGTTTCAGAGAGAGTCAGAGAGTGTCTGGGAGTTTCAGAGAGTTTCACAGAGTTTCACAGAGTGTCAGAGTGTTTCAGAGAGTGTCACAGAGTTTCAGAGAGTGTCACAGAGTTTCAGAGAGTGTCAGAGATTTTCAGAGAGTTTCAGAGAGTGTCAGAGACTATCAGAGAGTGTCAGAGACACTCAGAGAGTGTCAGAGAGAAACCGAGAAATTCAGAAAGTGTCAGATAGTGTCAGAGAGTGTCAGAAAGTGTCAGAGAGTGTCAGAGAGTGTCTGAGAGTGTCAGAGAGTGTCAGAGAGTTTCAGAGAGAGTCAGAGAGTGTCAGAGAGTTTCAGAGAGTTTCAGACAGTGTCAGAGAGTGTCAGAGAGTTTCAGAGAGTGTCAGATAGTGTCAGAGAATTTCAGAAAGTGTCAGAGAGTTTCAGAGAGTGTCTGAGACTGTCAGAGAGTGTAAGAGTGTTTCAGAGAGTGTCACAGAGTTTCAGAGAGTGTCAGAGATTTTCAGAGAGTTTCAGAGATCTTCAGAGAGTGTCAGAGAGAGTCAGAAAGTGTCAGAGAGTGTCCGAGAGATTCAGAAAGTGTCAGATATTGTCAGAGAATTTCAGAAAGTGTCAGAGAGTGTCAGAGAGTGTCTGAGCGTGTCAGAGAGTGTCAGAGAGTTTCAGAGAGAGTCAGAGAGGGTAAGAGAGTTTCAGAGAGTTTCACAGTGTGTCAGAGATGTTCAGAGAGTTTCAGAGAGTGTCAGAGAGTATCAGAGAGTGTCTGAGAGATTCAGACACTGTCAGAGTGTGTCAGAGATTTTTAGAGAGTGTCAGAGAGTTTCAGAGATTTTCAGAGAGTTTCAGAGATGTTCAGAGAGTGTCAGAAAGTTTCACAGTGTGTCAGAGATGTTCAGAGAGTTTCAGAGAGTGTCAGAGAGTGTCTGAGAGTTTCAGACAGTGTCAGAGAGTGTCAGAGATTTTCAGAGAGGGTCAGAGAGTGTCAGAGAGTTTCAGAGATTTTCAGAGAGTTTCAGAGATGTTCAGAGAGTGTCAGAGAGAGTCAGAAAGTTTCAGAGAGGGTCAGAGAGTGTCAGGGAGTTTCAGAGAGATTCAGAGAGTTTCAGAGAGTGTCGGAGAGTGTCACAGAGTGTCACAGAGTTTCAGAGAGATTCAGAGAGTGTCAGAGAGTGTCAGAGAGTGTCACAGAGTTGCAGAGTGTGTCAGAGAGTGTCCGAGAGTTTCAGAAAGTGTCAGATAGTGTCAGAGAGTTTCAGAATGTGTCACAGAGTGTCAGAGAGTGTCAGAGAGTGTCTGAGAGTGTCAGAGATTTTCACAGTGTTTCAGAGAGTGTCACAGAGTTTCAGAGAGTGTCAGAGATTTTCAGAGAGTTTCAGAGATCTTCAGAGAGTGTGAGAGAGTGCCAGAAAGTTTCAGAGAGTGTCACAGAGTTTCAGAGAGTTTCAGAGAGATTCAAAGAGTGTCAGAGATTATCAGAGAGTGTCAGAGAGAGTCAGAGAGTGTTAGAGAGAGTCCGAGAGATTCAGAAAGTGTCAGATATTTTCAGAGAGTCTCAGAGAGTTTCAGAGAGTGTCTGAGAGTGTCAGAGAGTTTCTGAGAGATTGTGAGTTTGTCAGAGAGTTTCAGAGATTGTCAGCGAATTTCAGTGAGTGTCACAGAGTGTCAGACAGTTTCAGAGAGTGTCTGAGAGTGTCATGGTGTGTCGGAGAGCTTCAGAGAGTTTCTGAGTTTGTCAGAGACTTTCAGAGATTGTCAGAGAATTTCAGAGAGTGTCAAAGAGTGTCAGAGAGTGTCAGAGAGTTTCAGAGCGTTTCTGAGTGTTTCTGAGTGTGTCAGAGAGTTTCAGAAAGTTTCAGAGAGCTTCAGAGAGTGTCAGAAAGTTTCAGAGAGCGTCAGAGAGTTTCAGAAAATGTCACAGAATGTCAGAGAGTTTCAGAGAGCTTCACAGAGTGTCAGAGACTGTCGGAGAGTTTCAGAGAGTGTCAGATAGTGTCAGAGAATTTCAGAAAGTGTCAGAGAGTTTCAGAGAGTGTCTGAGACTGTCAGAGAGTGTAAGAGTGTTTCAGTGAGTGTCACAGAGTTTCAGAGAGTGTCATAGATTTTCAGAGAGTTTCAGAGATCTTCAGAGAGTGTCAGAGAGTGCCAGAAAGTTTCAGAGAGGGTCACAGAGTGTCAGAGAGTTTCAGAGAGATTCAGAGAGTGTCAGAGAGTATCAGAGAGTGTCAGAGTGAGTCAGAAAGTGTCAGAGAGTGTCCGAGAGATTCAGAAAGTGTCAGATATTGTCAGAGAATTTCAGAACGTGTCAGAGAGTGTCTGAGAGTGTCAGAGAGTGTCAGAGAGTTTCAGAGAGAGTCAGAGAGGGTAAGAGAGTTTCAGAGAGTTTCACAGTGTGTCAGAGATGTTCAGAGAGTTTCAGAGAGTGTCAGAGAGTGTCAGAGAGTATCAGAGAGTGTCTGAGAGTTTCAGACACTGTCAGAGTGTGTCAGAGATTTTCAGAGAGTGTCAGAGAGTTTCAGAGATTTTCAGAGAGTTTCAGAGATGTTCAGAGAGTGTCAGAAAGTTTCAGAGAGAGTCAGAGAGTGTCTGGGAGTTTCAGAGAGTTTCACAGAGTTTCACAGAGTGTCAGAGTGTTTCAGAGAGTGTCACAGAGTTTCAGAGAGTGTCACAGAGTTTCAGAGAGTGTCAGAGATTTTCAGAGAGTTTCAGAGAGTGTCAGAGACTATCAGAGAGTGTCAGAGACACTCAGAGAGTGTCAGAGAGAAACCGAGAAATTCAGAAAGTGTCAGATAGTGTCAGAGAGTGTCAGAAAGTGTCAGAGAGTGTCAGAGAGTGTCTGAGAGTGTCAGAGAGTGTCAGAGAGTTTCAGAGAGAGTCAGAGAGTGTCAGAGAGTTTCAGAGAGTTTCAGACAGTGTCAGAGAGTGTCAGAGAGTTTCAGAGAGTGTCAGATAGTGTCAGAGAATTTCAGAAAGTGTCAGAGAGTTTCAGAGAGTGTCTGAGACTGTCAGAGAGTGTAAGAGTGTTTCAGAGAGTGTCACAGAGTTTCAGAGAGTGTCAGAGATTTTCAGAGAGTTTCAGAGATCTTCAGAGAGTGTCAGAGAGAGTCAGAAAGTGTCAGAGAGTGTCCGAGAGATTCAGAAAGTGTCAGATATTGTCAGAGAATTTCAGAAAGTGTCAGAGAGTGTCAGAGAGTGTCTGAGCGTGTCAGAGAGTGTCAGAGAGTTTCAGAGAGAGTCAGAGAGGGTAAGAGAGTTTCAGAGAGTTTCACAGTGTGTCAGAGATGTTCAGAGAGTTTCAGAGAGTGTCAGAGAGTATCAGAGAGTGTCTGAGAGTTTCAGACACTGTCAGAGTGTGTCAGAGATTTTTAGAGAGTGTCAGAGAGTTTCAGAGATTTTCAGAGAGTTTCAGAGATGTTCAGAGAGTGTCAGAAAGTTTCACAGTGTGTCAGAGATGTTCAGAGAGTTTCAGAGAGGGTCAGAGAGTGTCAGAGAGTTTCAGAGATTTTCAGAGAGTTTCAGAGATGTTCAGAGAGTGTCAGAGAGAGTCAGAAAGTTTCAGAGAGGGTCAGAGAGTGTCAGGGAGTTTCAGAGAGATTCAGAGAGTTTCAGAGAGTGTCGGAGAGTGTCACAGAGTGTCACAGAGTTTCAGAGAGATTCAGAGAGTGTCAGAGAGTGTCAGAGAGTGTCACAGAGTTGCAGAGTGTGTCAGAGAGTGTCCGAGAGTTTCAGAAAGTGTCAGATAGTGTCAGAGAGTTTCAGAATGTGTCACAGAGTGTCAGAGAGTGTCAGAGAGTGTCTGAGAGTGTCAGAGATTTTCACAGTGTTTCAGAGAGTGTCACAGAGTTTCAGAGAGTGTCAGAGATTTTCAGAGAGTTTCAGAGATCTTCAGAGAGTGTGAGAGAGTGCCAGAAAGTTTCAGAGAGTGTCACAGAGTTTCAGAGAGTTTCAGAGAGATTCAAAGAGTGTCAGAGATTATCAGAGAGTGTCAGAGAGAGTCAGAGAGTGTTAGAGAGAGTCCGAGAGATTCAGAAAGTGTCAGATATTTTCAGAGAGTCTCAGAGAGTTTCAGAGAGTGTCTGAGAGTGTCAGAGAGTTTCTGAGAGATTGTGAGTTTGTCAGAGAGTTTCAGAGATTGTCAGCGAATTTCAGTGAGTGTCACAGAGTGTCAGACAGTTTCAGAGAGTGTCTGAGAGTGTCATGGTGTGTCGGAGAGCTTCAGAGAGTTTCTGAGTTTGTCAGAGACTTTCAGAGATTGTCAGAGAATTTCAGAGAGTGTCAAAGAGTGTCAGAGAGTGTCAGAGAGTTTCAGAGCGTTTCTGAGTGTTTCTGAGTGTGTCAGAGAGTTTCAGAAAGTTTCAGAGAGCTTCAGAGAGTGTCAGAAAGTTTCAGAGAGCGTCAGAGAGTTTCAGAAAATGTCACAGAATGTCAGAGAGTTTCAGAGAGCTTCACAGAGTGTCAGAGACTGTCGGAGAGTGTCCGACAGTTTCAGAGAGTTTCAGAGAGTGTCAGAGAGTTTCAGAGAGAGACAAACAGTGTCTGAGAGTGTCAAAGAGTGTCAAAGAGTTTCAGAGAGTGTCAGAGAGTGTCAGAGAGTGTCAGAGAGTTTCAGAGAGTGTCAGAGAGTTTCAGAGAGTTTCTGAGAGTGTCAGAGAGTTTCAGAAAGTTTCAGAGAGCTTCAGAGAGTGTCAGAAAGTTTCAGAGAGTGTCAGAGAGTTTCATAGAGCTTCAGAGAGTGTCAGAGACATTCAGAGAGTGTCAGACAGTTTCAGATAGTTTCAGAGAGTGTCAGAGAGTTTCAGAGAGTGTCAGAGAGTGTCCGAGAGTTTCCGAAAGTGTCAGATAGTGTCAGAGAATTTCAGAAAGTGTCAGAGAGTTTCAGAGAGTGTCTGAGACTGTCAGAGAGTGTAAGAGTGTTTCAGTGAGTGTCACAGAGTTTCAGAGAGTGTCAGAGATTTTCAGAGAGTTTCAGAGATCTTCAGAGAGTGTCAGAGAGTGCCAGAAAGTTTCAGAGAGGGTCACAGAGTGTCAGAGAGTTTCAGAGAGATTCAGAGAGTGTCAGAGAGTATCAGAGAGTGTCAGAGAGAGTCAGAAAGTGTCAGAGAGTGTCCCAGAGATTCAGAAAGTGTCAGATATTGTCAGAGAATTTCAGAACGTGTCAGAGAGTGTCTGAGAGTGTCAGAGAGTGTCAGAGAGTTTCAGAGAGAGTCAGAGAGGGTAAGAGAGTTTCAGAGAGTTTCACAGTGTGTCAGAGATGTTCAGAGAGTTTCAGAGAGTGTCAGAGAGTGTCAGAGAGTATCAGAGAGTGTCTGAGAGTTTCAGACACTGTCAGAGTGTGTCAGAGATTTTCAGAGAGTGTCAGAGAGTTTCAGAGATTTTCAGAGAGTTTCAGAGATGTTCAGAGAGTGTGAGAAAGTTTCAGAGAGAGTCAGAGAGTGTCTGGGAGTTTCAGAGAGTTTCACAGAGTGTCAGAGTGTTTCAGAGAGTGTCACAGAGTTTCAGAGAGTGTCACAGAGTTTCAGAGAGTGTCAGAGATTTTCAGAGAGTTTCAGAGAGTGTCAGAGACTATCAGAGAGTGTCAGAGACACTCAGAGAGTGTCAGAGAGAAACCGAGAAATTCAGAAAGTGTCAGATAGTGTCAGAGAGTGTCAGAAAGTGTCAGAGAGTGTCAGAGAGTGTCTGAGAGTGTCAGAGAGTGTCAGAGAGTTTCAGAGAGAGTCAGAGAGTGTCAGAGAGTTTCAGAGAGTTTCAGACAGTGTCAGAGAGTGTCAGAGAGTTTCAGAGAGTGTCAGATAGTGTCAGAGAATTTCAGAAAGTGTCAGAGAGTTTCAGAGAGTGTCTGAGACTGTCAGAGAGTGTAAGAGTGTTTCAGAGAGTGTCACAGAGTTTCAGAGAGTGTCAGAGATTTTCAGAGAGTTTCAGAGATCTTCAGAGAGTGTCAGAGAGAGTCAGAAAGTGTCAGAGAGTGTCCGAGAGATTCAGAAAGTGTCAGATATTGTCAGAGAATTTCAGAAAGTGTCAGAGAGTGTCAGAGAGTGTCTGAGCGTGTCAGAGAGTGTCAGAGAGTTTCAGAGAGAGTCAGAGAGGGTAAGAGAGTTTCAGAGAGTTTCACAGTGTGTCAGAGATGTTCAGAGAGTTTCAGAGAGTGTCAGAGAGTATCAGAGAGTGTCTGAGAGTTTCAGACACTGTCAGAGTGTGTCAGAGATTTTCAGAGAGTGTCAGAGAGTTTCAGAGATTTTCAGAGAGTTTCAGAGATGTTCAGAGAGTGTCAGAAAGTTTCACAGTGTGTCAGAGATGTTCAGAGAGTTTCAGAGAGTGTCAGAGAGTGTCAGAGAGTGTCTGAGAGTTTCAGACAGTGTCAGAGAGTGTCAGAGATTTTCAGAGAGGGTCAGAGAGTGTCAGAGAGTTTCAGAGATTTTCAGAGAGTTTCAGAGATGTTCAGAGAGTGTCAGAGAGAGTCAGAAAGTTTCAGAGAGGGTCAGAGAGTGTCAGGGAGTTTCAGAGAGATTCAGAGAGTTTCAGAGAGTGTCGGAGAGTGTCACAGAGTGTCACAGAGTTTCAGAGAGATTCAGAGAGTGTCAGAGAGTGTTAGAGAGTGTCACAGAGTTGCAGAGTGTGTCAGAGAGTGTCCGAGAGTTTCAGAAAGTGTCAGATAGTGTCAGAGAGTTTCAGAATGTGTCACAGAGTGTCAGAGAGTGTCTGAGAGTGTCAGAGATTTTCACAGTGTTTCAGAGAGTGTCACAGAGTTTCAGAGAGTGTCAGAGATTTTCAGAGAATTTCAGAGATCTTCAGAGAGTGTGAGAGAGTGCCAGAAAGTTTCAGAGAGTGTCACAGAGTTTCAGAGAGTTTCAGAGAGATTCAAAGAGTGTCAGAGATTATCAGAGAGTGTCAGAGAGAGTCAGAGAGTGTTAGAGAGAGTCCGAGAGATTCAGAAAGTGTCAGATATTTTCAGAGAGTCTCAGAGAGTTTCAGAGAGTGTCTGAGAGTGTCAGAGAGTTTCTGAGAGATTGTGAGTTTGTCAAAGAGTTTCAGAGATTGTCAGCGAATTTCAGTGAGTGTCACAGAGTGTCAGACAGTTTCAGAGAGTGTCTGAGAGTGTCATGGTGTGTCGGAGAGCTTCAGAGAGTTTCTGAGTTTGTCAGAGACTTTCAGAGATTGTCAGAGAATTTCAGAGAGTGTCAAAGAGTGTCAGAGAGTGTCAGAGAGTTTCAGAGCGTTTCTGAGTGTTTCTGAGTGTGTCAGAGAGTTTCAGAAAGTTTCAGAGAGCTTCAGAGAGTGTCAGAAAGTTTCAGAGAGCGTCAGAGAGTTTCAGAAAATGTCACAGAATGTCAGAGAGTTTCAGAGAGCTTCACAGAGTGTCAGAGACTGTCGGAGAGTGTCCGACAGTTTCAGAGAGTTTCAGAGAGTGTCAGAGAGTTTCAGAGAGAGACAAACAGTGTCTGAGAGTGTCAAAGAGTGTCAAAGAGTTTCAGAGAGTGTCAGAGAGTGTCAGAGAGTGTCAGAGAGTTTCAGAGAGTGTCAGAGAGTTTCAGAGAGTTTCTGAGAGTGTCAGAGAGTTTCAGAAAGTTTCAGAGAGCTTCAGAGAGTGTCAGAAAGTTTTAGAGAGTGTCAGAGAGTTTCATAGAGCTTCAGAGAGTGTCAGAGACTGTCAGAGAGTGTCAGACAGTTTCAGATAGTTTCAGAGAGTATCAGAGAGTTTCAGAGAGAGTCAGAAAGTGTCTGAGAGTGTCAAAGAGTGTCAAAGAGTTTCAGAGAGTGTCCGAGAGTTTCAGAGACTTTCTGAGAGTGTCAGAGAGTGCCTGAGAGTTTCTGACAGTTTCTGAGTGTGTCGGAGAGTGTCAGAGAGTGTCAAAGTGTTTCAGAGAGTGTCAGAGAGTGTCAGAGAGTTTCAGAGAGTGTCAGAGAGTTTCAGAGACTTTCTGAGAGTGTCAGAGAGTGCCTGAGAGTTTCTGACAGTTTCTGAGTTTGTCGGAGAGTGTGAGAGAGTGTCAGAGTGTTTCAGAGAGTGTCACAGAGTTTCAGAGAGTGTCAGAGAGTGTCAGAGAGTTTCAGCGAGAGTCAGAGGTTGTCAGAGAGTGTCAGAGAGTTTCAGAAATTGTCAGAGAGTGTCCAAGAGTTTCATAAAGTGTCAGATAGTGTCAGAGAGTTTCAGAAAGAGTCAGAGAGTGTCAGAGATTGTCTGAGACTTTCAGAGAGTGTCAGATTGTTTCAGAGAGTCTCACAGAGTTTCAGAGAGTGTCAGAGATTTTCAGAGAGTTTCAGAGATCTTCAGAGAGTGTCAGAGAGTGCCAGAATGTTTCAGAGAGTGTCACAGAGTGTCAGAGAGTTTCAGAGAGATTCAGAGAGTATCAGAGAGTGTCAGAGAGAGTCAGAGAGTGTCAGAGATTGTCCGAGAGATTCAGAAAGTGTCAGATAGTGTCAGAGAGTTTCAGAAAGTGTCAGAGAGTGTCAGAGAGTGTCTGAGATTGTCAGAGATTGTCAGAGAGTGTCTGAGAGTTTCAGACAGTGTCAGAGAGTGTCAGAGATTTTCAGAGAGAGTCAGAGAGTGTCAGAGAGTTTCAGAGATTTGCAGAGAGTTTCAGAGATGTTCAGAGAGTGTCAGAGAGTGTCAGAGAGTGTCAGAGAGTTTCACTGTCTGTCAGAGATGTTCAGAGTGTTTCAGAGAGTGTCAGAGAGTGTCAGAGAGTGTCAGAGAGTGTCTGAGAGTTTCAGACAGTGTCAGAGAGTGTCAGAGATTTTCAGAGAGAGTCAGAGAGTGTCAGAGAGTTTCAGAGATTTTCAGAGAGTTTCAGAGATGTTCAGAGAGTGTCAGAGAGAGTCAGAAAGTTTCAGAGAGGGTCAGAGAGTGTCAGGGTGTTTCAGAGAGATTCAGAGAGTGTCAGAGAGTGTCAGAGAGTGTCACAGAGTGTCACAGAGTTTCAGAGAGATTCAGAGAGTGTCAGAGAGTGTCACAGAGTTGCAGAGTGCGTCAGAGAGTGTCCGAGAGTTTCAGAAAGTGTCAGAGAGTTTCAGAATGTGTCACAGAGTGTCAATGAGTGTCTGAGAGTATCAGAGATTTTCAGAGTGTTTCAGAGAGTGTCACATAGTTTCAGAGAGTGTCAGAGATTTTCAGAGAGTTTCAGAGATCTTCAGAGAGTGTGAGAGAGTGCCAGAAAGTTTCAGAGAGTGTCACAGAGTGTCGGAGAGTTTCAGAGAGTGTCTGAGAGTGTCAGAGAGTGTCAGAGAGTTTCTGAGAGATAGTGAGTTTGTCAGAGAGTTTCAGAGATTGTCAGCGAATTTCAGAGAGTGTCACAGAGTGTCAGACAATTTCAGAGAGTGTCTGAGAGTGTCATGGTGTGTCGGAGAGCTTCAGAGAGTTTCTGAGTTTGTCAGAGACTTTCAGAGATTGTCACAGAATTTCAGAGAGTGTCAAAGAGTGTCAGAGAGTTTCAGAGAGTTTCAGAGGGATTCAGAGAGTGTCAGGGAGTGTCAGAGAGTGTCAGAGAATTTCAGACAGTGTCAGAGAGTGTCAGACAGTATCAGAGAGCGTCAGAGAGTGTCGAAGAGTTTCAGAGAGTGTCAGAGAGTGTCAGAGAGCTTCAGAGGGATTCAGAGAGTGTCAGGGAGTGTCAGAGAGTGTCAGAGAATTTCAGAGAGTGTCAGAGAGTGTCAGACAGTATCAGAGAGTGTCAGAGAGTGTCGAAGAGTTTCAGAGAGTGTCAGAGAGTGTCAGAGAGTTTCAGAGTGTCAGCAAGAGTCAGAGAGTGTCAGAGAGTTTCCGAAAGTGTCAGATAGTGTCAGAGAATTTCAGAAAGTGTCAGAGAGTTTCAGAGAGTGTCTGAGACTGTCAGAGAGTGTAAGAGTGTTTCAGTGAGTGTCACAGAGTTTCAGAGAGTGTCAGAGATTTTCAGAGAGTTTCAGAGATCTTCAGAGAGTGTCAGAGAGTGCCAGAAAGTTTCAGAGAGGGTCACAGAGTGTCAGAGAGTTTCAGAGAGATTCAGAGAGTGTCAGAGAGTATCAGAGAGTGTCAGAGAGAGTCAGAAAGTGTCAGAGAATGTCTGAGAGTGTCAGAGAGTGTCAGAGAGTTTCAGAGAGAGTCAGAGAGGGTAAGAGAGTTTCAGAGAGTTTCACAGTGTGTCAGAGAGTGTCAGAGAGTATCAGAGAGTGTCTGAGAGTTTCAGACACTGTCAGAGTGTGTCAGAGATTTTCAGAGAGTGTCAGAGAGTTTCAGAGACTTTCTGAGAGTGTCAGAGAGTGCCTGAGAGTTTCTGACAGTTTCTGAGTGAGTCGGAGAGTGTCAGAGAGTGTCAAAGAGTGTCAGAGTGTTTCAGAGAGTGTCAGAGAGTTTCAGAGACTTTCTGAGAGTGTCAGAGAGTGCCTGGGAGTTTCTGACAGTTTCTGAGTGTGTCAGAGAGTGTCAGAGAGTGTCAGAGATTTTCAGAGAGTGCCAGAGATCTTCAGAGAGTGTCAGAGAGTGCCAGAAAGTTTCAGAGAGTGTCACAGAGTGTCAGAGAGTTTCAGAGAGATTCAGAGAGTGTCAGAGAGTATCTGAGAGTGCAAGAGAGAGTCAGAGAGTGTCAGAGAGTGTCCGAGAGATTCAGAAAGTGTCAGATCGTGTCAGAGAGTGTCAGAGAGTTTCAGAGAGTGTCTGAGAGTGTCAGAGAGTGTCAGAGAGTTTCTGAGAGATTGTGAGTTTGTCAGAGAGTTTCAGAGATTGTCAGAGAATTTCAGAGAGTGTAACAGAGTGTCAGACAGTTTCAGAGAATTTCAGAGAGTGTCAAAGAGTGTCAGAGAGTGTCAGAGAGTTTCAGAGCGTTTCTGAGTGTTTCTGAGAGTGTCAGAGAGTTTCAGAAAGTTTCAGAGAGCTTCAGAGAGTGTCAGAAAGTTTCAGAGAGTGTCAGAGAGTGTCAGAAAATGTCACAGAGTGTCAGAGAGTTTCAGAGAGCTTCAGAGAGTGTCAGAGACTGTCGGAGAGTGTCAGACAGTTTCAGAGAGTTTCAGAGAGTGTCAGAGAGTTTCAGAGAGAGTCAGACAGTGTCTGAGAGTGTCAAAGAGTGTCAAAGAGTTTCAGAGAGTGTCAGAGAGTGTCAGAGAGTTTCAGAGAGTGTCAGAGAGTTTCAGAGACTTTCTGAGAGTGTCAGAGTGTGCCTGAGAGTTTCTGACAGTTTCTGAGGGAGTAGTAGAGTGTCGAAGAGTTTCAGAGAGTTTCAGAGCGTGTCCGAGAGTGTCAGAGAGTTTCAGAGAGTGTCAAAGAGTTTCAGAGACTTTCTGAGAGTGTCAGAGAGTGCCTGAGAGTTTCTGACAGTTTCTGAGTGTGTCAGAGAGTGTCAGAGAGTGTCAGAGTGTTTCAGAGAGTTTCACAGAGTTTCAGAGAGTGTCAGAGATTTTCAGAGAGTTTCAGAGATCTTCAGAGAGTGTCAGAGAGCTTCAGAGGGATTCAGAGAGTGTCAGGGAGTGTCAGAGAGTGTCAGAGAATTTCAGAGAGTGTCAGAGAGTGTCAGACAGTATCAGAGAGTGTCAGAGAGTGTCGAAGAGTTTCAGAGAGTGTCAGAGAGTGTCAGAGAGTTTCAGAGAGTGTCAGCAAGAGTCAGAGAGTGTCAGAGAGTTTCAGAGAGTGTCAGAGAGTGTCCGAGAGTTTCCGAAAGTGTCAGATAGTGTCAGAGAATTTCAGAAAGTGTCAGAGAGTTTCAGAGAGTGTCTGAGACTGTCAGAGAGTGTAAGAGTGTTTCAGTGAGTGTCACAGAGTTTCAGAGAGTGTCAGAGATTTTCAGAGAGTTTCAGAGATCTTCAGAGAGTGTCAGAGAGTGCCAGAAAGTTTCAGAGAGGGTCACAGAGTGTCAGAGAGTTTCAGAGAGATTCAGAGAGTGTCAGAGAGTATCAGAGAGTGTCAGAGAGAGTCAGAAAGTGTCAGAGAGTGTCCGAGAGATTCTGAAAGTGTCAGATATTGTCAGAGAATTTCAGAACGTGTCAGAGAGTGTCTGAGAGTGTCAGAGAGTGTCAGAGAGTTTCAGAGAGAGTCAGAGAGGGTAAGAGAGTTTCAGAGAGTTTCACAGTGTGTCAGAGATGTTCAGAGAGTTTCAGAGAGTGTCAGAGAGTGTCAGAGAGTATCAGAGTGTGTCAGAGATTTTCAGAGAGTGTCAGAGAGTTTCAGAGATTTTCAGAGAGTTTCAGAGGTTTTCAGAGAGTTTCAGAGATGTTCAGAGAGTGTCAGAAAGTTTCAGAGAGAGTCAGAGAGTGTCTGGGAGTTTCAGAGAGTTTCACAGTGTTTCACAGAGTGTCAGAGTGTTTCAGAGAGTGTCACAGAGTTTCAGAGAGTGTCACAGAGTTTCAGAGAGTGTCAGAGATTTTCAGAGAGTTTCAGAGAGTGTCAGAGACTATCAAAGAGTGTCAGAGACACTCAGAGAGTGTCAGAGAGAAACCGAGAAATTCAGAAAGTGTCAGATAGTGTCAGAGAGTGTCAGAAAGTGTCAGAGAGTGTCAGAGAGTGTCTGAGAGTGTCAGAGAGTGTCAGAGAGTTTCAGAGAGAGTCAGAGAGTGTCAGAGAGTTTCAGAGAGTTTCAGACAGTGTCAGAGAGTGTCAGAGAGTTTCAAGAGTGTCAGATAGTGTCAGAGAATTTCAGAAAGTGTCAGAGAGTTTCAGAGAGTGTCTGAGACTGTCAGAGAGTGTAAGAGTGTTTCAGAGAGTGTCACAGAGTTTCAGAGAGTGTCAGAGATTTTCAGAGAGTTTCAGAGATCTTCAGAGAGTGTCAGAGAGAGTCAGAAAGTGTCAGAGAGTGTCCGAGAGATTCAGAAAGTGTCAGATATTGTCAGAGAATTTCAGAAAGTGTCAGAGAGTGTCAGAGAGTGTCTGAGCGTGTCAGAGAGTGTCAGAGAGTTTCAGAGAGAGTCAGAGAGGGTAAGAGAGTTTCAGAGAGTTTCACAGTGTGTCAGAGATGTTCAGAGATTTTCAGAGAGTGTCAGAGAGTATCAGCGAGTGTCTGAGAGTTTCAGACACTGTCAGAGTGTGTCAGAGATTTTCAGAGAGTGTCAGAGAGTTTCAGAGATTTTCAGAGAGTTTCAGAGATGTTCAGAGAGTGTCAGAAAGTTTCAGAGAGAGTCAGAGAGTGTCTGGGAGTTTCAGAGAGTTTCACAGAGTTTCACAGAGTGTCAGAGTGTTTCAGAGAGTGTCACAGAGTTTCAGAGAGTGTCACAGAGTTTCAGAGAGTGTCAGAGATTTTCAGAGAGTTTCAGAGAGATTCAGAGAGTGTCAGAGACTATCAGAGAGTGTCAGAGACACTCAGAGAGTGTCAGAGAGAAACCGAGAAATTCAGAAAGTGTCAGATAGTGTCAGAGAGTGTCAGAAAGTGTCAGAGAGTGTCAGAGAGTGTCTGAGAGTGTCAGAGAGTGTCAGAGAGTTTCAGAGAGAGTCAGAGAGTGTCAGAGAGTTTCAGAGAGTTTCAGACAGTCTCAGAGAGTGTCAGAGAGTTTGAGAGAGTGTCAGATAGTGTCAGAGAATTTCAGAAAGTGTCAGAGAGTTTCAGAGAGTGTCTGAGACTGTCAGAGAGTGTAAGAGTGTTTCAGAGAGTGTCACAGAGTTTCAGAGAGTGTCAGAGATTTTCAGAGAGTTTCAGAGATCTTCAGAGAGTGTCAGAGAGTGCCAGAAAGATTCAGAGAGGGTCACAGAGTGTCAGAGAGTTTCAGAGAGATTCAGAGAGTGTCAGAGAGTATCAGAGAGTGTCAGAGAGAGTCAGAGAGTGTCAGAGAGTGTTCGAGAGATTCAGAAAGTGTCAGATAGTGTCAGAGAATTTCAGAAAGAGTCAGAGAGTGTCAGAGAGTGTCTAAGAGTGTCAGAGAGTTTCGGAGACAGTCAGAGACGGTAAGAGAGTTTCAAAGAGTTTCACAGTGTGTCAGAGATGTTCAGAGAGTGTCAGAAAGTTTCAGAGAGAGTCAGAGAGTGTCTGGCAGTTTCAGAGAGATTCAGAGAGTTTCACAGAGTGTCAGAGAGTGTCAGAGAGTGCCAGAAAGTTTCAGAGAGTGTCACAGAGTGTCAGAGAGTTTCAGAGAGATTCAGAGAGTTTCAGAGTGTCAGAGAGTTTCAGAGACTTTCTGAGAGTGTCAGAGAGTGCCTGAGAGTTTCTGACAGTTTCTGAGTGTGTCAGAGAGTTTCAGAGAGTGTCAGAGTGTTTCAGAGAGTTTCACAGAGTTTCAGAGAGTGTCAGAGATTTTCAGAGAGTGCCAGAGATCTTCAGAGAGTGTCAGAGAGTGCCAGAAAGTTTCAGAGAGTGTCACAGAGTGTCAGAGAGTTTCAGAGAGATTCATATAGTGTCAGAGAGTATCAGAGAGTGTCAGAGAGAGTCAGAGAGTGTCAGAGAGAGTCCGAGAGATTCAGAAAGTGTCAGATAGTGTCAGAGAGTGTCAGAGAGTTTCAGAGAGTGTCTGAGAGTGTCAGAGAGTGTCAGAGAGTTTCTGAGAGATTGTGAGTTTGTCAGAGAGTTTCAGAGATTGTCAGAGAATTTCAGAGATTGTCACAGAGTGTCAGACAGTTTCATAGAGTGTCTGAGAGTGTCATGGTGTGTCGGAGAGATTCAGAGAGTTTCTGAGTTTGTCAGAGAGTGTCAGAGATTGTCAGAGAATTTCAGAGCGTTTCTGAGTGTTTCTGAGAGTGTCAGAGAGTTTCAGAAAGTTTCAGAGAGCTTCAGAGAGTGTCAGAAAGTTTCAGAGAGTGTCAGAGAGTTTCAGAAAATGTCACAGAGTGTCAGAGAGTTTCAGAGAGCTTCAGAGAGTGTCAGAGACTGTCGGAGAGTGTCAGACAGTTTCAGAGAGTTTCAGAGAGTGTCAGAGAGTTTCAGAGAGAGTCAGACAGTGTCTGAGAGTGTCAAAGAGTGTCAGAGAGTTTCAGATACTTTCTGAGAGTGTCAGAGAGTGCCTGAGAGTTTCTGACAGTTTCTGAGGGAGTCGGAGAGTGTCAGAGAGTGTCAGAGTGTTTCAGAGAGTTTCACAGAGTTTCAGAGAGTATCAGAGATTTTCAGAGAGTTTCAGAGATCTTCAGAGAGTGTCAGAGAGCTTCAGAAGGATTCAGAGTGTGTCAGGGAGTGTCAGAGAGTGTCAGATAATTTCAGAGAGTGTCAGAGAGTGTCAGACAGTGTCAGAGAGTGTCAGAGATTGTCAGAGAATTTCAGAGCGTTTCTGAGTGTTTCTGAGAGTGTCAGAGAGTTTCAGAAAGTTTCAGAGAGCTTCAGTGAGTGTCAGAAAGTTTCAGAGAGTGTCAGAGAGTTTCAGAAAATGTCACAGAGTGTCAGAGAGTTTCAGAGAGCTTCAGAGAGTGTCAGAGACTGTCGGAGAGTGTCAGACAGTTTCAGAGTGTTTCAGAGAGTGTCAGAGAGTTTCAGAGAGTGTCAGAGAGTGTCAGAGAGTTTCAGAGAGTGTCAAAGAGTTTCAGAGACTTTCTGAGAGTGTCAGAGAGTGCCTGAGAGTTTCTGACAGTTTCTGAGGGAGTCGGAGAGTGTCAGAGAGTGTCAGAGTGTTTCAGAGAGTTTCACAGAGTTTCAGAGAGTATCAGAGATTTTCAGAGAGTTTCAGAGATCTTCAGAGAGTATCAGAGAGCTTCAGAGGGATTCAGAGAGTGTCAGGGAGTGTCAGAGAGTGTCAGATAATTTCAGAGAGTGTCAGAGAGTGTCAGACAGTATCAGAGAGTGTCAGAGAGTGCCGAAGAGTTTCAGAGAGTGTCAGAGAGTGTCAGAGAGTTTCAGAGAGTGTCACAGAGTGTCAGTGAGTGTCAGAGAGTATCAGAGAGTGTCAGAGAGTGTCCGAGAGTTTCCGAAAGTGTTAGATAGTGTCAGAGAATTTCAGAAAGTGTCAGAGAGTTTCAGAGAGTGTCTGAGACTGTCAGAGAGTGTAAGAGAGTTTCAGAGAGTGTCAGAGAGTTTCAGAGAGTGTCAGAGATTTTCAGAGTGTTTCAGAGATCTTCACAGAGTGTCAGAGAGTGTCAGAAAGTTTCAGAGAGTGTCAGAGAGTGTCTGGGAGTTTCAGAGAGATTCAGAGAGTTTCACAGAGTGTCAGAGTGTTTCAGAGAGTGTCACAGAGTTTCAGAGAGTGTCAGAGATTTTCAGAGAGTTTCAGAGATATTCAGAGAGTGTCAGAGAGTGCCAGAAAGTTTCAGAGAGTGGCACAGAGTGTCAGAGAGTTTCAGAGAGATTCAGAGAATGTCAGAGACTATCAGAGAGTGTCAGAGAGAGTCAGAGAGTGTCAGAGAGAGTCCGAAAAATTCAGAAAGTGTCAGATAGTGTCAGAGAGTGTCAGAAAGTGTCAGAGAGTGTCAGAGAGTGTCTGAGAGTGTCAGAGAGTGTCAGAGAGTTTCAGAGAGAGTCAGAGAGTGTCAGAGAGTTTCAGAGAGTTTCAGAGAGTGTCAGAGAGGGTCCGAGAGTTTCAGAGAGTGTCAGAACAAAGAACAAAGAACAAAGATAATTACAGCACAGGAACAGGCCCTTCGGCCCTCCAAGCCTGCGCCGATCTAGATCCTCTCTCTAAACATGTCGCCTATTTTCTAAGGTTCTGTATCTCTTTCCTTCCTGCCCATTCATGTATCTGTCTAGATACATCTTAAAAGACTCCATCGTGCCCCCATCTACCACCTCCGATGGCAATGCGTTCCAGGTGCCCACCACCCTCTGCGTAAAGAACTTTCCACGCATATCCCCCCTAAACTTTTCCCCTTTCACTTTGAACTCGTGTCATCTAGTAATTGAAACCCCCACTCTGGGAAAAGCCACTTGCTATCCACCCTGTCTATACCTCTCATGATTTTGTACACCTCAATCAGGTCCCCCCTCAACCTCCGTCTTTCTAATGAAAATAATCCTAATCTGCTCAACCTCTCTTCATAGCTAGCGCCCTCCATACCAGGCAACATCCTGGTGAACCTCCTCTGCACCCTCTCCAAAGCATCCACATCCTTTTGATAATGTGGCGACCAGAACTGTACGCAGTATTCCAAATGTGGCCGAACCAAAGTCCTATACAACTGTAACATGACCTGCCAACTCTTGTACTCAATGCCCCGTCCGATGAAGGAAAGCATGCCGTATGCCTTCTTGACCACTCTATTTACCTGTGTTGCCACCTTCAGGGAACAGTGGACCTGAACACCCAAATCTCTCTGGACATCAATTTTCCCCAGGACTTTTCCATTTACTGTATAGTTCACTCTTGAATTGGATCTTCCAAAATGCATCACCTCGCATTTGCCCTGATTGAACTCCATCTGCCATTTCTCTGCCCAACTCTCCAATCTATCTATATTCTGCTGTATTCTCTGACAGTCCCCTTCACTATCTGTTACTCCACCAATCTTAGTGTCGTCTGCAAATTTGCTAATCAGTCCACCTATACTTTCCTCCAAATCATTAATGTATATCACAAACAACAGTGGTCCCAGCACGGATCCCTGTGGAACACCACTGGTCACACGTCTCCATTTTGAGAAACTCCCTTCTACTGCTACTCTCTGTCTCCTGTTGCCCAGCCAGTTCTTTATCCATCTAGCTAGTACACCTTGGACCCCAAGCGCCTTCACTTTCTCCAGCAGCCTGCCATGGGGAACCTTATCAAACGCCTTACTGAAGTCCATGTATATGACATCGACAGCCCTTCCCTCATCAATCAACTTTGTCACTTCCTCAAAGAATTCTATTAAGTTGGTAAGACATGACCTTCCCTGCACAAAACCATGTTGCCTATCACTGATGAGCCCATTTTCTTCCAAATGGGAATAGATCCTATCCCTCAGTATCTTCTCCAGCAGCTTCCCTACCACTGACGTCAGGCTCACCGGTCTATAATTACCTGGATTATCCCTGCTACCCTTCTTAAACAAGGGGACAACATTAGCAATTCTCCAGTCCTCCGGGACCTCACCCGTGTTTAAGGATGCTGCAAAGATATCTGTTAAGGCCCCAGCTATTTCCTCTCTCGCTTCCCTCAGTAGCCTGGGATAGATCCCATCCGGACCTGGGGACTTGTCCACCTTAATGCCCTTTAGAATACCCAACACTTCCTCCCTCCTTATGCCGACTTGACCTAGAGTAATCAAACATCTGTTCCTAACCTCAACATCCGTCATGTCCCTCTCCTCGGTGAATACCGATGCAAAGTGCTCGTTTAGAATCTCACCCATTTTCTCTGAGTCCAAGCATAACATTCCTCCTTTGTCCTTTAGTGGGCCAATCCTTTCTCTAGTTACCCTCTTTCTCCTTATATATGAATAAAAGGCTTTGGGATTTTCCTTAACCCTGTTTGCTAAAGATATTTCATGACCCCTTTTAGCCCTCTTAATTCCTCGTTTCAGATTGGTCCTACATTCCCGATATTCTTTCAAAGCTTCGTCTTTCATCAGCCGCCTAGACCTTATGTATGCTTCCTTTTTCCTCTTAGCTAGTCTCACAATTTCACCTGTCATCCATGGTTCCCTAATCTTGCCATTTCTATCCCTCATTTTCACAGGAACATGTCTCTCCTGCACGCTAATCAACCTCTCTTTAAAAGCCTCCCACATATCACATGTGGATTTACCTTCAAACAGCTGCTCCCAATCTACATTTCCCAGCTCCTGCCGAATTTTGGTGTAGTTGGCCTTCCCCCAATTTAGCGCTCTCCCTTTTGGACCACTCTCGTCTTTGTCCATGAGTATTTTAAAGCTTATGGAATTGTGATCACTATTCCCAAAGTAGTCCCCTACTGAAACTTCAATAACCTGGCCGGGCTCATTCCCCAACACCAGGTCCAGTATGGCCCCTTCCCGAGTTGGACTATTTACATACTGCTCTAGAAAACCCTCCTGGATGCTCCTTACAAATTCTGCTCCATCTGGACCTCTAACACTAAGCGAATCCCAGTCAATGTTGGGAAAATTAAAATCTCCTATCACCACCACCCTGTTGCTCCTACATCTTTCCATAATCTGTTTACATATTTGTACCTCTATCTCACGCTCGCTGTTGGGAGGCCTGTAGTACAGCCCCAACATTGTTACCGCACCCTTCCTATTTCTGAGTTCTGTCCATATTGCCTCACTGCTCGAGTCCTCCATAGTGCCTTCCTTCAGCACAGCTGTGATATCCTCTTTGACCAGTAATGCAACTCCTCCACCCCTTTTACCTCCCTCTCTATCCCGCCTGAAGCATCGATATCCTGGGATATTTAGTTGCCAATCATGCCCTTCCCTCAACCAAGTCTCAGTAATAGCAATAACATCATACTCCCAGGTACTAATCCAAGCCCTAAGTTCATCTGCCTTACCTACTACACTTCTTGCATTAAAACAAATGCACCTCAGACCACCAGTCCCTTTATATTCATCATCTGCTCCCTGCCTGCTCTTCCCCTTAGTCACACTGACTTCATTATCTAGTTCCTTACAGGCTTTTGTTACTACCTCCTTACTGTCAACTGACCTCAATTGGTTCCCATCCCCCTGCCACATTAGTTTAAACCCTCCCCAACAGCGTTAGCAAAAGCACCTCCAAGGACATTGGTTCCAGTCCGGCCCAGGTGTAGACCGTCCAATTTGTAATAGTCCCACCTCCCCCAGAACCGGTCCCAATGTCCCAAAAATCTGAACCCCTCCTTCCTGCACCATCTCTCAAGCCACGCATTCATCCTGACGATTCTTTCATTTTTACTCTGGCTATCACGTGGCACTGGTAGTAATCCTGAGATTACTACCTTTGAGGTCCTACTTTTTAACTTGGCTCCTAACTCCCTAAACTCTGCATGTAGGACCTCATCCCGTTTTTTACCTATATCATTAGTGCCTATGTGCACAATGACAACTGGCTGTTCACCCTCCCCCTTTAGAATGTTCTGCAGCCGATCTGAGACGTCCCTGACCCGTGCACCTGGGAGGCAACATACCATTCGGGAGCCTCGTTTTCGACCACAGAACCGCCTATCTACTCCCCTTACAATCGAATCCCCTACGACTATAGCCCTTCCACTCTTTTTCCCGCCCTTCGGAACAGCAGAGCCAGCCACGGTGCCATGGACCTGGCTACTGCTGCCTTCCCCTGGTGAGCCATCTCCCTCAACAGTATCCAAAACGGTATACTTGTTTTGGAGGGAGATGACCGCAGGGGACTCCTGCGCTGCCTTCCTGCTCTTTCTCTGCCTTTTGGTCACCCATTCCCTTTCTCCCTCAGCAATCCTAATCTGCGGTGTGACCAATTCACTAAACGTGCTATCCACGACCTCCTCAGCATCGCGCATGCTCCAAAGTGAGTCCATCCGCAGCTCGAGAGCCGTCATGCGGTCTAACAAGAGCTGCAGCTGGACACACTTCCTGCACGTGAAGGAGTCAGGGTCATCAGCCATGTCCCTGAGCTCCCACATTGAGCAAGAGGAGCATGATACGGGTCTGAGATCTCCTGCCATTTTTAATCTTAAGTTTAAACTTAGTTAAATGAAAAAGGAACGAAAAGTTTTTACCAATCACAATAAAACCAGAGAAATCGAAAAAGCCTTACCTTATAAACACCCCACCGAGTCCTTTTTTTTGGTTAGAGGAGGAGGGCGGGTGGGAGACACTACAAGTGTGGTGTCTCGGGTTCAGAAACCGCCCAAATATATAGTGTTTTACTTACCCAGCAGCCCCCTGGCCTCCGCCGAAAAACAAAAGGAAATTAAATTGACTTTCAAACGGACTTTCCCAGCTGCTCACTCGCTCACACGCTGCTCCCGAAAAAGCTGCTGCACTGAAAGGAAAGTTATTTTAAACCGCCCAAATATATAGTGTTTTACTTACCCAGCAGCCCCCTGGCCTCCGCCGAAAAACAAAAGGAAATTAAATTTACTTTCAAACGGTAGTTTCAGAGAATTTCAGAAAGTGTCAGAGAGTTTCAGAGAGTGTCTGAGACTGTCAGAGAGTGTAAGAGTGTTACAGAGAGTGTCACAGAGATTCAGAGAGTGTCAGAGATTTTCAGAGAGTTTCAGAGATCTTCAGAGATCTTCAGAGAGTGTCAGAGAGTGCCAGAAAGTTTCAGAGAGGGTCACAGAGTGTCAGAGAATTTCAGAGAGATTCAGAGAGTGTCAGATAGCTTCAGAGAATTTCAGAAAGTGTCAGAGAGTGCCTGAGAGTTTCTGACAGTTTCTGAGTGTGTCAGAGAGTGTCAGAGAGTGTCAGAGTGTTTCAGAGAGTTTCACAGAGTTTCAGAGAGTGTCAGAGATTTTCAGAGAGTTTCAGAGATCTTCAGAGAGTGTCAGAGAGCTTCAGAGGGATTCAGAGAGTGTCAGGGAGTGTCAGAGAGTGTCAGAGAATTTCAGAGAGTGTCAGAGAGTGTCAGACAGTATCAGAGAGTGTCAGAGAGTGTCGAAGAGTTTCAGAGAGTGTCAGAGAGTGTCAGAGAGTTTCAGAGAGTGTCAGCAAGAGTCAGAGAGTGTCAGAGAGTTTCAGAGAGTGTCAGAGAGTGTCAGAGAGTGTCCGAGAGTTTCCGAAAGTGTCAGATAGTGTCAGAGAATTTCAGAAAGTGTCAGAGAGTTTCAGAGAGTGTCTGAGACTGTCAGAGAGTGTAAGAGTGTTTCAGTGAGTGTCACAGAGTTTCAGAGAGTGTCAGAGATTTTCAGAGAGTTTCAGAGATCTTCAGAGAGTGTCAGAGAGTGCCAGAAAGTTTCAGAGAGGGTCACAGAGTGTCAGAGAGTTTCAGAGAGATTCAGAGAGTGTCAGAGAGTATCAGAGAGTGTCAGAGAGAGTCAGAAAGTGTCAGAGAGTGTCCCAGAGATTCAGAAAGTGTCAGATATTGTCAGAGAATTTCAGAAAGTGTCAGAGAGTGTCAGAGAGTGTCTGAGAGTGTCAGAGAGTGTCAGAGAGTTTCAGAGAGAGTCAGAGAGTATCAGAGAGTGTCTGAGAGGTTCAGACACTGTCAGAGTGTGTCAGAGATTTTCAGAGAGTGTCAGAGAGTTTCAGAGATTTTCAGAGAGTTTCAGAGATGTTCAGAGAGTGTCAGAGAATGTCTGGGAGTTTCAGAGAGTTTCACAGAGTTTCACAGAATGTCAGAGTGTTTCAGAGAGTGTCACAGAGTTTCAGAGAGTGTCACAGAGTTTCAGAGAGTGTCAGAGAGTGTCAGAGACTATCAGAGAGTGTCAGAGAGAAACCGAGAAATTCAGAAAGTGTCAGATAGTGTCAGAGAGTGTCAGAAAGTGTCAGAGAGTGTCAGAGAGTGTCTGAGAGTGTCAGAGAGTGTCAGAGAGTTTCAGAGAGAGTCAGAGAGTGTCAGAGAGTTTCAGAGAGTTTCAGACAGTGTCAGAGAGTGTCAGAGAGTTTCAGAGAGTGTCAGATAGTGTCAGAGAATTTCAGAAAGTGTCAGAGAGTTTCAGAGAGTGTCTGAGACTGTCAGAGAGTGTAAGAGTGTTTCAGAGAGTGTCACAGAGTTTCAGAGAGTGTCAGAGATTTTCAGAGAGTTTCAGAGATCTTCAGAGAGTGTAAGAGTGTTTCAGAAAGTGTCAGAGAGTGTCCGAGAGATTCAGAAAGTGTCAGATATTGTCAGAGAATTTCAGAAAGTGTCAGAGAGTGTCAGAGAGTGTCTGAGCGTGTCAGAGAGTGTCAGAGAGTTTCAGAGAGAGTCAGAGAGGGTAAGAGAGTTTCAGAGAGTTTCACAGTGTGTCAGAGATGTTCAGAGAGTTTCAGAGAGTGTCAGAGAGTATCAGAGAGTGTATGAGAGTTTCAGACACTGTCCGAGTGTGTCAGAGATTTTCAGAGAGTGTCAGAGAGTTTCAGAGATTTTCAGAGAGTTTCAGAGATGTTCAGAGAGTGTCAGAAAGTTTCAGAGAGAGTCAGAGAGTGTCCGGGAGTTTCAGAGAGTTTCAGAGAGTTTCACAGAGTATCAGAGTGTTTCAGAGAGTGTCACAGAGTTTCAGAGAGTGTCACAGAGTTTCAGAGAGTGTCAGAGATTTTCAGAGAGTTTCAGAGAGATTCAGAGAGTGTCAGAGACTATCAGAGAGTGTCAGAGACACTCAGAGAGTGTCAGAGAGAAACCGAGAAATTCAGAAAGTGTCAGATAGTGTCAGAGAGTGTCAGAAAGTGTCAGAGAGTGTCAGAGAGTGTCTGAGAGTGTCAGAGAGTGTCAGAGAGTTTCAGAGAGAGTCAGAGAGTGTCAGAGAGTTTCAGAGAGTTTCAGACATTGTCAGATAGTGTCAGAGAGTTTCAGAGAGTGTCAGATAGTGTCAGAGAATTTCAGAAAGTGTCAGAGAGTTTCAGAGAGTGTCTGAGACTGTCAGAGAGTGTAAGAGTGTTTCAGAGAGTGTCACAGAGTTTCAGAGAGTGTCAGAGATTTTCAGAGAGTTTCAGAGATCTTCAGAGAGTGTCAGGGAGTGCCAGAAAGTTTCAGAGAGGGTCACAGAGTGTCAGAGAGTTTCAGAGAGATTCAGAGAGTGTCAGAGAGTATCAGAGAGTGTCAGAGAGAGTCAGAGAGTGTCAGAGAGTGTTCGAGAGATTCAGAAAGTGTCAGATAGTGTCAGAGAATTTCAGAAAGAGTCAGAGAGTGTCAGAGAGTGTCTAAGAGTGTCAGAGAGTTTCAGAGACAGTCAGAGACGGTAACAGAGTTTCAAAGAGTTTCACAGTGTGTCAGAGATGTTCAGAGAGTGTCAGAAAGTTTCAGAGAGAGTCAGAGAGTGTCTGGCAGTTTCAGAGAGATTCAGAGAGTTTCACAGAGTGTCAGAGAGTGTCAGAGAGTGCCAGAAAGTTTCAGAGAGTGTCACAGAGTGTCAGAGAGTTTCAGAGAGATTCAGAGAGTTTCAGAGAGTGTCAGAGAGTTTCAGAGACTTTCTGTGAGTGTCAGAGACTGCCTGAGAGTTTCTGACAGTTTCTGAGTTTGTCAGAGAGTGTCAGAGAGTGTCAGAGTGTTTCAGAGAGTTTCACAGAGTTTCAGAGAGTGTCAGAGATTTTCAGAGAGTGCCAGAGATCTTCAGAGAGTGTCACAGAGTGTCAGAGAGTTTCAGAGAGATTCATAGAGTGTCAGAGAGTATCAGAGAGTGTCAGATAGAGTCAGAGAGTGTCAGAGAGAGTCCGAGAGATTCAGAAAGTGTCAGATAGTGTCAGAGAGTGTCAGAGAGCTTCAGAGAGTGTCTGAGAGTGTCAGAGAGTGTCAGAGAGTTTCTGAGAGATTGTGAGTTTGTCAGAGAGTTTCAGAGATTGTCAGAGAATTTCAGAGAGTGTCACAGAGTGTCAGACAGTTTCATAGAGTGTCTGAGAGTGTCATGGTGTGTCGGAGAGATTCAGAGAGTTTCTGAGTTTGTCAGAGATTGTCAGAGAATTTCAGAGCGTTTCTGAGTGTTTCTGAGAGTGTCAGAGAGATTCAGAAAGTTTCAGAGAGCTTCAGAGAGTGTCAGAAAGTTTCAGAGAGTGTCAGAGAGTTTCTGAAAATGTCACAGAGTGCCAGAGAGTTTCAGAGAGCTTCAGAGAGTGTCAGAGACTGTCGGAGAGTGTCAGACAGTTTCAGAGAGTTTCAGAGAGTGTCAGAGAGTTTCAGAGAGAGTCAGACAGTGTCTGAGAGTGTCAAAGAGTGTCAGAGAGTTTCAGAGAATTTCTGAGAGTGTCAGAGAGTGCCTGAGAGTTTCTGACAGTTTCTGAGGGAGTCGGAGAGTGTCAGAGAGTGTCAGAGTGTTTCAGAGAGTTTCACAGAGTTTCCGAGAGTATCAGAGATTTTCAGAGAGTTTCAGAGATCTTCAGAGAGTGTCAGAGAGCTTCAGAGGGATTCAGAGAGTGTCAGGGAGTGTCAGAGAGTGTCAGATAATTTCAGAGAGTGTCAGAGAGTGTCAGACAGTGTCAGAGAGTGTCAGAGATTGTCAGAAAATTTCAGAGCGTTTCTGAGTGTTTCTGAGAGTGTCAGACAGTTTCAGAAAGTTTCAGAGAGCTTCAGTGAGTGTCAGAAAGTTTCAGAGAGTGTCAGAGAGTTTCAGAAAATGTCACAGAGTGTCAGAGAGTTTCAGAGAGCTTCAGAGAGTGTCAGAGACTGTCGGAGAGTGTCAGACAGCTTCAGAGAGTTTCAGAGAGTGTCAGAGAGTTTCAGAGTGTGTCAGAGAGTGTCAGAGAGTTTCAGAGAGTGTCAGAGAGTTTCAGAGACTTTCTGAGAGTGTCAGAGAGTGCCTGAGAGTTTCTGACAGTTTCTGAGGGAGTCGGAGAGTGTCAGAGAGTGTCAGAGTGTTTCAGAGAGTTTCACAGAGTTTCAGAGAGTATCAGAGATTTTCAGAGAGTTTCAGAGATCTTCAGAGAGTGTCAGAGAGCTTCAGAGGGATTCAGAGAGTGTCAGGGAGTGTCAGAGAGTGTCAGATAATTTCAGAGAGTGTCAGAGAGTGTCAGACAGTATCAAAGAGTGTCAGAGAGTGCCGAAGAGTTTCAGAGAGTGTCAGAGAGTGTCAGAGAGTTTCAGAGAGTGTCACAGAGTGTCAGTGAGTGTCAGAGAGTATCAGAGAGTGTCAGCGAGAGTCAGAGAGTGTCAGATATTTTCAGAGAGTGTCAGAGAGTGTCCGAGAGTTTCCGAAAGTGTCAGATAGTGTCAGAGAATTTCAGAAAGTGTCAGAGAGTTTCAGAGAGTGTCTGAGACTGTCAGAGAGTGTAAGAGAGTTTCAGAGAGTGTCACAGAGTTTGAGAGTGTCAGAGATTTTCAGAGTGTTTCAGAGATCTTCACAGAGTGTCAGAGAGTGCCAGAAGGTTTCAGAGAGTGTCACAGAGTGTCAGAGAGAGTCAGAAAGTGTCAGAGAGTGTCCGAGAGATTCAGAAAGTGTCAGATAGTGTCAGAGAATTTCAGAAAGTGTCAGAGAGTGTCAGAGAGTGTCAGAGAGTGTCAGAGAGTTTCAGAGAGAGTCAGAGAGGGTAAGAGAGTTTCAGAGAGTTTCACAGTGTGTCGGAGATGTTCAGAGAGTTTCAGAGAGTGTCAGAGAGTGTCAGAGAGTATCAGAGAGTGTCTGAGAGTTTCAG
Source organism: Heterodontus francisci (assembly GCF_036365525.1). Taxonomy (NCBI): domain Eukaryota; kingdom Metazoa; phylum Chordata; class Chondrichthyes; order Heterodontiformes; family Heterodontidae; genus Heterodontus; species Heterodontus francisci. The sequence continues at coordinate 36,333,682 of NC_090412.1, read as the reverse complement.
ACACTGTCAGAGTGTGTCAGAGATTTTCAGAGAGAATCAGAGAGTGTCAGAGAGTTTCAGAGATTTTCAGAGAGTTTCAGAGATGTTCAGAGAGTGTCAGAAAGTTTCAGAGAGTGTCAGAGAGTGTCTGGGAGTTTCAGAGAGATTCAGAGAGTTTCACAGAGTGTCAGAGTGTTTCAGAGAGTGTCACAGAGTTTCAGAGAGTGTCAGAGATTTTCAGAGAGTTTCAGAGATATTCAGAGAGTGTCAGAGAGTGCCAGAAAGTTTCAGAGAGTGGCACAGAGTGTCAGAGAGTTTCAGAGAGATTCAGAGAATGTCAGAGACTATCAGAGAGTGTCAGAGAGAGTCAGAGAGTGTCAGAGAGAGTCCGAAAAATTCAGAAAGTGTCAGATAGTGTCAGAGAGTGTCAGAAAGTGTCAGAGAGTGTCAGAGAGTGTCTGAGAGTGTCAGAGAGTGTCAGAGAGTTTCAGAGAGAGTCAGAGAGTGTCAGAGAGTTTCAGAGAGTTTCAGAGAGTGTCAGAGAGGGTCCGAGAGTTTCAGAGAGTGTCAGAACAAAGAACAAAGAACAAAGATAATTACAGCACAGGAACAGGCCCTTCGGCCCTCCAAGCCTGCGCCGATCCAGATCCTCTCTCTAAACATGTCGCCTATTTTCTAAGGTTCTGTATCTCTTTTCTTCCTGCCCATTCATGTATCTGTCTAGATACATCTTAAAAGACTCCATCGTGCCCGCATCTACCACCTCCGCTGGCAATACGTTCCAGGTGCCCACCACCCTCTGCGTAAAGAACTTTCCACGCATATCCCCCTAAACTTTTCCCCTTTCACTTTGAACTCGTGTCATCTAGTAATTGAAACCCCCACTCTGGGAAAAAGCCTCTTGCTATCCACCCTGTCTATACCTCTCATGATTTTGTACACCTCAATCAGGTCCCCCCTCAACCTCCGTCTTTCTAATGAAAATAATCCTAATCTGCTCAACCTCTCTTCATAGCTAGCGCCCTCCATACCAGGCAACATCCTGGTGAACCTCCTCTGCACCCTCTCCAAAGCATCCACATCCTTTTGATAATGTGGCGACCAGAACTGTACGCAGTATTCCAAATGTGGCCGAACCAAAGTCCTATACAACTGTAACATGACCTGCCAACTCTTGTACTCAATGCCCCTTCCGATGAAGGAAAGCATGCCGTATGCCTTCTTGACCACTCTATTTACCTGCGTTGCCACCTTCAGGGAACAGTGGACCTGAACACCCAAATCTCTCTGGACATCAATTTTCCCCAGGACTTTTCCATTTACTGTATAGTTCACTCTTGAATTGGATCTTCCAAAATGCATCACCTCGCATTTGCCCTGATTGAACTCCATCTGCCATTTCTCTGCCCAACTCTCCAATCTATCTATATTCTGCTGTATTCTCTGACAGTCCCCTTCACTATCTGTTACTCCACCAATCTTAGTGTCGTCTGCAAATTTGCTAATCAGTCCACCTATACTTTCCTCCAAATCATTAATGTATATCACAAACAACAGTGGTCCCAGCACGGATCCCTGTGGAACACCACTGGTCACACGTCTCCATTTTGAGAAACTCCCTTCTACTGCTACTCTCTGTCTCCTGTTGCCCAGCCAGTTCTTTATCCATCTCGCTAGTACACCTTGGACCCCAAGCGCCTTCACTTTCTCCAGCAGCCTGCCATGGGGAACCTTATCAAACGCCTTACTGAAGTCCATGTATATGACATCGACAGCCCTTCCCTCATCAATCAACTTTGTCACTTCCTCAAAGAATTCTATTAAGTTGGTAAGACATGACCTTCCCTGCACAAAACCATGTTGCCTATCACTGATGAGCCCATTTTCTTCCAAATGGGAATAGATCCTATCCCTCAGTATCTTCTCCAGCAGCTTCCCTACCACTGACGTCAGGCTCACCGGTCTATAATTACCTGGATTATCCCTGCTACCCTTCTTAAACAAGGGGACAACATTAGCAATTCTCCAGTCCTCCGGGACCTCACCCGTGTTTAAGGATGCTGCAAAGATATCTGTTAAGGCCCCAGCTATTTCCTCTCTCGCTTCCCTCAGTAACCTGGGATAGATCCCATCCGGACCTGGGGACTTGTCCACCTTAATGCCCTTTAGAATACCCAACACTTCCTCCCTCCTTATGCCGACTTGACCTAGAGTAATCAAACATCTGTTCCTAACCTCAACATCCGTCATGTCCCTCTCCTCGGTGAATACCGATGCAAAGTGCTCGTTTAGAATCTCACCCATTTTCTCTGAGTCCAAGCATAACATTCCTCCTTTGTCCTTTAGTGGGCCAATCCTTTCTCTAGTTACCCTCTTTCTCCTTATATATGAATAAAAGGCTTTGGGATTTTCCTTAACCCTGTTTGCTAAAGATATTTCATGACCCCTTTTAGCCCTCTTAATTCCTCGTTTCAGATTGGTCCGACATTCCCGATATTCTTTCAAAGCTTCGTCTTTCATCAGTCGCCTAGACCTTATGTATGCTTCCTTTTTCCTCTTAGCTAGTCTCACAATTTCACCTGTCATCCATGGTTCCCTAATCTTGCCATTTCTATCCCTCATTTTCACAGGAACATGTCTCTCCTGCACGCTAATCAACCTCTCTTTAAAAGCCTCCCACATATCACATGTGGATTTACCTTCAAACAGCTGCTCCCAATCTACATTTCCCAGCTCCTGCCGAATTTTGGTGTAGTTGGCCTTCCCCCAATTTAGCGCTCTCCCTTTTGGACCACTCTCGTCTTTGTCCATGAGTATTTTAAAGCTTATGGAATTGTGATCACTATTCCCAAAGTAGTCCCCTACTGAAACTTCAATAACCTGGCCGGGCTCATTCCCCAACACCAGGTCCAGTATGGCCCCTTCCCGAGTTGGACTATTTACATACTGCTCTAGAAAACCCTCCTGGATGCTCCTTACAAATTCTGCTCCATCTGGACCTCTAACACTAAGCGAATCCCAGTCAATGTTGGGAAAATTAAAATCTCCTATCACCACCACCCTGTTGCTCCTACATCTTTCCATAATCTGTTTACATATTTGTACCTCTATCTCACGCTCGCTGTTGGGAGGCCTGTAGTACAGCCCCAACATTGTTACCGCACCCTTCCTATTTCTGAGTTCTGTCCATATTGCCTCACTGCTCGAGTCCTCCATAGTGCCTTCCTTCAGCACAGCTGTGATATCCTCTTTGACCAGTAATGCAACTCCTCCACCCCTTTTACCTCCCTCTCTATCCCGCCTGAAGCATCGATATCCTGGGATATTTAGTTGCCAATCATGCCCTTCCCTCAACCAAGTCTCAGTAATAGCAATAACATCATACTCCCAGGTACTAATCCAAGCCCTAAGTTCATCTGCCTTACCTACTACACTTCTTGCATTAAAACAAATGCACCTCAGACCACCAGTCCCTTTATATTCATCATCTGCTCCCTGCCTGCTCTTCCCCTTAGTCACACTGACTTCATTATCTAGTTCCTTACAGGCTTTTGTTACTACCTCCTTACTGTCAACTGACCTCAATTGGTTCCCATCCCCCTGCCACATTAGTTTAAACCCTCCCCAACAGCGTTAGCAAAAGCACCTCCAAGGACATTGGTTCCAGTCCGGCCCAGGTGTAGACCGTCCAATTTGTAATAGTCCCACCTCCCCCAGAACCGGTCCCAATGTCCCAAAAATCTGAACCCCTCCTTCCTGCACCATCTCTCAAGCCACGCATTCATCCTGACGATTCTTTCATTTTTACTCTGGCTATCACGTGGCACTGGTAGTAATCCTGAGATTACTACCTTTGAGGTCCTACTTTTTAACTTGGCTCCTAACTCCCTAAACTCTGCATGTAGGACCTCATCCCGTTTTTTACCTATATCATTAGTGCCTATGTGCACAATGACAACTGGCTGTTCACCCTCCCCCTTTAGAATGTTCTGCAGCCGATCTGAGACGTCCCTGACCCGTGCACCTGGGAGGCAACATACCATTCGGGAGCCTCGTTTTCGACCACAGAACCGCCTATCTACTCCCCTTACAATCGAATCCCCTACGACTATAGCCCTTCCACTCTTTTTCCCGCCCTTCGGAACAGCAGAGCCAGCCACGGTGCCATGGACCTGGCTACTGCTGCCTTCCCCTGGTGAGCCATCTCCCTCAACAGTATCCAAAACGGTATACTTGTTTTGGAGGGAGATGACCGCAGGGGACTCCTGCGCTGCCTTCCTGCTCTTTCTCTGCCTTTTGGTCACCCATTCCCTTTCTCCCTCAGCAATCCTAATCTGCGGTGTGACCAATTCACTAAACGTGCTATCCACGACCTCCTCAGCATCGCGCATGCTCCAAAGTGAGTCCATCCGCAGCTCGAGAGCCGTCATGCGGTCTAACAAGAGCTGCAGCTGGACACACTTCCTGCACGTGAAGGAGTCAGGGTCATCAGCCATGTCCCTGAGCTCCCACATTGAGCAAGAGGAGCATGATACGGGTCTGAGATCTCCTGCCATTTTTAATCTTAAGTTTAAACTTAGTTAAATGAAAAAGGAACGAAAAGTTTTTACCAATCACAATAAAACCAGAGAAATCGAAAAAGCCTTACCTTATAAACACCCCACCGAGTCCTTTTTTTTGGTTAGAGGAGGAGGGCGGGTGGGAGACACTACAAGTGTGGTGTCTCGGGTTCAGAAACCGCCCAAATATATAGTGTTTTACTTACCCAGCAGCCCCCTGGCCTCCGCCGAAAAACAAAAGGAAATTAAATTGACTTTCAAACGGACTTTCCCAGCTGCTCACTCGCTCACACGCTGCTCCCGAAAAAGCTGCTGCACTGAAAGGAAAGTTATTTTAAACCGCCCAAATATATAGTGTTTTACTTACCCAGCAGCCCCCTGGCCTCCGCCGAAAAACAAAAGGAAATTAAATTTACTTTCAAACGATAGTTTCAGAGAATTTCAGAAAGTGTCAGAGAGTTTCAGAGAGTGTCTGAGACTGTCAGAGAGTGTAAGAGTGTTACAGAGAGTGTCACAGAGATTCAGAGAGTGTCAGAGATTTTCAGAGAGTTTCAGAGATCTTCAGAGATCTTCAGAGAGTGTCAGAGAGTGCCAGAAAGTTTCAGAGAGGGTCACAGAGTGTCAGAGAATTTCAGAGAGATTCAGAGAGTGTCAGATAGTTTCAGAGAATTTCAGAAAGTGTCAGAGAGTTTCAGAGAGTGTCTGAGACTGTCAGAGAGTGTAAGAGTGTTACAGAGAGTGTCACAGAGTTTCAGAGAGTGTCAGAGATTTTCAGAGAGTTTCAGAGATCTTCAGAGATCTTCAGAGAGTGTCAGAGAGTGCCAGAAAGTTTCAGAGAGGGTCACAGAGTGTCCGAGAGTTTCAGAGAGATTCAGAGAGTGTCAGAGAGTATCAGAGAGTGTCAGAGAGAGTCAGAGAGTGTCAGAGAGTGTTGGAGCGATTCAGAAAGTGTCAGATAGTGTCAGAGAATTTCAGAAAGTGTCAGAGAGTGTCAGAGAGTTTCTGAGAGTGTCAGAGAGTGTCAGAGAGTTTCAGAGAGAGTCAGAGAGTCTAAGAGAGTTTCAGAGAGTTTCACAGTGTGTCAGAGATGTTCAGAGAGTTTCAGAGAGTGTCAGAGAGTATGATAGAGTGTCTGAGAGTTTCAGACAGTGTCAGAGTGTGTCAGAGATTTTCAGAGAGAGACAGAGAGTGTCAGAGAGTTTCAGAGATTTTCAGAGAGTTTCAGAGATGTTCAGAGAATGTCAGAAAGTTTCAGAGCGAGTCAGAGAGTGTCTGGGAGCTTCAGAGAAACTCAGAGAGTTTCAGAGTGTCAGAGTGTTTCAGAGAGTGTCACAGAGTTTCAGAGAGTGTCAGAGATTTTCAGAGAGTTTCAGAGATATTCAGAGAGTGTCAGAGAGTGCCAGAAAGTTTCAGAGAGTGGCACAGAGTGTCAGAGAGTTTCAGAGAGATTCAGAGAGTGTCAGAGAGTTTCTGAAAGTGTCAGAGAGTGTCAGAGAGTTTCAGAGAGAGTCAGAGAGTTTCAGAGTGTTTCAGAGAGTGTCAGAGAGGGTCAGAGAGTTTCAGAGAGTGTCTGAGAGTGTCCGAGAGTGTCAGAGTTTCTGAGTTTGTCAGAGATTGTCAGAGAGTGTCAGAGAATTTCAGAGAGTGTCACAGAGTATGAGTGTGTTTCAGAGATTGTCAGAGAGTTTCAGAGATCTTCAGAGAGTGTCTGAGAGTGTAAGAGAGTGTCAGAAAGTTTCAGGGAGTGTCAGAGAGTTTCAGAGAGTTTCAGAGAGTGTCAGAGAGTGTCAGAGAGTTTCAGAGAGCTTCAGTGAGTGTCAGGGAGTGTCAGAGAGTGCAAGAGAATTTCGGAGATTTTCAGAGAGAGTCAGACAGTGTCTGAGAGTGTCAGAGAGTGCCAGAGGGTTTCTGAGATTTTGTGAGCTTCTCAGAGAGTGTCAGAAATCTTCAGAGAGCGTCAGAGAGTGTCAGAGAGTGTCAGATAGTTTCAGAAAGTGTCAGATAGTGTCAGAGAGTTTCAGAAAGAGTCAGAGATTGTCAAACAGTGTCAAAGAGTTTCAGAGACTTTCTCAGAGTACCAGAGAGTGTCAGAGAGTGTCTGAGAGTGTCAGAGAGTGTCTGCGACTGTCAGAGAGTTTCATAGAGTTTCAGAGAGCTTCAGAGAGTGTCAGGGAGTGGCAGAGAGTTTCAGAGATCTTCAGAGAGTTTCAGAGAGTGCCAGAAAGTTTCACAGAGTGTCACAGAGTGTCAGAGAGCTTCGGAGAGTGTCAGCGAGTGTCAGGGAGTTTCAGAGATTTTCTGAGAGTTTCTGAGAGTGTCAGAGAGTGTCAGAGATTGTCAGAAAGTTTCAGAAAGTGCCAGATAGTATCAGAGAGTTTCAGAAAGTGTCAGAGAGTGTCAGAGAGTGTCTGAGAGTGTCAGAGAGTGTCTGAGAGTGTCAGATAGTGTCAGAGAGTTTCAGAGAGTTTCAGAGAGTTCCAGAGATCTTCAGAGAGATTCAGAGAGTGTCAGAGGGTTTCAGAGAGTGTCAGAGAGTGTCAGAGATTGTCTGAGAGATTCAGAGAGTTTCACAGAGTGTCAGAGAGTTTTGGAGAGTGTCACAGAGTGTCAGAGAGTGTCAGAGAGTTTCAGAGAGTTTCTGAGAGCTTCTGAGAGTGTCAGAGAGTTTCAGAGAGTGTCAGAGAGTGTCAAAGAGTGTCAGAAATTTTCAGAAAGTGTCAGATAGTGTCAGAGAGTTTCAGAGAGCTTCAGAGAGTGTCAGAGACTGTCGGAGAGTGTCAGACAGTTTCAGAGAGTTTCAGAGAGTGTCAGAGAGTTTCAGAGAGAGACAAACAGTGTCTGAGAGTGTCAAAGAGTTTCAAAGAGTTTCAGAGAGTGTCAGAGAGTGTCAGAGTGTGTCAGAGAGTTTCAGAGAGTGTCAGAGAGTTTCAGAGACTTTCTGAGAGTGTCAGAGAGTGCGTGAGAGTTTCTGACAGTTTCTGAGTGAGTCGGAGAGTGTCTGAGAGTGTCAAAGAGTTTCAGAGAGTTTCAGAGAGTGTCCGAGAGTGTCAGAGTGTTTCAGAGAGTGTCAGAGAGTTTCAGAGACTTTCTGAGAGTGTCAGAGAGTGCCTGGGAGTTTCTGACAGATTCAGAGTGTGTCAGAGAGTGTCAGAGAGTGTCAGAGTGTTTCAGAGAGCTTCACAGTGTTTCAGAGAGTGCCAGAGATTTTCAGAGAGTGCCAGCGATCTTCAGAGAGTGTCAGAGAGTGCCAGAAAGTTTCAGAGAGTATCACAGAGTGTCAGAGAGTTTCAGAGAGATTCAGAGAGTGTCAGAGAGTATCAGAGAGTGTCAGAGAGAGTCAGAGAGTGTCAGAGAGAGTCCGAGAGATTCAGTAAGTGTCAGATAGTGTCAAAGAGTGTCAGAGAGTTTCAGAGAGTGTCTGAGAGTGTCAGAGAGTGTCAAAGAGTTTCTGAGAGATTGTGAGTTTGTCAGAGAGTTTCAGAGATTGTCAGAGAATTTCAGAGAGTGTCACAGAGTGTCAGACAGTTTCAGATAGTGTCTGAGAGTGTCAGAGAGTGTCAGAGAGTTTCAGAGCGTTTCTGAGTGTTTCTGAGAGTGTCAGAGAGTTTCAGAAAGTTTCAGAGAGCTTCAGAGAGTGTCAGAAAGTTTCAGAGAGTGTCAGAGAGTTTCAGAAAATTTCACAGAGTGTCAGAGAGTTTCAGAGAGCTTCAGAGAGTGTCAGAGACTGTCGGAGAGTGTCAGACAGTTTCAGAGAGTTTCAGAGAGTGTCAGAGAGTTTCAGAGAGAGTCAGACAGTGTTTGAGAGTGTCAAAGAGTGTCAAAGAGTTTCAGAGAGTGTCAGAGAGTGTCAGAGAGTTTCAGAGAGTGTCAGAGAGTTTCAGAGACTTTCTGAGAGTGTCAGAGAGTGCCTGAGAGTTTCTGACAGTTTCTGAGGGAGTAGGAGAGTGTCAAAGAGTTTCAGAGAGTTTCAGAGAGTGTCCGAGAGTGTCAGAGAGTTTCAGAGAGTGTCAGAGAGTTTCAGAGACTTTCTGAGAGTGTCAGAGAGTGCCTGAGAGTTTCTGACAGTTTCTGAGTGTGTCAGAGAGTGTCAGAGAGTGTCTGAGAGTGTCATGGTGTGTCGGAGAGATTCAGAGAGTTTCTGAGTTTGTCAGAGAGTGTCAGAGATTGTCAGAGAATTTCAGAGAGTGTCAAAGAGTGTCAGAGAGTGTCAGAGAGTTTCAGAGCGTTTCTGAGTGTTTCTGAGAGTGTCAGAGAGTTTCAGAAAGTTTCAGAGAGCTTCAGAGAGTGTCAGAAAGTTTCAGAGAGTGTCAGAGAGTTTCAGAAAATGTCACAGAGTGTCAGAGAGTTTCAGAGAGCTTCAGAGAGTGTCAGAGACTGTCGGAGAGTGTCAGACAGTTTCAGAGAGTTTCAGAGAGTTTCAGAGAGTTTCAGAGAGAGTCAGACAGTGTTTGAGAGTGTCAAAGAGTGTCAAAAAGTTTCAGAGTGTGTCAGAGAGTGTCAGAGAGTTTCAGAGAGTGTCAGAGAGTTTCAGAGACTTTCTGAGAGTGTCAGAGAGTGCCTGAGAGTTTCTGACAGTTTCTGAGGGAGTAGGAGAGTGTCAAAGTGTTTCAGAGAGTTTCAGAGAGTGTCCGAGAGTGTCAGAGAGTTTCAGAGAGTGTCAGAGAGTTTCAGAGACTTTCTGAGAGTGTCAGAGAGTGCCTGAGAGTTTCTGACAGTTTCTGAGAGTGTCAGAGAGTGTCAGAGAGTGTCAGAGAGTTTCACAGAGTTTCAGAGAGTGTCAGAGATTTTCAGAGAGTTTCAGAGATCTTCAGAGAGTGTCAGAGAGCTTCAGAGGGATTCAGAGAGTGTCAGGGAGTGTCAGAGAATTTCAGAGAGTTTCAGAGAGTGTCAGCAAGAGTCACAGAGTGTCAGAGAGTTTCAGAGAGTGTCAGAGAGTTTCAGAGAGTGTCAGAGAGTTTCACAGAGTTTCAGAGAGTGTCAGAGATTTTCAGAGAGTTTCAGAGATATTCAGAGAGTGTCAGAGAGCTTCAGAGGGATTCAGAGAGTGTCAGGGAGTGTCAGAGAGTGTCAGTGAGTGTCAGAGAGTATCAGAGAGTGTCAGCAAGAGTCAGAGAGCGTCAGAGAGTTTCAGAGAGTGTCAGAGAGTGTCCGAGAGTTTCCGAAAGTGTCAGATAGTGTCAGAGAATTTCAGAAAGTGTCAGAGAGTTCCAGAGAGTGTCTGAGACTGTCAGAGAGTGTAAGAGTGTTTCAGTGAGTGTCACAGAGTTTCAGAGAGTGTCAGTGATTTTCAGAGAGTTTCAGAGATCTTCAGAGAGTGTCAGAGAGTGCCAGAAAGTTTCAGAGAGGGTCACAGAGTGTCAGAGAGTTTCAGAGAGATTCAGAGAGTGTCAGAGAGTATCAGAGAGTGTCAGAGAGAGTCAGAAAGTGTCAGAGAGTGTCCGAGAGATTCAGAAAGTGTCAGATATTGTCAGAGAATTTCAGAAAGTGTCAGAGAGTGTCAGAGAGTGTCTGAGAGTGTCAGAGAGTGTCAGAGAGTTTCAGAGAGAGTCAGAGAGGGTAAGAGAGTTTCAGAGAGTTTCACAGTGTGTCAGAGATGTTCAGAGAGTTTCAGAGAGTGTCAGAGAGTGTCAGAGAGTATCAGAGAGTGTCTGAGAGTTTCAGACACTGTCAGAGTGTGTCAGAGATTTTCAGAGAGTGCCAGAGAGTTTCAGAGATTTTCAGAGAGTTTCAGAGATGTTCAGAGAGTGTCAGAAAGTTTCAGAGAGATTCAGAGAGTGTCTGCGAGTTTCAGAGAGTTTCACAGAGTTTCACAGAGTGTCAGAGTGTTTCAGAGAGTGTCACAGAGTTTCAGAGAGTGTCAGAGAGATTCAGAGAGTGTCAGAGAGTATCAGAGAGTGTCAGAGAGAAACCGAGAAATTCAGAAAGTGTCAGATAGTGTCAGAGAGTGTCAGAAAGTGTCAGAGAGTGTCAGAGAGTGTCTGAGAGTGTCAGAGAGTGTCAGAGAGTTTCAGAGAGAGTCAGAGAGTGTCAGAGAGTTTCAGAGAGTTTCAGACAGTGTCAGAGAGTGTCAGAGAGTTTCAGAGAGTGTCAGATAGTGTCATAGAATTTCAGAAAGTGTCAGAGAGTTTCAGGAGAGTGTCTGAGACTGTCAGAGAGTGTAAGAGTGTTTCAGAGAGTGTCACAGAGTTTCAGAGAGTGTCAGAGATTTTCAGAGAGTTTCAGAGATCTTCAGAGAGTGTCAGAGAGTGCCAGAAAGTTTCAGAGAGGGTCACAGAGTGTCAGAGAGTTTCAGAGAGATTCAGAGAGTGTCAGAGAGTATCAGAGAGTGTCAGAGAGAGTCAGACAGTGTCAGAGAGTGTTCGAGAGATTCAGAAAGTGTCAGATAGTGTCAGAGAATTTCAGAAAGAGTCAGAGAGTGTCAGAGAGTGTCTGAGAGTGTCAGAGAGTTTCAGAGACAGTCAGAGACGGTAAGAGAGTTTCAGAGAGTTTCACAGTGTGTCAGAGATGTTCAGAGAGTGTCAGAAAGTTTCAGGGAGAGTCAGAGAGTGTCTGGGAGTTTCAGAGAGATTCAGAGAGTTTCACAGAGTGTCAGAGTGTTTCAGAGAGTCTCAGAGATTTTCAGAGAGAGGCAGAGATGTTCAGAGAGTGTCAGAAAGTTTCAGAGAGAGTCAGAGAGTGTCTGGGTGTTTCAGAGAGATTCAGACAGTATCACAGAGTGTCAGAGTGTTTCAGAGAGTGTCACAGAGTTTCAGAGAGTGTCAGAGATTTTCAGAGTGTTTCAGAGAGTTTCAGAGAGTGTCAGAGAGTGCCAGAAAGTTTCAGAGAGTGGCACAGAGTGACAGAGAGTTTCAGAGAGATTCAGAGAGTGTCAGAGACTATCAGAGAGTGTCAGAGAGAGTCAGAGAGTGTCAGAGAGAGTCCGAGAAATTCAGAATTTGTCAGATAGTGTCAGAGTGTCAGAAAGTGTCAGAAATGGTCAGAGACTGTCTGAGAGTGTCAGAGAGTGTCACAGAGTTTCAGAGAGTGTCAGAGAGTGTCAGAGAGTGTCAGAGAGTTTCACAGTGTGTCAGAGATGTTCAAAGAGTTTCAGAGAGTGTCAGAGAGTGTCAGAAAGTGTCTGAGAGCTTCAGACAGTGTCAGAGATGTCCAGAGAGTGTCAGAGAGAGTCAGAAAGTTTCAGAGAGTGTCAGAGAGTGTCAGGGAGTTTAAGAGAGATTCAGAGAGTGTCAGAGAGTGTCACAGAGTGTCACAGAGTGTCACAGAATTTCAGAGAGATTCAGAGAGTGTCAGAGAGTGTCAGAGATTGTCACAGAGTTGCAGAGTGTGTCAGAGAGTGTCCGAGAGTTTCAGAAAGTGTCAGATAGTGTCAGAGAGTTTCAGAATGTGTCAGAGAGTGTCAGAGAGTGTCTGAGAGTGTCAGAGATTTTCAGAGTGTTTCAGAGAGTTTCACAGAGTTTCAGAGAGTGTCAGAGATTTTCAGAGAGTTTCAGAGATCTTCAGAGAGTGTCAGAGAGTGCCAGAAAGTTTCAGAGAGTGTCACAGAGTGTCAGAGACTTTCTGAGACTGTCAGAGAGTGCCGGAGAGTTTCTGACAGTTTCTGAGTGTGTCAGAGAGTGTCAGAGAGTGTCAGAGTGTTTCAGAGAGTTTCACAGAGTTTCAGAGAGTGTCAGAGATTTTCAGAGAGTGCCAGAGATCTTCAGAGAGTGTCAGAGAGTGCCAGAAAGTTTCAGAGAGTGTCACAGAGTGTCAGAGAGTTTCAGAGAGATTCAGAGAGTGTCAGAGAGTATCAGAGAGTGTCAGAGAGTGTCAGAGAGTGTCAGAGAGAGTCCAAGAGATTCAGAAAGTGTCAGATAGTGTCAGAGAGTGTCAGAGAGTTTCAGAGAGTGTCTGAGAGTGTCAGAGAGTGTCAGAGAGTTTCTGAGAGATTGTGAGTTTGTCAGAGAGTTTCAGAGATTGTCAGAGAATTTCAGAGAGTGTCACAGAGTGTCAGACAGTTTCAGAGAGTGTCTGAGAGTGTCATGGTGTGTCGGAGAGATTCAGAGAGTTTCTGAGTTTGTCAGAGAGTGTCAGAGATTGTCAGAGAATTTCACAGCGTTTCTGAGTGTTTCTGAGAGTGTCAGAGAGTTTCAGAAAGTTTCAGAGAGCTTCAGAGAGTGTCCGAAAGTTTCAGAGAGCGTCAGAGAGTTTCAGAGAGATTCAGAGAGTGTCAGAGAGTATCAGAGAGTGTCAGAGAGAGTCAGAAAGTGTCAGAGAGTGTCCGAGAGATTCAGAAAGTGTCAGATATTGTCAGAGAATTTCAGAAAGTGTCAGAGAGTGTCAAAGAGTGTCTGAGAGTGTCAGAGAGTGTCAGAGAGTTTCAGAGAGAGTCAGAGAGGGTAAGAGAGTTTCAGAGAGTTTCACAGTGTGTCAGAGATGTTCAGAGAGTTTCAGAGAGTGTCAGAGAGTATCAGAGAGTGTCTGAGAGTTTCAGACACTGTCAGAGTGTGTCAGAGATTTTCAGAGAGTGCCAGAGAGTTTCAGAGATTTTCAGAGAGTTTCAGAGATGTTCAGAGAGTGTCAGAAAGTTTCAGAGAGAGTCAGAGAGTGTCTGGGAGTTTCAGAGAGTTTCACAGAGTTTCACAGAGTGTCAGAGTGTTTCAGAGAGTGTCACAGAGTTTCAGAGAGTGGCAGAGAGATTCAGAGAGTGTCAGAGAGTATCAGAGAGTGTCAGAGACACTCAGAGAGTGTCAGAGAGAAACCGAGAAATTCAGAAAGTGTCAGATAGTGTCAGAGAGTGTCAGAAAGTGTCAGAGAGTGTCAGAGAGTGTCTGAGAGTGTCAGAGAGTGTCAGAGAGTTTCAGAGAGAGTCAGAGAGTGTCAGAGAGTTTCAGAGAGTTTCAGACAGTGTCAGAGAGTGTCAGAGAGTTTCAGAGAGTGTCAGATAGTGTCATAGAATTTCAGAAAGTGTCAGAGAGTTTCAGGAGAGTGTCTGAGACTGTCAGAGAGTGTAAGAGTGTTTCAGAGAGTGTCACAGAGTTTCAGAGAGTGTCAGAGATTTTCAGAGAGTTTCAGAGATCTTCAGAGAGTGTCAGAGAGTGCCAGAAAGTTTCAGAGAGGGTCACAGAGTGTCAGAGAGTTTCAGAGAGATTCAGAGAGTGTCAGAGAGTATCAGAGAGTGTCAGAGAGAGTCAGACAGTGTCAGAGAGTGTTCGAGAGATTCAGAAAGTGTCAGATAGTGTCAGAGAATTTCAGAAAGAGTCAGAGAGTGTCAGAGAGTGTCTGAGAGTGTCAGAGAGTTTCAGAGACAATCAGAGACGGTAAGAGAGTTTCAGAGAGTTTCACAGAGTGTCAGAGAGTTTCAGAGAGATTCAGAGAGTGTCAGAGAGATTCAGAAAGTGTCAGATAGTGTCAGAGAATTTCAGAAAGAGTCAGAGAGTGTCAGAGAGTGTCTAAGAGTGTCAGAGAGTTTCAGAGACAGTCAGAGACGGTAACAGAGTTTCAAAGAGTTTCACAGTGTGTCAGAGATGTTCAGAGAGTGTCAGAAAGTTTCAGAGAGAGTCAGAGAGTGTCTGGCAGTTTCAGAGAGATTCAGAGAGTTTCACAGAGTGTCAGAGAGTGTCAGAGAGTGCCAGAAAGTTTCAGAGAGTGTCACAGAGTGTCAGAGAGTTTCAGAGAGATTCAGAGAGTTTCAGAGAGTGTCAGAGAGTTTCAGAGACTTTCTGTGAGTGTCAGAGACTGCCTGAGAGTTTCTGACAGTTTCTGAGTTTGTCAGAGTGTGTCAGAGAGTGTCAGAGTGTTTCAGAGAGTTTCACAGAGTTTCAGAGAGTGTCAGAGATTTTCAGAGAGTGCCAGAGATCTTCAGAGAGTGTCAGAGAGTGCCAGAAAGTTTCAGAGAGTGTCACAGAGTGTCAGAGAGTTTCAGAGAGATTCATAGAGTGTCAGAGAGTATCAGAGAGTGTCAGATAGAGTCAGAGAGTGTCAGAGAGAGTCCGAGAGATTCAGAAAGTGTCAGATAGTGTCAGAGAGTGTCAGAGAGCTTCAGAGAGTGTCTGAGAGTGTCAGAGAGTGTCAGAGAGTTTCTGAGAGATTGTGAGTTTGTCAGAGAGTTTCAGAGATTGTCAGAGAATTTCAGAGAGTGTCACAGAGTGTCAGACAGTTTCATAGAGTGTCTGAGAGTGTCATGGTGTGTCGGAGAGATTCAGAGAGTTTCTGAGTTTGTCAGAGATTGTCAGAGAATTTCAGAGCGTTTCTGAGTGTTTCTGAGAGTGTCAGAGAGATTCAGAAAGTTTCAGAGAGCTTCAGAGAGTGTCAGAAAGTTTCAGAGAGTGTCAGAGAGTTTCTGAAAATGTCACAGAGTGCCAGAGAGTTTCAGAGAGCTTCAGAGAGTGTCAGAGACTGTCGGAGAGTGTCAGACAGTTTCAGAGAGTTTCAGAGAGTGTCAGAGAGTTTCAGAGAGAGTCAGACAGTGTCTGAGAGTGTCAAAGAGTGTCAGAGAGTTTCAGAGAATTTCTGAGAGTGTCAGAGAGTGCCTGAGAGTTTCTGACAGTTTCTGAGGGAGTCGGAGAGTGTCAGAGAGTGTCAGAGTGTTTCAGAGAGTTTCACAGAGTTTCCGAGAGTATCAGAGATTTTCAGAGAGTTTCAGAGATCTTCAGAGAGTGTCAGAGAGCTTCAGAGGGATTCAGAGAGTGTCAGGGAGTGTCAGAGAGTGTCAGATAATTTCAGAGAGTGTCAGAGAGTGTCAGACAGTGTCAGAGAGTGTCAGAGATTGTCAGAAAATTTCAGAGCGTTTCTGAGTGTTTCTGAGAGTGTCAGACAGTTTCAGAAAGTTTCAGAGAGCTTCAGTGAGTGTCAGAAAGTTTCAGAGAGTGTCAGAGAGTTTCAGAAAATGTCACAGAGTGTCAGAGAGTTTCAGAGAGCTTCAGAGAGTGTCAGAGACTGTCGGAGAGTGTCAGACAGCTTCAGAGAGTTTCAGAGAGTGTCAGAGAGTTTCAGAGTGTGTCAGAGAGTGTCAGAGAGTTTCAGAGAGTGTCAGAGAGTTTCAGAGACTTTCTGAGAGTGTCAGAGAGTGCCTGAGAGTTTCTGACAGTTTCTGAGGGAGTCGGAGAGTGTCAGAGAGTGTCAGAGTGTTTCAGAGAGTTTCACAGAGTTTCAGAGAGTATCAGAGATTTTCAGAGAGTTTCAGAGATCTTCAGAGAGTGTCAGAGAGCTTCAGAGGGATTCAGAGAGTGTCAGGGAGTGTCAGAGAGTGTCAGATAATTTCAGAGAGTGTCAGAGAGTGTCAGACAGTATCAGAGAGTGTCAGAGAGTGCCGAAGAGTTTCAGAGAGTGTCAGAGAGTGTCAGAGAGTTTCAGAGAGTGTCACAGAGTGTCAGTGAGTGTCAGAGAGTATCAGAGAGTGTCAGCGAGAGTCAGAGAGTGTCAGATATTTTCAGAGAGTGTCAGAGAGTGTCCGAGAGTTTCCGAAAGTGTCAGATAGTGTCAGAGAATTTCAGAAAGTGTCAGAGAGTTTCAGAGAGTGTCTGAGACTGTCAGAGAGTGTAAGAGAGTTTCAGAGAGTGTCACAGAGTTTGAGAGTGTCAGAGATTTTCAGAGTGTTTCAGAGATCTTCACAGAGTGTCAGAGAGTGCCAGAAGGTTTCAGAGAGTGTCACAGAGTGTCAGAGAGAGTCAGAAAGTGTCAGAGAGTGTCCGAGAGATTCAGAAAGTGTCAGATAGTGTCAGAGAATTTCAGAAAGTGTCAGAGAGTGTCAGAGAGTGTCAGAGAGTGTCAGAGAGTTTCAGAGAGAGTCAGAGAGGGTAAGAGAGTTTCAGAGAGTTTCACAGTGTGTCGGAGATGTTCAGAGAGTTTCAGAGAGTGTCAGAGAGTGTCAGAGAGTATCAGAGAGTGTCTGAGAGTTTCAGACACTGTCAGAGTGTGTCAGAGATTTTCAGAGAGAATCAGAGAGTGTCAGAGAGTTTCAGAGATTTTCAGAGAGTTTCAGAGATGTTCAGAGAGTGTCAGAAAGTTTCAGAGAGTGTCAGAGAGTGTCTGGGAGTTTCAGAGAGATTCAGAGAGTTTCACAGAGTGTCAGAGTGTTTCAGAGAGTGTCACAGAGTTTCAGAGAGTGTCAGAGATTTTCAGAGAGTGCCAGAGATCTTCAGAGAGTGTCAGAGAGTGCCAGAAAGTTTCAGAGAGTGTCACAGAGTGTCAGAGAGTTTCAGAGAGATTCATAGAGTGTCAGAGAGTATCAGAGAGTGTCAGATAGAGTCAGAGAGTGTCAGAGAGTGTCCGAGAGATTCAGAAAGTGTCAGATAGTGTCAGAGAGTGTCAGAGAGCTTCAGAGAGTGTCTGAGAGTGTCAGAGAGTGTCAGAGAGTTTCTGAGAGATTGTGAGTTTGTCAGAGAGTTTCAGAGATTGTCAGAGAATTTCAGACAGTGTCACAGAGTGTCAGACAGTTTCATAGAGTGTCTGAGAGTGTCATGGTGTGTCGGAGAGATTCAGAGAGTTTCTGAGTTTGTCAGAGATTGTCAGAGAATTTCAGAGCGTTTCTGAGTGTTTCTGAGAGTGTCAGAGAGATTCAGAAAGTTTCAGAGAGCTTCAGAGAGTGTCAGAAAGTTTCAGAGAGTGTCAGAGAGTTTCTGAAAATGTCACAGAGTGCCAGAGAGTTTCAGAGAGCTTCAGAGAGAGTCAGAGACTGTCGGAGAGTGTCAGACAGTTTCAGAGAGTTTCAGAGAGTGTCAGAGAGTTTCAGAGAGAGTCAGACAGTGTCTGAGAGTGTCAAAGAGTGTCAGAGAGTTTCAGAGAATTTCTGAGAGTGTCAGAGAGTGCCTGAGAGTTTCTGACAGTTTCTGAGGGAGTCGGAGAGTGTCAGAGAGTGTCAGAGTGTTTCAGAGAGAGTCAGAGAGGGTAAGAGAGTTTCAGAGAGTTTCACAGTGTGTCAGAGATGTTCAGAGAGTGTCAGAAAGTTTCAGAGAGAGTCAGAGAGTGTCTGGGAGTTTCAGAGAGATTCAGAGAGTTTCACAGAGTGTCAGAGTGTTTCAGAGAGTCTCAGAGATTTTCAGAGAGAGGCAGAGATGTTCAGAGAGTGTCAGAAAGTTTCAGAGAGAGTCAGAGAGTGTCTGGGTGTTTCAGAGAGATTCAGACAGTATCACAGAGTGTCAGAGTGTTTCAGAGAGTGTCACAGAGTTTCAGAGAGTGTCAAACAGTGTCTGAGAGTGTCAAAGAGTGTCAAAGAGTTTCAGAGAGTGTCAGAGAGTGTCAGAGAGTGTCACAGAGTGTCACAGAATTTCAGAGAGATTCAGAGAGTGTCAGAGAGTTTCACAGAGTTTCAGAGAGTGTCAGAGATTTTCAGAGAGTTTCAGAGATCTTCAGAGAGTGTCAGAGAGCTTCAGAGGGATTCAGAGAGTGTCAGGGAGTGTCAGAGAGTGTCAGAGAATTTCAGAGAGTGTCAGAGAGTGTCAGACAGTATCAGAGAGTGTCAGAGAGTGTCAGACAGTATCAGAGAGTGTCAGAGAGTGTCAGAGAGTTTCAGAGAGTGTCAGCAAGAGTCAGAGAGTGTCAGAGAGTTTCAGAGAGTGTCAGAGAGTGTCAGAGAGTGTCCGAGAGTTTCCGAAAGTGTCAGATAGTGTCAGAGAATTTCAGAAAGTGTCAGAGAGTTTCAGAGAGTGTCTGAGACTGTCAGAGAGTGTAAGAGTGTTTCAGTGAGTGTCACAGAGTTTCAGAGAGTGTCAGAGATTTTCAGAGAGTTTCAGAGATCTTCAGAGAGTGTCAGAGAGTGCCAGAAAGTTTCAGAGAGGGTCACAGAGTGTCAGAGAGTTTCAGAGAGATTCAGAGAGTGTCAGAGAGTATCAGAGAGTGTCAGAGAGAGTCAGAAAGTGTCAGAGAGTGTCCCAGAGATTCAGAAAGTGTCAGATATTGTCAGAGAATTTCAGAAAGTGTCAGAGAGTGTCAGAGAGTGTCTGAGAGTGTCAGAGAGTGTCAGAGAGTTTCAGAGAGAGTCAGAGAGTATCAGAGAGTGTCTGAGAGGTTCAGACACTGTCAGAGTGTGTCAGAGATTTTCAGAGAGTGTCAGAGAGTTTCAGAGATTTTCAGAGATTTTCAGAGATGTTCAGAGAGTGTCAGAGAATGTCTGGGAGTTTCAGAGAGTTTCACAGAGTTTCACAGAATGTCAGAGTGTTTCAGAGAGTGTCACAGAGTTTCAGAGAGTGTCACAGAGTTTCAGAGAGTGTCAGAGAGTGTCAGAGACTATCAGAGAGTGTCAGAGAGAAACCGAGAAATTCAGAAAGTGTCAGATAGTGTCAGAGAGTGTCAGAAAGTGTCAGAGAGTGTCAGAGAGTGTCTGAGAGTGTCAGAGAGTGTCAGAGAGTTTCAGAGAGAGTCAGAGAGTGTCAGAGAGTTTCAGAGAGTTTCAGACAGTGTCAGAGAGTGTCAGAGAGTTTCAGAGAGTGTCAGATAGTGTCAGAGAATTTCAGAAAGTGTCAGAGAGTTTCAGAGAGTGTCTGAGACTGTCAGAGAGTGTAAGAGTGTTTCAGAGAGTGTCACAGAGTTTCAGAGAGTGTCAGAGATTTTCAGAGAGTTTCAGAGATCTTCAGAGAGTGTAAGAGTGTTTCAGAAAGTGTCAGAGAGTGTCCGAGAGATTCAGAAAGTGTCAGATATTGTCAGAGAATTTCAGAAAGTGTCAGAGAGTGTCAGAGAGTGTCTGAGCGTGTCAGAGAGTGTCAGAGAGTTTCAGAGAGAGTCAGAGAGGGTAAGAGAGTTTCAGAGAGTTTCACAGTGTGTCAGAGATGTTCAGAGAGTTTCAGAGAGTGTCAGAGAGTATCAGAGAGTGTATGAGAGTTTCAGACACTGTCCGAGTGTGTCAGAGATTTTCAGAGAGTGTCAGAGAGTTTCAGAGATTTTCAGAGAGTTTCAGAGATGTTCAGAGAGTGTCAGAAAGTTTCAGAGAGAGTCAGAGAGTGTCCGGGAGTTTCAGAGAGTTTCACAGAGTATCAGAGTGTTTCAGAGAGTGTCACAGAGTTTCAGAGAGTGTCACAGAGTTTCAGAGAGTGTCAGAGATTTTCAGAGAGTTTCAGAGAGATTCAGAGAGTGTCAGAGACTATCAGAGAGTGTCAGAGACACTCAGAGAGTGTCAGAGAGAAACCGAGAAATTCAGAAAGTGTCAGATAGTGTCAGAGAGTGTCAGAAAGTGTCAGAGAGTGTCAGAGAGTGTCTGAGAGTGTCAGAGAGTGTCAGAGAGTTTCAGAGAGAGTCAGAGAGTGTCAGAGAGTTTCAGAGAGTTTCAGACAGTGTCAGAGAGTGTCAGAGAGTTTCAGAGAGTGTCAGATAGTGTCACAGAATTTCAGAAAGTGTCAGAGAGTTTCAGAGAGTGTCTGAGACTGTCAGAGAGTGTAAGAGTGTTTCAGAGAGTGTCACAGAGTTTCAGAGAGTGTCAGAGATTTTCAGAGAGTTTCAGAGATCTTCAGAGAGTGTCAGAGAGTGCCAGAAAGTTTCAGAGAGGGTCACAGAGTGTCAGAGAGTTTCAGAGAGATTCAGAGAGTGTCAGAGAGTATCAGAGAGTGTCAGAGAGAGTCAGAGAGTGTCAGAGAGTGTTCGAGAGATTCAGAAAGTGTCAGATAGTGTCAGAGAATTTCAGAAAGAGTCAGAGAGTGTCAGAGAGTGTCTGAGAGTGTCAGAGAGTTTCAGAGACAGTCAGAGACGGTAAGAGAGTTTCAGAGAGTTTCACAGTGTGTCAGAGATGTTCAGAGAGTGTCAGAAAGTTTCAGAGAGAGTCAGAGAGTGTCTGGGAGTTTCAGAGAGATTCAGAGAGTTTCACAGAGTGTCAGAGTGTTTCAGAGAGTCTCAGAGATTTTCAGAGAGAGGCAGAGATGTTCAGAGAGTGTCAGAAAGTTTCAGAGAGAGTCAGAGAGTGTCTGGGTGTTTCAGAGAGATTCAGACAGTATCACAGAGTGTCAGAGTGTTTCAGAGAGTGTCACAGAGTTTCAGAGAGTGTCAGAGATTTTCAGAGTGTTTCAGAGAGTTTCAGAGAGTGTCAGAGAGTGCCAGAAAGTTTCAGAGAGTGGCACAGAGTGACAGAGAGTTTCAGAGAGATTCAGAGAGTGTCAGAGACTATCAGAGAGTGTCAGAGAGAGTCAGAGAGTGTCAGAGAGAGTCCGAGAAATTCAGAATTTGTCAGATAGTGTCAGAGTGTCAGAAAGTGTCAGAAATGGTCAGAGACTGTCTGAGAGTGTCAGAGAGTGTCACAGAGTTTCAGAGAGTGTCAGAGAGTGTCAGAGAGTGTCAGAGAGTTTCACAGTGTGTCAGAGATTTTCAGAGAGTTTCAGAGAGTGTCAGAGAGTGTCAGAAAGTGTCTGAGAGCTTCAGACAGTGTCAGAGATGTTCAGAGAGTGTCAGAGAGAGTCAGAAAGTTTCAGAGAGTGTCAGAGAGTGTCAGGGAGTTTAAGAGAGATTCAGAGAGTGTCAGAGAGTGTCAGAGAGTGTCACAGAGTGTCACAGAATTTCAGAGAGATTCAGAGAGTGTCAGAGAGTGTCAGAGATTGTCACAGAGTTGCAGAGTGTGTCAGAGAGTGTCCGAGAGTTTCAGAAAGTGTCAGATAGTGTCAGAGAGTTTCAGAATGTGTCAGAGAGTGTCAGAGAGTGTCTGAGAGTGTCAGAGATTTTCAGAGTGTTTCAGAGAGTTTCACAGAGTTTCAGAGAGTGTCAGAGATTTTCAGAGAGTTTCAGAGATCTTCAGAGAGTGTCAGAGAGTGCCAGAAAGTTTCAGAGAGTGTCACAGAGTGTCAGAGAGTTTCAGAGAGATTCAGAGAGTTTCAGAGAGTGTCAGAGAGTTTCAGAGACTTTCTGAGACTGTCAGAGAGTGCCGGAGAGTTTCTGACAGATTCTGAGTGTGTCAGAGAGTGTCAGAGAGTGTCAGAGTGTTTCAGAGAGTTTCACAGAGTTTCAGAGAGTGTCAGAGATTTTCAGAGAGTGCCAGAGATCTTCAGAGAGTGTCAGAGAGTGCCAGAAAGTTTCAGAGAGTGTCACAGAGTGTCAGAGAGTTTCAGAGAGATTCAGAGAGTGTCAGAGAGTATCAGAGAGTGTCAGAGAGTGTCAGAGAGCGTCAGGGAGAGTCCGAGAGATTCAGAAAGTGTCAGATAGTGTCAGAGAGTGTCAGAGAGTTTCAGAGAGTGTCTGAGAGTGTCAGAGAGTGTCAGAGAGTTTCTGAGAGATTGTGAGTTTGTCAGAGAGTTTCAGAGATTGTCAGAGAATTTCAGAGAGTGTCACAGAGTGTCAGACAGTTTCAGAGAGTGTCTGAGAGTGTCATGGTGTGTCGGAGAGATTCAGAGAGTTTCTGAGTTTGTCAGAGAGTGTCAGAGATTGTCAGAGAATTTCACAGCGTTTCTGAGTGTTTCTGAGAGTGTCAGAGAGTTTCAGAAAGTTTCAGAGAGCTTCAGAGAGTGTCCGAAAGTTTCAGAGAGCGTCAGAGAGTTTCAGAGAGATTCAGAGAGTGTCAGAGAGTATCAGAGAGTGTCAGAGAGAGTCAGAAAGTGTCAGAGAGTGTCCGAGAGATTCAGAAAGTGTCAGATATTGTCAGAGAATTTCAGAAAGTGTCAGAGAGTGTCAAAGAGTGTCTGAGAGTGTCAGAGAGTGTCAGAGAGTGTCAGAGAGAGTCAGAGAGGGTAAGAGAGTTTCAGAGAGTTTCACAGTGTGTCAGAGATGTTCAGAGAGTTTCAGAGAGTGTCAGAGAGTATCAGAGAGTGTCTGAGAGTTTCAGACACTGTCAGAGTGTGTCAGAGATTTTCAGAGAGTGCCAGAGAGTTTCAGAGATTTTCAGAGAGTTTCAGAGATGTTCAGAGAGTGTCAGAAAGTTTCAGAGAGAGTCAGAGAGTGTCTGGGAGTTTCAGAGAGTTTCACAGAGTTTCACAGAGTGTCAGAGTGTTTCAGAGAGTGTCACAGAGTTTCAGAGAGTGGCAGAGAGATTCAGAGAGTGTCAGAGAGTATCAGAGAGTGTCAGAGACACTCAGAGAGTGTCAGAGAGAAACCGAGAAATTCAGAAAGTGTCAGATAGTGTCAGAGAGTGTCAGAAAGTGTCAGAGAGTGTCAGAGAGTGTCTGAGAGTGTCAGAGAGTGTCAGAGAGTTTCAGAGAGAGTCAGAGAGTGTCAGAGAGTTTCAGAGAGTTTCAGACAGTGTCAGAGAGTGTCAGAGAGTTTCAGAGAGTGTCAGATAGTGTCATAGAATTTCAGAAAGTGTCAGAGAGTTTCAGGAGAGTGTCTGAGACTGTCAGAGAGTGTAAGAGTGTTTCAGAGAGTGTCACAGAGTTTCAGAGAGTGTCAGAGATTTTCAGAGAGTTTCAGAGATCTTCAGAGAGTGTCAGAGAGTGCCAGAAAGTTTCAGAGAGGGTCACAGAGTGTCAGAGAGTTTCAGAGAGATTCAGAGAGTGTCAGAGAGTATCAGAGAGTGTCAGAGAGAGTCAGACAGTGTCAGAGAGTGTTCGAGAGATTCAGAAAGTGTCAGATAGTGTCAGAGAATTTCAGAAAGAGTCAGAGAGTGTCAGAGAGTGTCTGAGAGTGTCAGAGAGTTTCAGAGACAGTCAGAGACGGTAAGAGAGTTTCAGAGAGTTTCACAGTGTGTCAGAGATGTTCAGAGAGTGTCAGAAAGTTTCAGGGAGAGTCAGAGAGTGTCTGGGAGTTTCAGAGAGATTCAGAGAGTTTCACAGAGTGTCAGAGTGTTTCAGAGAGTCTCAGAGATTTTCAGAGAGAGGCAGAGATGTTCAGAGAGTGTCAGAAAGTTTCAGAGAGAGTCAGAGAGTGTCTGGGTGTTTCAGAGAGATTCAGACAGTATCACAGAGTGTCAGAGTGTTTCAGAGAGTGTCACAGATTTTCAGAGAGTGTCAGAGATTTTCAGAGTGTTTCAGAGAGTTTCAGAGAGTGTCAGAGAGTGCCAGAAAGTTTCAGAGAGTGGCACAGAGTGACAGAGAGTTTCAGAGAGATTCAGAGAGTGTCAGAGACTATCAGAGAGTGTCAGAGAGAGTCAGAGAGTGTCAGAGAGAGTCCGTTAAATTCAGAATTTGTCAGATAGTGTCAGAGTGTCAGAAAGTGTCAGAAATGGTCAGAGACTGTCTGAGAGTGTCAGAGAGTGTCACAGAGTTTCAGAGAGTGTCAGAGAGTGTCAGAGAGTGTCAGAGAGTTTCACAGTGTGTCAGAGATTTTCAGAGAGTTTCAGAGAGTGTCAGAGAGTGTCAGAAAGTGTCTGAGAGCTTCAGACAGTGTCAGAGATGTTCAGAGAGTGTCAGAGAGAGTCAGAAAGTTTCAGAGAGTGTCAGAGAGTGTCAGGGAGTTTAAGAGAGATTCAGAGAGTGTCAGAGAGTGTCAGAGAGTGTCACAGAGTGTCACAGAATTTCAGAGAGATTCAGAGAGTGTCAGAGAGTGTCAGAGATTGTCACAGAGTTGCAGAGTGTGTCAGAGAGTGTCCGAGAGTTTCAGAAAGTGTCAGATAGTGTCAGAGAGTTTCAGAATGTGTCAGAGAGTGTCAGAGAGTGTCTGAGAGTGTCAGAGATTTTCAGAGTGTTTCAGAGAGTTTCACAGAGTTTCAGAGAGTGTCAGAGATTTTCAGAGAGTTTCAGAGATCTTCAGAGAGTGTCAGAGAGTGCCAGAAAGTTTCAGAGAGTGTCACAGAGTGTCAGAGACTTTCTGAGACTGTCAGAGAGTGCCGGAGAGTTTCTGACAGTTTCTGAGTGTGTCAGAGAGTGTCAGAGAGTGTCAGAGAGTGTCAGAGTGTTTCAGAGAGTTTCACAGAGTTTCAGAGAGTGTCAGAGATTTTCAGAGAGTGCCAGAGATCTTCAGAGAGTGTCAGAGAGTGCCAGAAAGTTTCAGAGAGTGTCACAGAGTGTCAGAGAGTTTCAGAGAGATTCAGAGAGTGTCAGAGAGTATCAGAGAGTGTCAGAGAGTGTCAGAGAGTGTCAGAGAGAGTCCAAGAGATTCAGAAAGTGTCAGATAGTGTCAGAGAGTGTCAGAGAGTTTCAGAGAGTGTCTGAGAGTGTCAGAGAGTGTCAGAGAGTTTCTGAGAGATTGTGAGTTTGTCAGAGAGTTTCAGAGATTGTCAGAGAATTTCAGAGAGTGTCACAGAGTGTCAGACAGTTTCAGAGAGTGTCTGAGAGTGTCATGGTGTGTCGGAGAGATTCAGAGAGTTTCTGAGTTTGTCAGAGAGTGTCAGAGATTGTCAGAGAATTTCACAGCGTTTCTGAGTGTTTCTGAGAGTGTCAGAGAGTTTCAGAAAGTTTCAGAGAGCTTCAGAGAGTGTCCGAAAGTTTCAGAGAGCGTCAGAGAGTTTCAGAGAGATTCAGAGAGTGTCAGAGAGTATCAGAGAGTGTCAGAGAGAGTCAGAAAGTGTCAGAGAGTGTCCGAGAGATTCAGAAAGTGTCAGATATTGTCAGAGAATTTCAGAAAGTGTCAGAGAGTGTCAGAGAGTGTCTGAGAGTGTCAGAGAGTGTCAGAGAGTTTCAGAGAGAGTCAGAGAGGGTAAGAGAGTTTCAGAGAGTTTCACAGTGTGTCAGAGATGTTCAGAGAGTTTCAGAGAGTGTCAGAGAGTGTCAGAGAGTATCAGAGAGTGTCTGAGAGTTTCAGACACTGTCAGAGTGTGTCAGAGATTTTCAGAGAGTGCCAGAGAGTTTCAGAGATTTTCAGAGAGTTTCAGAGATGTTCAGAGAGTGTCAGAAAGTTTCAGAGAGAGTCAGAGAGTGTCTGGGAGTTTCAGAGAGTTTCACAGAGTTTCACAGAGTGTCAGAGTGTTTCAGAGAGTGTCACAGAGTTTCAGAGAGTGGCAGAGAGATTCAGAGAGTGTCAGAGAGTATCAGAGAGTGTCAGAGACACTCAGAGAGTGTCAGAGAGAAACCGAGAAATTCAGAAAGTGTCAGATAGTGTCAGAGAGTGTCAGAAAGTGTCAGAGAGTGTCAGAGAGTGTCTGAGAGTGTCAGAGAGTGTCAGAGAGTTTCAGAGAGAGTCAGAGAGTGTCAGAGAGTTTCAGAGAGTGTCAGATAGTGTCATAGAATTTCAGAAAGTGTCAGAGAGTTTCAGGAGAGTGTCTGAGACTGTCAGAGAGTGTAAGAGTGTTTCAGAGAGTGTCACAGAGTTTCAGAGAGTGTCAGAGATTTTCAGAGAGTTTCAGAGATCTTCAGAGAGTGTCAGAGAGTGCCAGAAAGTTTCAGAGAGGGTCACAGAGTGTCAGAGAGTTTCAGAGAGATTCAGAGAGTGTCAGAGAGTATCAGAGAGTGTCAGAGAGAGTCAGAGAGTGTCAGAGAGTGTTCGAGAGATTCAGAAAGTGTCAGATAGTGTCAGAGAATTTCAGAAAGTGTCAGAGAGTGTCAGAGAGTGTCTGAGAGTGTCAGAGAGTTTCAGAGACAGTCAGAGACGGTAAGAGAGTTTCAGAGAGTTTCACAGTGTGTCAGAGATGTTCAGAGAGTGTCAGAAAGTTTCAGAGAGAGTCAGAGAGTGTCAGAGAGTTTCAGAGAGATTCAGAGAGTTTCACAGAGTGTCAGAGTGTTTCAGAGAGTCTCAGAGATTTTCAGAGAGAGGCAGAGATGTTCAGAGAGTGTCAGAAAGTTTCAGAGAGAGTCAGAGAGTGTCTGGGTGTTTCAGAGAGATTCAGACAGTATCACAGAGTGTCAGAGTGTTTCAGAGAGTGTCACAGAGTTTCAGAGAGTGTCAGAGAGATTCAGAGAGTGTCAGAGAGTATCAGAGAGTGTCAGAGACACTCAGAGAGTGTCAGAGAGAAACCGAGAAATTCAGAAAGTGTCAGATAGTGTCAGAGAGTGTCAGAAAGTGTCAGAGAGTGTCAGAGAGTGTCTGAGAGTGTCAGAGAGTGTCAGAGAGTTTCAGAGAGAGTCAGAGAGTGTCAGAGAGTTTCAGAGAGTGTCAGATAGTGTCATAGAATTTCAGAAAGTGTCAGAGAGTTTCAGGAGAGTGTCTGAGACTGTCAGAGAGTGTAAGAGTGTTTCAGAGAGTGTCACAGAGTTTCAGAGAGTGTCAGAGATTTTCAGAGAGTTTCAGAGATCTTCAGAGAGTGTCAGAGAGTGCCAGAAAGTTTCAGAGAGGGTCACAGAGTGTCAGAGAGTTTCAGAGAGATTCAGAGAGTGTCAGAGAGTATCAGAGAGTGTCAGAGAGAGTCAGAGAGTGTCAGAGAGTGTTCGAGAGATTCAGAAAGTGTCAGATAGTGTCAGAGAATTTCAGAAAGAGTCAGAGAGTGTCAGAGAGTGTCTGAGAGTGTCAGAGAGTTTCAGAGACAGTCAGAGACGGTAAGAGAGTTTCAGAGAGTTTCACAGTGTGTCAGAGATGTTCAGAGAGTGTCAGAAAGTTTCAGAGAGAGTCAGAGAGTGTCTGGGAGTTTCAGAGAGATTCAGAGAGTTTCACAGAGTGTCAGAGTGTTTCAGAGAGTCTCAGAGATTTTCAGAGAGAGGCAGAGATGTTCAGAGAGTGTCAGAAAGTTTCAGAGAGAGTCAGAGAGTGTCTGGGTGTTTCAGAGAGATTCAGACAGTATCACAGAGTGTCAGAGTGTTTCAGAGAGTGTCACAGAGTTTCAGAGAGTGTCAGAGATTTTCAGAGTGTTTCAGAGAGTTTCAGAGAGTGTCAGAGAGTGCCAGAAAGTTTCAGAGAGTGGCACAGAGTGACAGAGAGTTTCAGAGAGATTCAGAGAGTGTCAGAGACTATCAGAGAGTGTCAGAGAGAGTCAGAGAGTGTCAGAGAGAGTCCGAGAAATTCAGAATTTGTCAGATAGTGTCAGAGTGTCAGAAAGTGTCAGTAATGGTCAGAGACTGTCTGAGAGTGTCAGAGAGTGTCACAGAGTTTCAGAGAGTGTCAGAGAGTGTCAGAGAGTGTCAGAGAGTTTCACAGTGTGTCAGAGATTTTCAGAGAGTTTCAGAGAGTGTCAGAGAGTGTCAGAAAGTGTCTGAGAGCTTCAGACAGTGTCAGAGATGTTCAGAGAGTGTCAGAGAGAGTCAGAAAGTTTCAGAGAGTGTCAGAGAGTGTCAGGGAGTTTAAGAGAGATTCAGAGAGTGTCAGAGAGTGTCAGAGAGTGTCACAGAGTGTCACAGAATTTCAGAGAGATTCAGAGAGTGTCAGAGAGTGTCAGAGATTGTCACAGAGTTGCAGAGTGTGTCAGAGAGTGTCAGAGAGTGTCTGAGAGTGTCAGAGATTTTCAGAGTATTTCAGAGAGTTTCACAGAGTTTCAGAGAGTGTCAGAGATTTTCAGAGAGTGTCAGAGAGTGCCAGAAAGTTTCAGAGAGTGTCACAGAGTGTCAGAGAGTTTCAGAGAGATTCAGAGATTTTCAGAGAGTGTCAGAGAGTGCCAGAAAGTTTCAGAGAGTGTCACAGAGTGTCAGAGAGTTTCAGAGAGATTCAGAGAGTTTCAGAGAGTGTCAGAGAGTTTCAGAGACTTTCTGAGACTGTCAGAGAGTGCCGGAGAGTTTCTGACAGTTTCTGAGTGTGTCAGAGAGTGTCAGAGAGTGTCAGAGTGTTTCAGAGAGTTTCACAGAGTTTCAGAGAGTGTCAGAGATTTTCAGAGAGTGCCAGAGATCTTCAGAGAGTGTCAGAGAGTGCCAGAAAGTTTCAGAGAGTGTCACAGAGTGTCAGAGAGTTTCAGAGAGATTCAGAGAGTGTCAGAGAGTATCAGAGAGTGTCAGAGAGTTTCAGAGAGTGTCAGAGAGAGTCCGAGAGATTCAGAAAGTGTCAGATAGTGTCAGAGAGTGTCAGAGAGTTTCAGAGAGTGTCTGAGAGTGTCAGAGAGTGTCAGAGAGTTTCTGAGAGATTGTGAGTTTGTCAGAGAGTTTCAGAGATTGTCAGAGAATTTCAGAGAGTGTCACAGAGTGTCAGACAGTTTCAGAGAGTGTCTGAGAGTGTCATGGTGTGTCGGAGAGATTCAGAGAGTTTCTGAGTTTGTCAGAGAGTGTCAGAGATTGTCAGAGAATTTCACAGCGTTTCTGAGTGTTTCTGAGAGTGTCAGAGAGTTTCAGAAAGTTTCAGAGAGCTTCAGAGAGTGTCAGAAAGTTTCAGAGAGCGTCAGAGAGTTTCAGAAAATGTCACAGAGTGTCAGAGAGTTTCAGAGAGCTTCAGAGAGTGTCAGAGACTGTCGGAGAGTGTCAGAGAGTTTCAGAGAGTTTCAGAGAGTGTCAGAGAGTTTCAGAGAGAGTCAAACAGTGTCTGAGAGTGTCAAAGAGTGTCAAAGAGTTTCAGAGAGTGTCAGAGAGTGTCAGAGAGTGTCAGAGAGTTTCAGAGAGTGTCAGAGAGATTCAGAGACTTTCTGAGAGTGTCAGAGAGTGCCTGAGAGTTTCTGACAGTTTCCGAGGGAGTCGGAGAGCTTCAAAGAGTTTCAGAGAGTTTCAGAGAGTGTCCGAGAGTGTCAGAGAGTTTCAGAGAGTGTCAGAGAGTTTCAGAGACTTTCTGAGAGTGTCAGAGAGTGCCTGAGAGTTACTGACAGTTTCTGAGTGTGTCAGAGAGTGTCAGAGAGTGTCAGAGAGTATCAGAGAGTGTCTGAGAGTTTCAGACACTGTCAGAGTGTGTCAGAGATTTTCAGAGAGTGTCAGAGAGTTTCAGAGATTTTCAGAGAGTTTCAGAGATGTTCAGAGAGTGTCAGAAAGATTCAGAGAGAGTCAGAGAGTGTCTGGGAGTTTCAGAGAGTTTCACAGAGTTTCACAGAGTGTCAGAGTGTTTCAGAGAGTGTCACAGAGTTTCAGAGAGTGTCAGAGAGATTCAGAGAGTGTCAGAGACTATCAGAGAGTTTCAGAGACACTCAGAGAGTGTCAGAGAGAAACCGAGAAATTCAGAAAGTGTCAGATAGTGTCAGAGAGTGTCAGAAAGTGTCAGAGAGTGTCAGAGAGTGTCTGAGAGTGTCAGAGAGTGTCAGAGAGTTTCAGAGAGAGTCAGAGAGTGTCAGAGAGTTTCAGAGAGTTTCAGACAGTGTCAGAGAGTGTCAGAGAGTTTCAGAGAGTGTCAGATAGTGTCATAGAATTTCAGAAAGTGTCAGAGAGTTTCAGAGAGTGTCTGAGACTGTCAGAGAGTGTAAGAGTGTTTCAGAGAGTGTCACAGAGTTTCAGAGAGTGTCAGAGATTTTCAGAGAGTTTCAGAGATCTTCAGAGAGTGTCAGAGAGTGCCAGAAAGTTTCAGAGAGGGTCACAGAGTGTCAGAGAGCTTCAGAGAGATTCAGAAAGTGTCAGAGAGTATCAGAGAGTGTCAGAGAGAGTCAGAGAGTGTCAGAGAGTGTTCGAGAGATTCAGAAAGTGTCAGAAAGTGTCAGAGAATTTCAGAAAGAGTCAGAGAGTGTCAGAGAGTTTCAGAGAGTGTCAGAGAGTGTCAGAGAGTTTCAGAGAGAGTCAGAGAGTGTCAGAGAGTTTCAGAGAGTTTCAGACAGTGTCAGAGAGTGTCAGAGAGTTTCAGAGAGTGTCAGATAGTGTCACAGAATTTCAGAAAGTGTCAGAGAGTTTCAGAGAGTGTCTGAGACTGTCAGAGAGTGTAAGAGTGTTTCAGAGAGTGTCACAGAGTTTCAGAGAGTGTCAGAGATTTTCAGAGAGTTTCAGAGATCTTCAGAGAGTGTCAGAGAGTGCCAGAAAGTTTCAGAGAGGGTCACAGAGTGTCAGAGAGTTTCAGAGAGATTCAGAGAGTGTCAGAGAGTATCAGAGAGTGTCAGAGAGAGTCAGAGAGTGTCAGAGAGTGTTCGAGAGATTCAGAAAGTGTCAGATAGTGTCAGAGAATTTCAGAAAGAGTCAGAGAGTGTCAGAGAGTGTCTGAGAGTGTCAGAGAGTTTCAGAGACAGTCAGAGACGGTAAGAGAGTTTCAGAGAGTTTCACAGTGTGTCAGAGATGTTCAGAGAGTGTCAGAAAGTTTCAGAGAGAGTCAGAGAGTGTCTGGGAGTTTCAGAGAGATTCAGAGAGTTTCACAGAGTGTCAGAGTGTTTCAGAGAGTCTCAGAGATTTTCAGAGAGAGGCAGAGATGTTCAGAGAGTGTCAGAAAGTTTCAGAGAGAGTCAGAGAGTGTCTGGGTGTTTCAGAGAGATTCAGACAGTATCACAGAGTGTCAGAGTGTTTCAGAGAGTGTCACAGAGTTTCAGAGAGTGTCAGAGATTTTCAGAGTGTTTCAGAGAGTTTCAGAGAGTGTCAGAGAGTGCCAGAAAGTTTCAGAGAGTGGCACAGAGTGACAGAGAGTTTCAGAGAGATTCAGAGAGTGTCAGAGACTATCAGAGAGTGTCAGAGAGAGTCAGAGAGTGTCAGAGAGAGTCCGAGAAATTCAGAATTTGTCAGATAGTGTCAGAGTGTCAGAAAGTGTCAGAAATGGTCAGAGACTGTCTGAGAGTGTCAGAGAGTGTCACAGAGTTTCAGAGAGTGTCAGAGAGTGTCAGAGAGTGTCAGAGAGTTTCACAGTGTGTCAGAGATTTTCAGAGAGTTTGAGAGAGTGTCAGAGAGTGTCAGAAAGTGTCTGAGAGCTTCAGACAGTGTCAGAGATGTTCAGAGAGTGTCAGAGAGAGTCAGAAAGTTTCAGAGAGTGTCAGAGAGTGTCAGGGAGTTTAAGAGAGATTCAGAGAGTGTCAGAGAGTGTCAGAGAGTGTCACAGAGTGTCACAGAATTTCAGAGAGATTCAGAGAGTGTCAGAGAGTGTCAGAGATTGTCACAGAGTTGCAGAGTGTGTCAGAGAGTGTCCGAGAGTTTCAGAAAGTGTCAGATAGTGTCAGAGAGTTTCAGAATGTGTCAGAGAGTGTCAGAGAGTGTCTGAGAGTGTCAGAGATTTTCAGAGTGTTTCAGAGAGTTTCACAGAGTTTCAGAGAGTGTCAGAGATTTTCAGAGAGTTTCAGAGATCTTCAGAGAGTGTCAGAGAGTGCCAGAAAGTTTCAGAGAGTGTCACAGAGTGTCAGAGAGTTTCAGAGAGATTCAGAGAGTTTCAGAGAGTGTCAGAGAGTTTCAGAGACTTTCTGAGACTGTCAGAGAGTGCCGGAGAGTTTCTGACAGTTTCTGAGTGTGTCAGAGAGTGTCAGAGAGTGTCAGAGTGTTTCAGAGAGTTTCACAGAGTTTCAGAGAGTGTCAGAGATTTTCAGAGAGTGCCAGAGAGCTTCAGAGAGTGTCAGAGAGTGCCAGAAAGTTTCAGAGAGTGTCACAGAGTGTCAGAGAGTTTCAGAGAGATTCAGAGAGTGTCAGAGAGTATCAGAGAGTGTCAGAGAGTGTCAGAGAGTGTCAGGGAGAGTCCGAGAGATTCAGAAAGTGTCAGATAGTGTCAGAGAGTGTCAGAGAGTTTCAGAGAGTGTCTGAGAGTGTCAGAGAGTGTCAGAGAGTTTCTGAGAGATTGTGAGTTTGTCAGAGAGTTTCAGAGATTGTCAGAGAATTTCAGAGAGTGTCACAGAGTGTCAGACAGTTTCAGAGAGTGTCTGAGAGTGTCATGGTGTGTCGGAGAGATTCAGAGAGTTTCTGAGTTTGTCAGAGAGTGTCAGAGATTGTCAGAGAATTTCACAGCGTTTCTGAGTGTTTCTGAGAGTGTCAGAGAGTTTCAGAAAGTTTCAGAGAGCTTCAGAGAGTGTCAGAAAGTTTCAGAGAGTTTCAGACAGTGTCAGAGAGTGTCAGAGAGTTTCAGAGAGTGTCAGATAGTGTCACAGAATTTCAGAAAGTGTCAGAGAGTTTCAGAGAGTGTCTGAGACTGTCAGAGAGTGTAAGAGTGTTTCAGAGAGTGTCACAGAGTTTCAGAGAGTGTCAGAGATTTTCAGAGAGAGGCAGAGATGTTCAGAGAGTGTCAGAAAGTTTCAGAGAGAGTCAGAGAGTGTCTGGGTGTTTCAGAGAGATTCAGACAGTATCACAGAGTGTCAGAGTGTTTCAGAGAGTCTCAGAGATTTTCAGAGAGAGGCAGAGATGTTCAGAGAGTGTCAGAAAGTTTCAGAGAGAGTCAGAGAGTGTCTGGGTGTTTCAGAGAGATTCAGACAGTATCACAGAGTGTCAGAGTGTTTCAGAGAGTGTCACAGAGTTTCAGAGAGTGTCAGAGAGATTCAGAGAGTGTCAGAGAGTATCAGAGAGTGTCAGAGACACTCAGAGAGTGTCAGAGAGAAACCGAGAAATTCAGAAAGTGTCAGATAGTGTCAGAGAGTGTCAGAAAGTGTCAGAGAGTGTCAGAGAGTGTCTGAGAGTGTCAGAGAGTGTCAGAGAGTTTCAGAGAGAGTCAGAGAGTGTCAGAGAGTTTCAGAGAGTGTCAGATAGTGTCATAGAATTTCAGAAAGTGTCAGAGAGTTTCAGGAGAGTGTCTGAGACTGTCAGAGAGTGTAAGAGTGTTTCAGAGAGTGTCACAGAGTTTCAGAGAGTGTCAGAGATTTTCAGAGAGTTTCAGAGATCTTCAGAGAGTGTCAGAGAGTGCCAGAAAGTTTCAGAGAGGGTCACAGAGTGTCAGAGAGTTTCAGAGAGATTCAGAGAGTGTCAGAGAGTATCAGAGAGTGTCAGAGAGAGTCAGAGAGTGTCAGAGAGTGTTCGAGAGATTCAGAAAGTGTCAGATAGTGTCAGAGAATTTCAGAAAGAGTCAGAGAGTGTCAGAGAGTGTCTGAGAGTGTCAGAGAGTTTCAGAGACAGTCAGAGACGGTAAGAGAGTTTCAGAGAGTTTCACAGTGTGTCAGAGATGTTCAGAGAGTGTCAGAAAGTTTCAGAGAGAGTCAGAGAGTGTCTGGGAGTTTCAGAGAGATTCAGAGAGTTTCACAGAGTGTCAGAGTGTTTCAGAGAGTCTCAGAGATTTTCAGAGAGAGGCAGAGATGTTCAGAGAGTGTCAGAAAGTTTCAGAGAGAGTCAGAGAGTGTCTGGGTGTTTCAGAGAGATTCAGACAGTATCACAGAGTGTCAGAGTGTTTCAGAGAGTGTCACAGAGTTTCAGAGAGTGTCAGAGATTTTCAGAGTGTTTCAGAGAGTTTCAGAGAGTGTCAGAGAGTGCCAGAAAGTTTCAGAGAGTGGCACAGAGTGACAGAGAGTTTCAGAGAGATTCAGAGAGTGTCAGAGACTATCAGAGAGTGTCAGAGAGAGTCAGAGAGTGTCAGAGAGAGTCCGAGAAATTCAGAATTTGTCAGATAGTGTCAGAGTGTCAGAAAGTGTCAGTAATGGTCAGAGACTGTCTGAGAGTGTCAGAGAGTGTCACAGAGTTTCAGAGAGTGTCAGAGAGTGTCAGAGAGTGTCAGAGAGTTTCACAGTGTGTCAGAGATTTTCAGAGAGTTTCAGAGAGTGTCAGAGAGTGTCAGAAAGTGTCTGAGAGCTTCAGACAGTGTCAGAGATGTTCAGAGAGTGTCAGAGAGAGTCAGAAAGTTTCAGAGAGTGTCAGAGAGTGTCAGGGAGTTTAAGAGAGATTCAGAGAGTGTCAGAGAGTGTCAGAGAGTGTCACAGAGTGTCACAGAATTTCAGAGAGATTCAGAGAGTGTCAGAGAGTGTCAGAGATTGTCACAGAGTTGCAGAGTGTGTCAGAGAGTGTCAGAGAGTGTCTGAGAGTGTCAGAGATTTTCAGAGTATTTCAGAGAGTTTCACAGAGTTTCAGAGAGTGTCAGAGATTTTCAGAGAGTGTCAGAGAGTGCCAGAAAGTTTCAGAGAGTGTCACAGAGTGTCAGAGAGTTTCAGAGAGATTCAGAGATTTTCAGAGAGTGTCAGAGAGTGCCAGAAAGTTTCAGAGAGTGTCACAGAGTGTCAGAGAGTTTCAGAGAGATTCAGAGAGTTTCAGAGAGTGTCAGAGAGTTTCAGAGACTTTCTGAGACTGTCAGAGAGTGCCGGAGAGTTTCTGACAGTTTCTGAGTGTGTCAGAGAGTGTCAGAGAGTGTCAGAGTGTTTCAGAGAGTTTCACAGAGTTTCAGAGAGTGTCAGAGATTTTCAGAGAGTGCCAGAGATCTTCAGAGAGTGTCAGAGAGTGCCAGAAAGTTTCAGAGAGTGTCACAGAGTGTCAGAGAGTTTCAGAGAGATTCAGAGAGTGTCAGAGAGTATCAGAGAGTGTCAGAGAGTTTCAGAGAGTGTCAGAGAGAGTCCGAGAGATTCAGAAAGTGTCAGATAGTGTCAGAGAGTGTCAGAGAGTTTCAGAGAGTGTCTGAGAGTGTCAGAGAGTGTCAGAGAGTTTCTGAGAGATTGTGAGTTTGTCAGAGAGTTTCAGAGATTGTCAGAGAATTTCAGAGAGTGTCACAGAGTGTCAGACAGTTTCAGAGAGTGTCTGAGAGTGTCATGGTGTGTCGGAGAGATTCAGAGAGTTTCTGAGTTTGTCAGAGAGTGTCAGAGATTGTCAGAGAATTTCACAGCGTTTCTGAGTGTTTCTGAGAGTGTCAGAGAGTTTCAGAAAGTTTCAGAGAGCTTCAGAGAGTGTCAGAAAGTTTCAGAGAGCGTCAGAGAGTTTCAGAAAATGTCACAGAGTGTCAGAGAGTTTCAGAGAGCTTCAGAGAGTGTCAGAGACTGTCGGAGAGTGTCAGAGAGTTTCAGAGAGTTTCAGAGAGTGTCAGAGAGTTTCAGAGAGAGTCAAACAGTGTCTGAGAGTGTCAAA
Organism: Heterodontus francisci; assembly: GCF_036365525.1. NCBI lineage: Eukaryota > Metazoa > Chordata > Chondrichthyes > Heterodontiformes > Heterodontidae > Heterodontus > Heterodontus francisci. Next base: position 36,298,710 of record NC_090412.1, on the reverse strand, counting down.
GAGTGTCAAAGAGTTTCAGAGAGTGTCAGAGAGTGTCAGAGAGTGTCAGAGAGTTTCAGAGAGTGTCAGAGAGATTCAGAGACTTTCTGAGAGTGTCAGAGAGTGCCTGAGAGTTTCTGACAGTTTCCGAGGGAGTCGGAGAGCTTCAAAGAGTTTCAGAGAGTTTCAGAGAGTGTCCGAGAGTGTCAGAGAGTTTCAGAGAGTGTCAGAGAGTTTCAGAGACTTTCTGAGAGTGTCAGAGAGTGCCTGAGAGTTACTGACAGTTTCTGAGTGTGTCAGAGAGTGTCAGAGAGTGTCAGAGAGTATCAGAGAGTGTCTGAGAGTTTCAGACACTGTCAGAGTGTGTCAGAGATTTTCAGAGAGTGTCAGAGAGTTTCAGAGATTTTCAGAGAGTTTCAGAGATGTTCAGAGAGTGTCAGAAAGATTCAGAGAGAGTCAGAGAGTGTCTGGGAGTTTCAGAGAGTTTCACAGAGTTTCACAGAGTGTCAGAGTGTTTCAGAGAGTGTCACAGAGTTTCAGAGAGTGTCAGAGAGATTCAGAGAGTGTCAGAGACTATCAGAGAGTTTCAGAGACACTCAGAGAGTGTCAGAGAGAAACCGAGAAATTCAGAAAGTGTCAGATAGTGTCAGAGAGTGTCAGAAAGTGTCAGAGAGTGTCAGAGAGTGTCTGAGAGTGTCAGAGAGTGTCAGAGAGTTTCAGAGAGAGTCAGAGAGTGTCAGAGAGTTTCAGAGAGTTTCAGACAGTGTCAGAGAGTGTCAGAGAGTTTCAGAGAGTGTCAGATAGTGTCATAGAATTTCAGAAAGTGTCAGAGAGTTTCAGAGAGTGTCTGAGACTGTCAGAGAGTGTAAGAGTGTTTCAGAGAGTGTCACAGAGTTTCAGAGAGTGTCAGAGATTTTCAGAGAGTTTCAGAGATCTTCAGAGAGTGTCAGAGAGTGCCAGAAAGTTTCAGAGAGGGTCACAGAGTGTCAGAGAGCTTCAGAGAGATTCAGAAAGTGTCAGAGAGTATCAGAGAGTGTCAGAGAGAGTCAGAGAGTGTCAGAGAGTGTTCGAGAGATTCAGAAAGTGTCAGAAAGTGTCAGAGAATTTCAGAAAGAGTCAGAGAGTGTCAGAGAGTTTCAGAGAGTGTCAGAGAGTGTCAGAGAGTTTCAGAGAGAGTCAGAGAGTGTCAGAGAGTTTCAGAGAGTTTCAGACAGTGTCAGAGAGTGTCAGAGAGTTTCAGAGAGTGTCAGATAGTGTCACAGAATTTCAGAAAGTGTCAGAGAGTTTCAGAGAGTGTCTGAGACTGTCAGAGAGTGTAAGAGTGTTTCAGAGAGTGTCACAGAGTTTCAGAGAGTGTCAGAGATTTTCAGAGAGTTTCAGAGATCTTCAGAGAGTGTCAGAGAGTGCCAGAAAGTTTCAGAGAGGGTCACAGAGTGTCAGAGAGTTTCAGAGAGATTCAGAGAGTGTCAGAGAGTATCAGAGAGTGTCAGAGAGAGTCAGAGAGTGTCAGAGAGTGTCCGAGAGATTCAGAAAGTGTCAGATAGTGTCAGAGAATTTCAGAAAGAGTCAGAGAGTGTCAGAGAGTGTCTGAGAGTGTCAGAGAGTTTCAGAGACAGTCAGAGACGGTAAGAGAGTTTCAGAGAGTTTCACAGTGTGTCAGAGATGTTCAGAGAGTGTCAGAAAGTTTCAGAGAGAGTCAGAGAGTGTCTGGGAGTTTCAGAGAGATTCAGAGAGTTTCACAGAGTGTCAGAGTGTTTCAGAGAGTCTCAGAGATTTTCAGAGAGAGGCAGAGATGTTCAGAGAGTGTCAGAAAGTTTCAGAGAGAGTCAGAGAGTGTCTGGGTGTTTCAGAGAGATTCAGACAGTATCACAGAGTGTCAGAGTGTTTCAGAGAGTGTCACAGAGTTTCAGAGAGTGTCAGAGATTTTCAGAGTGTTTCAGAGAGTTTCAGAGAGTGTCAGAGAGTGCCAGAAAGTTTCAGAGAGTGGCACAGAGTGACAGAGAGTTTCAGAGAGATTCAGAGAGTGTCAGAGACTATCAGAGAGTGTCAGAGAGAGTCAGAGAGTGTCAGAGAGAGTCCGAGAAATTCAGAATTTGTCAGATAGTGTCAGAGTGTCAGAAAGTGTCAGAAATGGTCAGAGACTGTCTGAGAGTGTCAGAGAGTGTCACAGAGTTTCAGAGAGTGTCAGAGAGTGTCAGAGAGTGTCAGAGAGTTTCACAGTGTGTCAGAGATTTTCAGAGAGTTTGAGAGAGTGTCAGAGAGTGTCAGAAAGTGTCTGAGAGCTTCAGACAGTGTCAGAGATGTTCAGAGAGTGTCAGAGAGAGTCAGAAAGTTTCAGAGAGTGTCAGAGAGTGTCAGGGAGTTTAAGAGAGATTCAGAGAGTGTCAGAGAGTGTCAGAGAGTGTCACAGAGTGTCACAGAATTTCAGAGAGATTCAGAGAGTGTCAGAGAGTGTCAGAGATTGTCACAGAGTTGCAGAGTGTGTCAGAGAGTGTCCGAGAGTTTCAGAAAGTGTCAGATAGTGTCAGAGAGTTTCAGAATGTGTCAGAGAGTGTCAGAGAGTGTCTGAGAGTGTCAGAGATTTTCAGAGTGTTTCAGAGAGTTTCACAGAGTTTCAGAGAGTGTCAGAGATTTTCAGAGAGTTTCAGAGATCTTCAGAGAGTGTCAGAGAGTGCCAGAAAGTTTCAGAGAGTGTCACAGAGTGTCAGAGAGTTTCAGAGAGATTCAGAGAGTTTCAGAGAGTGTCAGAGAGTTTCAGAGACTTTCTGAGACTGTCAGAGAGTGCCGGAGAGTTTCTGACAGTTTCTGAGTGTGTCAGAGAGTGTCAGAGAGTGTCAGAGTGTTTCAGAGAGTTTCACAGAGTTTCAGAGAGTGTCAGAGATTTTCAGAGAGTGCCAGAGAGCTTCAGAGAGTGTCAGAGAGTGCCAGAAAGTTTCAGAGAGTGTCACAGAGTGTCAGAGAGTTTCAGAGAGATTCAGAGAGTGTCAGAGAGTATCAGAGAGTGTCAGAGAGTGTCAGAGAGTGTCAGGGAGAGTCCGAGAGATTCAGAAAGTGTCAGATAGTGTCAGAGAGTGTCAGAGAGTTTCAGAGAGTGTCTGAGAGTGTCAGAGAGTGTCAGAGAGTTTCTGAGAGATTGTGAGTTTGTCAGAGAGTTTCAGAGATTGTCAGAGAATTTCAGAGAGTGTCACAGAGTGTCAGACAGTTTCAGAGAGTGTCTGAGAGTGTCATGGTGTGTCGGAGAGATTCAGAGAGTTTCTGAGTTTGTCAGAGAGTGTCAGAGATTGTCAGAGAATTTCACAGCGTTTCTGAGTGTTTCTGAGAGTGTCAGAGAGTTTCAGAAAGTTTCAGAGAGCTTCAGAGAGTGTCAGAAAGTTTCAGAGAGCGTCAGAGAGTTTCAGAAAATGTCACAGAGTGTCAGAGAGTTTCAGAGAGCTTCAGAGAGTGTCAGAGACTGTCGGAGAGTGTCAGAGAGTTTCAGAGAGTTTCAGAGAGTGTCAGAGAGTTTCAGAGAGAGTCAAACAGTGTCTGAGAGTGTCAAAGAGTGTCAAAGAGTTTCAGAGAGTGTCAGAGAGTGTCAGAGAGTGTCAGAGAGTTTCAGAGAGTGTCAGAGAGTTTCAGAGACTTTCTGAGAGTGTCAGAGAGTGCCTGAGAGTTTCTGACAGTTTCTGAGGGAGTCGGAGAGCTTCAAAGAGTTTCAGAGAGTTTCAGAGAGTGTCCGAGAGTGTCAGAGAGTTTCAGAGAGTGTCAGAGAGTTTCAGAGACTTTCTGAGAGTGTCAGAGAGTGCCTGAGAGTTTCAGAGAGTGTCACAGAGTGTCAGAGAGTATCAGAGAGTGTCAGAGAGTGTCAGAGAGTGTCAGGGAGAGTCCGAGAGATTCAGAAAGTGTCAGATAGTGTCAGAGAGTGTCAGAGAGTTTCAGAGAGTGTCTGAGAGTGTCAGAGAGTGTCAGAGAGTTTCTGAGAGATTGTGAGTTTGTCAGAGAGTTTCAGAGATTGTCAGAGAATTTCAGAGAGTGTCACAGAGTGTCAGACAGTTTCAGAGAGTGTCTGAGAGTGTCATGGTGTGTCAGAGAGATTCAGAGAGTTTCTGAGTTTGTCAGAGAGTTTCAGAGATTGTCAGAGAATTTCACAGCGTTTCTGAGTGTTTCTGAGAGTGTCAGAGAGTTTCAGAAAGTTTCAGAGAGCTTCAGAGAGTGTCAGAAAGTTTCAGAGAGTTTCAGACAGTGTCAGAGAGTGTCAGAGAGTTTCAGAGAGTGTCAGATAGTGTCACAGAATTTCAGAAAGTGTCAGAGAGTTTCAGAGAGTGTCTGAGACTGTCAGAGAGTGTAAGAGTGTTTCAGAGAGTGTCACAGAGTTTCAGAGAGTGTCAGAGATTTTCAGAGAGTTTCAGAGATCTTCAGAGAGTGTCAGAGAGTGCCAGAAAGTTTCAGAGAGGGTCACAGAGTGTCAGAGAGTTTCAGAGAGATTCAGAGAGTGTCAGAGAGTATCAGAGAGTGTCAGAGAGAGTCAGAGAGTGTCAGAGAGTGTTCGAGAGATTCAGAAAGTGTCAGATAGTGTCAGAGAATTTCAGAAAGAGTCAGAGAGTGTCAGAGAGTGTCTGAGAGTGTCAGAGAGTTTCAGAGACAGTCAGAGACGGTAAGAGAGTTTCAGAGAGTTTCACAGTGTGTCAGAGATGTTCAGAGAGTGTCAGAAAGTTTCAGAGAGAGTCAGAGAGTGTCTGGGAGTTTCAGAGAGATTCAGAGAGTTTCACAGAGTGTCAGAGTGTTTCAGAGAGTCTCAGAGATTTTCAGAGAGAGGCAGAGATGTTCAGAGAGTGTCAGAAAGTTTCAGAGAGAGTCAGAGAGTGTCTGGGTGTTTCAGAGAGATTCAGACAGTATCACAGAGTGTCAGAGTGTTTCAGAGAGTGTCACAGAGTTTCAGAGAGTGTCAGAGATTTTCAGAGTGTTTCAGAGAGTTTCAGAGAGTGTCAGAGAGTGCCAGAAAGTTTCAGAGAGTGGCACAGAGTGACAGAGAGTTTCAGAGAGATTCAGAGAGTGACAGAGACTATCAGAGAGTGTCAGAGAGAGTCAGAGAGTGTCAGAGAGAGTCCGAGAAATTCAGAATTTGTCAGATAGTGTCAGAGTGTCAGAAAGTGTCAGAAATGGTCAGAGACTGTCTGAGAGTGTCAGAGAGTGTCACAGAGTTTCAGAGAGTGTCAGAGAGTGTCAGAGAGTGTCAGAGAGTTTCACAGTGTGTCAGAGATTTTCAGAGAGTTTCAGAGAGTGTCAGAGAGTGTCAGAAAGTGTCTGAGAGCTTCAGACAGTGTCAGAGATGTTCAGAGAGTGTCAGAGAGAGTCAGAAAGTTTCAGAGAGTGTCAGAGAGTGTCAGGGAGTTTAAGAGAGATTCAGAGAGTGTCAGAGAGTGTCAGAGAGTGTCACAGAGTGTCACAGAATTTCAGAGAGATTCAGAGAGTGTCAGAGAGTGTCAGAGATTGTCACAGAGTTGCAGAGTGTGTCAGAGAGTGTCCGAGAGTTTCAGAAAGTGTCAGATAGTGTCAGAGAGTTTCAGAATGTGTCAGAGAGTGTCAGAGAGTGTCTGAGAGTGTCAGAGATTTTCAGAGTGTTTCAGAGAGTTTCACAGAGTTTCAGAGAGTGTCAGAGATTTTCAGAGAGTTTCAGAGATCTTCAGAGAGTGTCAGAGAGTGCCAGAAAGTTTCAGAGAGTGTCACAGAGTGTCAGAGAGTTTCAGAGAGATTCAGTGAGTTTCAGAGAGTGTCAGAGAGTTTCAGAGACTTTCTGAGACTGTCAGAGAGTGCCGGAGAGTTTCTGACAGTTTCTGAGTGTGTCAGAGAGTTTCAGAGAGTGTCAGAGATTTTCAGAGAGTGCCAGAGATCTTCAGAGAGTGTCAGAGAGTGCCAGAAAGTTTCAGAGAGTGTCACAGAGTGTCAGAGAGTTTCAGAGAGATTCAGAGAGTGTCAGAGAGTATCAGAGAGTGTCAGAGAGTGTCAGAGAGTGTCAGGGAGAGTCCGAGAGATTCAGAAAGTGTCAGATAGTGTCAGAGAGTGTCAGAGAGTTTCAGAGAGTGTCTGAGAGTGTCAGAGAGTGTCAGAGAGTTTCTGAGAGATTGTGAGTTTGTCAGAGAGTTTCAGAGATTGTCAGAGAATTTCAGAGAGTGTCACAGAGTGTCAGACAGTTTCAGAGAGTGTCTGAGAGTGTCATGGTGTGTCGGAGAGATTCAGAGAGTTTCTGAGTTTGTCAGAGAGTGTCAGAGATTGTCAGAGAATTTCACAGCGTTTCTGAGTGTTTCTGAGAGTGTCAGAGAGTTTCAGAAAGTTTCAGAGAGCTTCAGAGAGTGTCAGAAAGTTTCAGAGAGCGTCAGAGAGTTTCAGAAAATGTCACAGAGTGTCAGAGAGTTTCAGAGAGCTTCAGAGAGTGTCAGAGACTGTCGGAGAGTGTCAGAGAGTTTCAGAGAGTTTCAGAGAGTGTCAGAGAGTTTCAGAGAGAGTCAAACAGTGTCTGAGAGTGTCAAAGAGTGTCAAAGAGTTTCAGAGAGTGTCAGAGAGTGTCAGAGAGTGTCAGAGAGTTTCAGAGAGTGTCAGAGAGTTTCAGAGACTTTCTGAGAGTGTCAGAGAGTGCCTGAGAGTTTCTGACAGTTTCTGAGGGAGTCGGAGAGCTTCAAAGAGTTTCAGAGAGTTTCAGAGAGTGTCCGAGAGTGTCAGAGAGTTTCAGAGAGTGTCAGAGAGTTTCAGAGACTTTCTGAGAGTGTCAGAGAGTGCCTGAGAGTTTCTGACAGTTTCTGAGTGTGTCAGAGAGTGTCAGAGAGTGTCAGAGAGTATCAGAGAGTGTCTGAGAGTTTCAGACACTGTCAGAGTGTGTCAGAGATTTTCAGAGAGTGTCAGAGAGTTTCAGAGATTTTCAGAGAGTTTCAGAGATGTTCAGAGAGTGTAAGAAAGATTCAGAGAGAGTCAGAGAGTGTCTGGGAGTTTCAGAGAGTTTCACAGAGTTTCACAGAGTGTCAGAGTGTTTCAGAGAGTGTCACAGAGTTTCAGAGAGTGTCAGAGAGATTCAGAGAGTGTCAGAGACTATCAGAGAGTTTCAGAGACACTCAGAGAGTGTCAGAGAGAAACCGAGAAATTCAGAAAGTGTCAGATAGTGTCAGAGAGTGTCAGAAAGTGTCAGAGAGTGTCAGAGAGTGTCTGAGAGTGTCAGAGAGTGTCAGAGAGTTTCAGAGAGAGTCAGAGAGTGTCAGAGAGTTTCAGAGAGTTTCAGACAGTGTCAGAGAGTGTCAGAGAGTTTCAGAGAGTGTCAGATAGTGTCATAGAATTTCAGAAAGTGTCAGAGAGTTTCAGAGAGTGTCTGAGACTGTCAGAGAGTGTAAGAGTGTTTCAGAGAGTGTCACAGAGTTTCAGAGAGTGTCAGAGATTTTCAGAGAGTTTCAGAGATCTTCAGAGAGTGTCAGAGAGTGCCAGAAAGTTTCAGAGAGGGTCACAGAGTGTCAGAGAGCTTCAGAGAGATTCAGAAAGTGTCAGAGAGTATCAGAGAGTGTCAGAGAGAGTCAGAGAGTGTCAGAGAGTGTTCGAGAGATTCAGAAAGTGTCAGATAGTGTCAGAGAATTTCAGAAAGAGTCAGAGAGTGTCAGAGAGTTTCAGAGAGTGTCAGAGAGTGTCAGAGAGTTTCAGAGAGAGTCAGAGAGTGTCAGAGAGTTTCAGAGAGTTTCAGACAGTGTCAAAGAGTGTCAGAGAGTTTCAGAGAGTGTCAGATAGTGTCATAGAATTTCAGAAAGTGTCAGAGAGTTTCAGAGAGTGTCTGAGAGTGTCAGAGAGTGCCTGAGAGTTTCTGACAGTTTATGAGTGTGTCGAAGAGTGTCAGAGAGTGTCAGAGTGTTTCAGAGAGTGTCACAGAATTTCAGAGAGTGTCAGAGATTTTCAGAGAGTTTCCGAGATCTTCAGAGAGTGTCAGAGATTGCCAGAAAGTTTCAGAGAGTTTCAGTGAGTGTCAGAGAGTTTCAGAGAGTGTCACAGAGTGTCAGTGAGTGTCAGAGAGTATCAGAGAGTGTCAGCGAGAATCAGAGAGTGTCAGCGAGTGTCAGAGAGTGTCAGAGAGTTTCAGATAGTGTCAGAGAGTGTCAGAGAGAGTCAGAGAGTTTCAGAGAGTGTCACAGAGTGTCAGTGAGTGTCAGAGAGTTTCAGAGAGTGTCAGATAGTGTCAGTGAGTGTTAGAGAGTATCAGAGACTTTCAGTGAGAGTCAGAGAGTGTCAGCGAGTGTCAGAGAGTTTCGGAGAGTGTCACAGAGTGTCAGAGAGTGTCAGAGAGTTTCAGAGATTTTCTGAGAGTTTCTGAGAGTGTCAGAGAGTGTCAGAGAGTGCCAGAAAGTTTCAGAAAGTGTCAGATAGTATCAAAGAGTTTCAGAAAGTGTCAGAGAGTGTCTGAGAGTTTCAGAGAGTGCCAGAGAGCTTCAGAGAGTTTCAGAGAGTGTTTGAGCGTGTCAGAGAGATTCTGAGAGATTCAGCGAGTGTCAGAGAGTGTCAGAGAGTGTCAGAGGGTTTCGGAGAGTTTCAGAGAAAGTCAAACAGTGTCAGACAGTGTCAGAGAGTGTCAGAGAGGTTCAGATAGTGTCAGAGAGTTTCAGAGATTTTCTGAGAGTGTCAGAGAGTGCCTGAGAGTTTCTGACAGTTTCTGTGTTTGTCGGAGAGTTTCAGAGACTGTCAGAGTGTTTCAGAGAGTGTCAGAGATTTTCAGAGAGTTTCAGAGATCTTCAGAGAGTGTCAGAGAGTGTCAGAGAGTGCCAGAAAGTTTCAGAGAGTGTCACAGAGTGTCAGAGAGCTTCAGAGAGATTCAGAGAGTGTCAGGGAGTTTCAGAGAGTGCCAGAGAATTTCAGAGAGTGTCAGAGAGTTTCAGAGAGTGTCAGACAGTATCTGAGAGTGTCAGAGAGTATCAGAGAGTGTCAGCGAGAATCAGAGAGTGTCAGCGAGTGTCAGAGAGTGTCAGAGAGTTTCAGATAGTGTCAGAGAGTGTCAGAGAGTGTCAGAGAGTTTCAGAGAGTGTCACAGAGTGTCAGTGAGTGTCAGAGAGTTTCAGAGAGTGTCAGATAGTGTCAGTGAGTGTTAGAGAGTATCAGAGACTTTCAGTGAGAGTCAGAGAGTGTCAGCGAGTGTCAGAGAGTTTCGGAGAGTGTCACAGAGTGTCAGAGAGTGTCAGAGAGTTTCAGAGATTTTCTGAGAGTTTCTGAGAGTGTCAGAGAGTGTCAGAGATTGTCAGAAAGTTTCAGAAAGTGTCAGATAGTATCAAAGAGTTTCAGAAAGTGTCAGAGAGTGTCTGAGAGTTTCAGAGAGTGCCAGAGAGCTTCAGAGAGTTTCAGAGAGTGTCAGAGCGTGTCAGAGAGATTCTGAGAGATTCAGCGAGTGTCAGAGAGTGTCAGAGAGTTTCAGAGAGTTTCAGAGAGTGTCAGAGAGTGTCAGAGGGTTTCGGAGAGTTTCAGAGAAAGTCAAACAGTGTCAGACAGTGTCAGAGAGTGTCAGAGAGGTTCAGATAGTGTCAGAGAGTTTCAGAGATTTTCTGAGAGTGTCAGAGAGTGCCTGAGAGTTTCTGACAGTTTCTGTGTTTGTCGGAGTGTTTCAGAGACTGTCAGAGTGTTTCAGAGACTGTCAGAGATTTTCAGAGAGTTTCAGAGATCTTCAGAGAGTGTCAGAGAGTGTCAGAGAGTGCCAGAAAGTTTCAGAGAGTGTCACAGAGTGTCAGAGAGCTTCAGAGAGATTCAGAGAGTGTCAGGGAGTTTCAGAGAGTGCCAGAGAATTTCAGAGAGTGTCAGAGAGTTTCAGAGAGTGTCAGACAGTATCTGAGAGTGTCAGAGAGTGCCGAAGAGTTTCAGAGAGTGTCAGAGAGTGTCAGAGAGTTTCAGAGAGTGTCACAGAGCGTCAGTGAGAGTCAGAGAGTTTCAGAGAGTGTCAGAGAGTGTCAGAGAATGTCAGAGAGTTTCAGAGAGTGTCACAGATTGTCAGTGAGTGTCAGAGAGTTTCAGAGAGTGTCACAGAGTGTCAGTGAGTGTCAGAGAGTTTCAGAGAGTGTCAGACAGTATCTGAGAGTGTCAGAGAGTGCCGAAGAGTTTCAGAGAGTGTCAGAGAGTGTCAGAGAGTTTCAGAGAGTGTCACAGAGCGTCAGTGAGAGTCAGAGAGTTTCAGAGAGTGTCAGAGAGTGTCAGAGAATGTCAGAGAGTTTCAGAGAGTGTCACAGATTGTCAGTGAGTGTCAGAGAGTTTCAGAGAGTGTCACAGAGTGTCAGTGAGTGTCAGAGAGTTTCAGAGAGTGTCAGAGAGTGTCAGCGAGTGTCAGAGAGTGTCAGAGAGTTTCAGAGAGTTTCTGAGAGCTTCTGAGAGTGTCAGAGAGTGTCAGAGAGTGTCAAAGAGTGTCACAGAGTTTCAGAGAGTGTCAGAGAGTTTCACAGATTTTCTGAGAGTTTCAGAGATCTTCAGAGAGTGTCAGAGAGTGCCAGAAAGTTTCAGAGAGTTTCACAGAGTGTCAGAGAGCTTCAGAGAGATTCAGAGACTGTCATGGAGTGTCAGAGAAGTTCAGAGAGTGTCAGAGAGTTTCAGAGAGTGTCAGACAGTATCTGAGAGTGTCAGAGAGTGCTGAAGAGTTTCAGAGAGTGTCAGAGAGTGTCAGAGAGTGTCAGCGAGAATCAGAGAGTTTCAGAGAGTGTCAGAGAGTGTCAGAGACTGTCTGAGAGATTCAGAGATTGTCACAGAGTGTCAGAGAGGTTTGGAGAGTGTCACAGAGTGTCAGAGAGTGTCAGAGAGTTTCAGAGAGTTTCTGAGAGCTTCTGAGAGTGTCAGAGAGTGTCAGAGAGTGTCAAAGAGTGTCAGAAAATTTCAGAAAGTGTCAGATAGTGTCAGTGAGTATCAGAAAGAGTCAGAGAGTGTCAAACAGTGTCAACGAGTTTCAGAGAGTGTCAGAGAGTGTCAGAGAGTTTCAGAGAGTGTCAAAGAGTTTCAGAGAATTTCTGAAGAGTACCAGAGAGAGTCAGAGAGTGTCTGAGAGTGTCAGAGAGTGTCTGAGAGTGTCAGAGAGTTTCAGAGAGTTTCAGAGAGTGTCAGAGAGTTTCAGAGAGTTTCAGGGAGCTTCAGAGAGTGTCAGGGAGTGGCAGAGAGTGTCAGAGATTTTCGGAGAGTTTCAGAGAGAGTCAGACAGTTTCTGGGAGTGTCAGAGAGTGTCAAAGAGTTTCAGAGAGTTTCAGAGAGTGTCAGAGAGTGTCAGAGAGGTTCAGATAGTGTCACAGAGTGTCAGAGAGTGTCAGAGAGTTTCAGAGATTTTCTGAGAGTTTCTGAGAGTGTCAGAGAGTGTCAGAGATTGTCAGAAAGTTTCAGAAAGTGTCAGATAGTATCAGAGAGGGTCACAGAGTGTCAGAGAGCTTCGGAGTGTGTCACAGAGTGTCAGAGAGTGTCAGAGAGTTTCAGAGATTTTCTGAGAGTTTCTGAGAGTGTCAGAGAGTGTCAGAGATTGTCAGAAAGTTTCAGAAAGTGTCAGATAGTATCAGAGAGTTTCAGAAAGTGTCAGAGAGTGTCAGAGAGTGTCTGAGACTGTCAGGGAGTGTCTGAGAGTGTCAGAGAGTTTCAGAGAGTGCCAGAGAGCTTCAGAGAGATTCTGAGAGTGTCAGAGCTTGTCAGAGTGTTTCAGAGAGTGTCAGAGAGTGTCAGAGACTGTCTGAGAGATTCAGAGATTGTCACAGAGTGTCAGAGAGTTTTGGAGAGTGTCACAGAGTGTCAGAGAGGGTCAGAGAGTTTCAGAGAGTTTCAGAGAGCTTCTGAGAGTGTCAGAGAGTGTCAGAGAGTTTCAGAGAGTACCAGAGAGTGTCAGAGAGTGTCTGAGAGTGTCAGAGAGTGTCTGAGAGTGTCAGAGAGTTTCAGAGAGTTTCAGAGAGTGTCAGAAAGTTTCAGAGAGTGTCAGAGAGTGTCAGAGAGTTTCAGAGAGCTTCAGAGAGTGTCAGGGAGTGGCAGAGAGTGTCACATATTTTCGGAGAGTTTCAGAGAGAGTCAGACAGTGTCTGAGAGTGTCAGAGAGTGTCAAAGAGTTTCAGAGAGTGTCAGAGAGTGTCAGAGAGTGTCAGAGAGGTTCAGATAGTGTCAGAGAGTTTCAGAGACTTTCTGAGAGTGTCAGAGAGTGCCTGAGAGTTTCTGACAGTTTCTGAGTGTGTCGGAGAGTGTCAGAGAGTGTCAGTGTGTTTCAGAGAGTGTCACAGAGTTTCAGAGAGTGTCAGAGATTTTCAGAGAGTTTCAGAGATCTTCAGAGAGTGTCAGATTTTGCCAGAACGTTTCAGAGAGTGTCAGTGAGTGTCAGAGAGTGTCAGAGAATTTCAGAGAATGTCAGAGAGTTTCAGAGAGTGTCAGACAGAATCTGAGAGTGTCAGAGAGTGCCAAAGAGCTTCAGAGAGGTTCAGAGAGTGTCAGAGAGTGTCACAGTGTGTCAGAGAGTGTTAGCGAGTTTCAGAGAGTTTCTGAGCGTTTCTGAGAGTGTCATAGAGTGTCAGAGATTGTCAGAAATTTTCAGAAAGTGTCACATAGTGTCAGAGAGTTTCAGAAAGTGTCAGAGAGTGTCAGAGATTGTCTGTGAGTGTCAGAGAGTGTCAGAGAGTTTCAGATGAGTTTCAGAGAGTGCCAGAGAGTTTCAGAGAGTTTCAGAGAGTGTCAGAGCGTGTCAGAGAGTTTCAGAAAGTGTCAGAGAGTGTCAGAGATTGTCAGAAAGTTTCAGAAAGTGTCAGATAGTGTCAGAGATTTTCAGAAATTGTCAGAGAGAGTCAGAGAGTGTCTGAGAGTGTCAGAGATTGTCTGAGAGTGTCCGAGAGTTTCAGAGAGTTTCAGAGAGTGTCCGAAAGTTTCAGAGAGTGTCAGAGACTTTCAGAGAGTTTCAGAGAGTTTCAGAGAGTGTCAGGGAGTGTCAGAGAGTGTCAGAGAGTTTCGGAGAGTTTCAGAGAGAGTCAGACAGTGTCTGAGAGTGTCCGAGAGTGTAAAAGAGTTTCAGAGAGTGTCAGAGAGTGTCAGAGAGTGTCAGAGAGGTTCAGATAGTGTCAGAGAGTTTCAGAGACTTTCTGAGAGTGTCAGAGAGTGCCTGAGAGTTTCTGCCAGTTTCTGAGTGTTTCGGAGAGAGTCAGAGAGTGTCAGAGAGTTTCAGAGAGTGTCACAGAGTGTCAGTGAATGTCAGAGAGTATCAGAGAGGGTCAGCGAGAATCAGAGAGTGTCAGCGAGTGTCAGAGAGTTTCAGAGACTTTCTGAGAGTGTCAGAGAGTGCCTGAGAGTTTCTGACAGTTTCTGAGTGTGTCGGAGAGTGTCAGAGAGTGTCAGAGTGTTTCAGAGTGTGTCAGAGATTTTCAGAGAGTTTCAGAGATCTTCAGAGAGTGTCAGGGAGTGCCAAAAAGTTTCAGAGAGTGTCACAGAGTGTCAGAGAGCTTCAGAGAGATTCAGAGAGTGTCAGGGAGTGTCAGAGGGTGTCAGAGAATTTCAGAGAGTGTCAGAGTGTCAGAGAGTTTCAGAGAGTGTCACAGAGCTTCAGTGAGAGTCAGAGTGTTTCAGAGAGTGTCAGAGAGTGTCAGAGAGTGTCAGAGAGTTTCAGAGAGTGTCACAGAGTGTCAGTGAGTGTCAGAGAGTATCAGAGAGTGTAAGCGAGAATCAGAGATTGTCAGTGAGTGTCAGAGAGTTTCAGAGAGTGTCAGAAAGTGTCAGAGAGTGTCAGAGAGTTTCAGAGAGTGTCACAGAGTGTCAGTGAGTGTCAGAGAGTTTCGGAGAGTGTCAGATAGTGTCAGTGAGTGTTAGAGAGTATCAGAGACTTTCAGTGAGAGTGTGAGTTTGTCGGAGAGTGTCAGAGAGTGTCAGAGAGTTTCAGAGCGTGTCACAGAGTGTCAGAGAGTGTCAGAGAGTTTCAGAGATTTTCTGAGAGTTTCAGAAAGTGTCAGATAGTATCAGAGAGTTTCAGAAAGTGTCAGAGAGTGTCAGAGACTGTCTGAGAGTGTCAGAGAGTGTCTGTGATTGTCAGAGAGTGTCAGAGATTTTCAGAAAGTGTCAGAGAGTGTCAGAGAGTGTCTGAGAGTGTCAGAGCGTGTCTGAGAGTGTCAGAGAGTTTCAGAGAGTTTCAGAAAGTGTCAGAAAGTTTCAGAGAGTGTCAGAGGATTTCAGAGAGTTTCAGAGAGTTTGAGAGAGGGTCAAGGAGTGTCAGAGAGTGTCAGAGAGTTTCAGAGAGAGTCAAACAGTGTCTGAGAGTGTCAAAGAGTGTCAAAGAGTTTCAGAGAGTGTCAGAGAGTGTCAGAGAGTGTCAGAGAGTTTCAGAGAGTGTCAGAGAGTTTCAGAGACTTTCTGAGAGTGTCAGAGAATGCCTGAGAGTTTCTGACAGTTTCTGAGGGAGTCGGAGAGCTTCAAAGAGTTTCAGAGAGTTTCAGAGAGTGTCCGAGAGTGTCAGAGAGTTTCAGAGAGTGTCAGAGAGTTTCAGAGACTTTCTGAGAGTGTCAGAGAGTGCCTGAGAGTTTCTGACAGTTTCTGAGTGTGTCAGAGATCTTCAGAGAGTGTCAGAGAGTTTCAGAGATTTTCAGAGAGTTTCAGAGATGTTCAGAGAGTGTCAGAAAGTTTCAGAGAGAGTCAGAGAGTGTCTGGGAGTTTCAGAGAGTTTCACAGAGTTTCACAGAGTGTCAGAGTGTTTCAGAGAGTGTCACAGAGTTTCAGAGAGTGTCAGAGAGATTCAGAGAGTGTCAGAGACTATCAGAGAGTTTCAGAGACACTCAGAGAGTGTCAGAGAGAAACCGAGAAATTCAGAAAGTGTCAGATAGTGTCAGAGAGTGTCAGAAAGTGTCAGAGAGTGTCAGAGAGTGTCTGAGAGTGTCAGAGAGTGTCAGAGAGTTTCAGAGAGAGTCAGAGAGTGTCAGAGAGTTTCAGAGAGTTTCAGACAGTGTCAGAGAGTGTCAGAGAGTTTCAGAGAGTGTCAGATAGTGTCATAGAATTTCAGAAAGTGTCAGAGAGTTTCAGAGAGTGTCTGAGACTGTCAGAGAGTGTAAGAGTGTTTCAGAGAGTGTCACAGAGTTTCAGAGAGTGTCAGAGATTTTCAGAGAGTTTCAGAGATCTTCAGAGAGTGTCAGAGAGTGCCAGAAAGTTTCAGAGAGGGTCACAGAGTGTCAGAGAGCTTCAGAGAGATTCAGAGAGTGTCAGAGAGTATCAGAGAGTGTCAGAGAAAGTCAGAGAGTGTCAGAGAGTTTCAGAGATTTTCTGAGAGTTTCAGAAAGTGTCAGATAGTATCAGAGAGTTTCAGAAAGTGTCAGAGAGTGTCAGAGACTGTCTGAGAGTGTCAGAGAGTGTCTGAGAGTGTCAGAGAGTGTCAGAGATTTTCAGAAAGTATCAGAGAGTGTCAGAGAGTGTCTGAGAGTGTCAGAGAGTGTCTGAGAGTGTCAGAGAGTTTCAGAGAGTTTCAGAAAGTGTCAGAAAGTTTCAGAGAGTGTCAGAGGATTTCAGAGAGTTTCAGAGAGTTTGAGAGAGGGTCAAGGAGTGTCAGAGAGTGTCAGAGAGTTTCAGAGAGAGTCAAACAGTGTCTGAGAGTGTCAAAGAGTGTCAAAGAGTTTCAGAGAGTGTCAGAGAGTGTCAGAGAGTGTCAGAGAGTTTCAGAGAGTGTCAGAGAGTTTCAGAGACTTTCTGAGAGTGTCAGAGAATGCCTGAGAGTTTCTGACAGTTTCTGAGGGAGTCGGAGAGTGTCAAAGAGTTTCAGAGAGTTTCAGAGAGTGTCCGAGAGTGTCAGAGAGTTTCAGAGAGTGTCAGAGAGTTTCAGAGACTTTCTGAGAGTGTCAGAGAGTGCCTGAGAGTTTCTGACAGTTTCTGAGGGAGTCGGAGAGTGTCAAAGAGTTTCAGAGAGTTTCAGAGAGTGTCCGAGAGTGTCAGAGAGTTTCAGAGAGTGTCAGAGAGTTTCAGAGACTTTCTGAGAGTGTCAGAGAGTGCCTGAGAGTTTCTGACAGTTTCTGAGTGTGTCAGAGAGTGTCAGAGAGTGTCAGAGAGTATCAGAGAGTGTCTGAGAGTTTCAGACACTGTCAGAGTGTGTCAGAGATTTTCAGAGAGTGTCAGAGAGTTTCAGAGATTTTCAGAGAGTTTCAGATATGTTCAGAGAGTGTCAGAAAGTTTCAGAGAGAGTCAGAGAGTGTCCGGGAGTTTCAGAGAGTTTCACAGAGTTTCACAGAGTGTCAGAGTGTTTCAGAGAGTGTCACAGAGTTTCAGAGAGTGTCAGAGAGATTCAGAGAGTGTCAGAGACTATCAGAGAGTTTCAGAGACACTCAGAGAGTGTCAGAGAGAAACCGAGAAATTCAGAAAGTGTCAGATAGTGTCAGAGAGTGTCAGAAAGTGTCAGAGAGTGTCAGAGAGTGTCTGAGAGTGTCAGAGAGTGTCAGAGAGTTTCAGAGAGAGTCAGAGAGTGTCAGAGAGTTTCAGAGAGTTTCAGACAGTGTCAGAGAGTGTCAGAGAGTTTCAGAGAGTGTCAGATAGTGTCATAGAATTTCAGAAAGTGTCAGAGAGTTTCAGAGAGTGTCTGAGACTGTCAGAGAGTGTAAGAGTGTTTCAGAGAGTGTCACAGAGTTTCAGAGAGTGTCAGAGATTTTCTGAGAGTTTCAGAGATCTTCAGAGAGTGTCAGAGAGTGCCAGAAAGTTTCAGAGAGGGTCACAGAGTGTCAGAGAGCTTCAGAGAGATTCAGAGAGTGTCAGAGAGTATCAGAGAGTGTCAGAGAGAGTCAGAGAGTGTCAGAGAGTGTTCGAGAGATTCAGAAAGTGTCAGATAGTGTCAGAGAATTTCAGAAAGAGTCAGAGAGTGTCAGAGAGTTTCAGAGAGTGTCAGAGAGTGTCAGAGAGTTTCAGAGAGAGTCAGAGAGTGTCAGAGAGTTTCAGAGAGTTTCAGACAGTGTCAGAGAGTGTCAGAGAGTTTCAGAGAGTGTCAGATAGTGTCATAGAATCTCAGAAAGTGTCAGAGAGTTTCAGAGAGTGTCTGAGACTGTCAGAGAGTGTAAGAGTGTTTCAGAGAGTGTCACAGAGTTTCAGAGAGTGTCAGAGATTTTCAGAGAGTTTCAGAGATCTTCAGAGAGTGTCAGAGAGTGCCAGAAAGTTTCAGAGATGGTCACAGAGTGTCAGAGAGCTTCAGAGAGATTCAGAGAGTGTCAGAGAGTATCAGAGAGCGTCAGAGAGTGTTCGAGAGATTCAGAATGTGTCAGATAGTGTCAGAGAATTTCAGAAAGAGTCAGAGAGTGTCAGAGAGTTTCAGAGAGTGTCACAGAGCGTCAGTGAAAGTCAGAGAGTTTCAGAGAGTTTCAGACAGTGTCAGAGAGTGCCAGAGAGTTTCAGAGACTGTCACAGTGTCAGTGATTGTCAGAGAGTATCAGAGAGGGTCAGCGAGAATCGGAGAGTTTCAGCGAGTGTCAGAGAGTTTCAGAGACTTTCTGAGAGTGTCAGAGAGTGCCTGAGAGTTTCTGACAGTTTATGAGTGTGTCGAAGAGTGTCAGAGAGTGTCAGAGTGTTTCAGAGAGTGTCACAGAATTTCAGAGAGTGTCAGAGATTTTCAGAGAGTTTCCGAGATCTTCAGAGAGTGTCAGAGATTGCCAGAAAGTTTCAGAGAGTTTCAGTGAGTGTCAGAGAGTTTCAGAGAGTGTCACAGAGTGTCAGTGAGTGTCAGCGAGTATCAGAGAGTGTCAGCGAGAATCAGAGAGTGTCAGCGAGTGTCAGAGAGTGTCAGAGAGTTTCAGATAGTGTCAGAGAGTGTCAGAGAGAGTCAGAGAGTTTCAGAGAGTGTCACAGAGTGTCAGTGAGTGTCAGAGAGTTTCAGAGAGTGTCAGATAGTGTCAGTGAGTGTTAGAGAGTATCAGAGACTTTCAGTGAGAGTCAGAGAGTGTCAGCGAGTATCAGAGAGTTTCGGAGAGTGTCACAGAGTGTCAGAGAGTGTCAGAGAGTTTCAGAGATTTTCTGAGAGTTTCTGAGAGTGTCAGAGAGTGTCAGAGATTGTCAGAAAGTTTCAGAAAGTGTCAGATAGTATCAAAGAGTTTCAGAAAGTGTCAGAGAGTGTCTGAGAGTTTCAGAGAGTGCCAGAGAGCTTCAGAGAGTTTCAGAGAGTGTCAGAGCGTGTCAGAGAGAGTCTGAGAGATTCAGCGAGTGTCAGAGAGTGTCAGAGAGTTTCAGAGAGTTTCAGAGAGTGTCAGAGAGTGTCAGAGAGTTTCGGAGAGTTTCAGAGAAAGTCAAACAGTGTCAGACAGTGTCAGAGAGTGTCAGAGAGGTTCAGATAGTGTCAGAGAGTTTCAGAGATTTTCTGAGAGTGTCAGAGAGTGCCTGAGAGTTTCTGACAGTTTCTGTGTTTGTCGGAGAGTTTCAGAGACTGTCAGAGTGTTTCAGAGAGTGTCAGAGATTTTCAGAGAGTTTCAGAGATCTTCAGAGAGTGTCAGAGAGTGTCAGAGAGTGCCAGAAAGTTTCAGAGAGTGTCACAGAGTATCAGAGAGCTTCAGAGAGATTCAGAGAGTGTCAGGGAGTTTCAGAGAGTGCCAGAGAATTTCAGAGAGTGTCAGAGAGTTTCAGAGAGTGTCAGACAGTATCTGAGAGTGTCAGAGAGTGCCGAAGAGTTTCAGAGAGTGTCAGAGAGTGTCAGAGAGTGTCAGAGAGTATCAGAGAGTGTCTGAGAGTTTCAGACACTGTCAGAGTGTGTCAGAGATTTTCAGAGAGTGTCAGAGAGTTTCAGAGATTTTCAGAGAGTTTCAGAGATGTTCAGAGAGTGTCAGAAAGTTTCAGAGAGAGTCAGAGAGTGTCCGGGAGTTTCAGAGAGTTTCACAGAGTTTCACAGAGTGTCAGAGTGTTTCAGAGAGTGTCACAGAGTTTCAGAGAGTGTCAGAGAGATTCAGAGAGTGTCAGAGACTATCAGAGAGTTTCAGAGACACTCAGAGAGTGTCAGAGAGAAACCGAGAAATTCAGAAAGTGTCAGATAGTGTCAGCGAGTGTCAGAAAGTGTCAGAGAGTGTCAGAGAGTGTCTGAGAGTGTCAGAGAGTGTCAGAGAGTTTCAGAGAGAGTCAGAGAGTGTCAGAGAGTTTCAGAGAGTTTCAGACAGTGTCAGAGAGTGTCAGAGAGTTTCAGAGAGTGTCAGATAGTGTCATAGAATTTCAGAAAGTGTCAGAGAGTTTCAGAGAGTGTCTGAGACTGTCAGAGAGTGTAAGAGTGTTTCAGAGAGTGTCACAGAGTTTCAGAGAGTGTCAGAGATTTTCTGAGAGTTTCAGAGATCTTCAGAGAGTGTCAGAGAGTGCCAGAAAGTTTCAGAGAGGGTCACAGAGTGTCAGAGAGCTTCAGAGAGATTCAGAGAGTGTCAGAGAGTATCAGAGAGTGTCAGAGAGAGTCAGAGAGTGTCAGAGAGTGTTCGAGAGATTCAGAAAGTGTCAGATAGTGTCAGAGAATTTCAGAAAGAGTCAGAGAGTGTCAGAGAGTTTCAGAGAGTGTCAGAGAGTGTCAGAGAGTTTCAGAGAGAGTCAGAGAGTGTCAGAGAGTTTCAGAGAGTTTCAGACAGTGTCAGAGAGTGTCAGAGAGTTTCAGAGAGTGTCAGATAGTGTCATAGAATCTCAGAAAGTGTCAGAGAGTTTCAGAGAGTGTCTGAGACTGTCAGAGAGTGTAAGAGTGTTTCAGAGAGTGTCACAGAGTTTCAGAGAGTGTCAGAGATTTTCAGAGAGTTTCAGAGATCTTCAGAGAGTGTCAGAGAGTGCCAGAAAGTTTCAGAGATGGTCACAGAGTGTCAGAGAGCTTCAGAGAGATTCAGAGAGTGTCAGAGAGTATCAGAGAGTGTCAGAGAGTGTTCGAGAGATTCAGAAAGTGTCAGATAGTGTCAGAGAATTTCAGAAAGAGTCAGAGAGTGTCAGAGAGTTTCAGAGAGTGTCACAGAGCGTCAGTGAAAGTCAGAGAGTTTCAGAGAGTTTCAGACAGTGTCAGAGAGTGCCAGAGAGTTTCAGAGACTGTCACAGTGTCAGTGAGTGTCAGAGAGTATCAGAGAGGGTCAGCGAGAATCGGAGAGTTTCAGCGAGTGTCAGAGAGTTTCAGAGACTTTCTGAGAGTGTCAGAGAGTGCCTGAGAGTTTCTGACAGTTTTTGAGTGTGTCGAAGAGTGTCAGAGAGTGTCAGAGTGTTTCAGAGAGTGTCACAGAATTTCAGAGAGTGTCAGAGATTTTCAGAGAGTTTCCGAGATCTTCAGAGAGTGTCAGAGATTGCCAGAAAGTTTCAGAGAGTTTCAGTGAGTGTCAGAGAGTTTCAGAGAGTGTCACAGAGTGTCAGTGAGTGTCAGCGAGTATCAGAGAGTGTCAGCGAGAATCAGAGAGTGTCAGCGAGTGTCAGAGAGTGTCAGAGAGTTTCAGATAGTGTCAGAGAGTGTCAGAGAGAGTCAGAGAGTTTCAGAGAGTGTCACAGAGTGTCAGTGAGTGTCAGAGAGTTTCAGAGAGTGTCAGATAGTGTCAGTGAGTGTTAGAGAGTATCAGAGACTTTCAGTGAGAGTCAGAGAGTGTCAGCGAGTATCAGAGAGTTTCGGAGAGTGTCACAGAGTGTCAGAGAGTGTCAGAGAGTTTCAGAGATTTTCTGAGAGTTTCTGAGAGTGTCAGAGAGTGTCAGAGATTGTCAGAAAGTTTCAGAAAGTGTCAGATAGTATCAAAGAGTTTCAGAAAGTGTCAGAGAGTGTCTGAGAGTTTCAGAGAGTGCCAGAGAGCTTCAGAGAGTTTCAGAGAGTGTCAGAGCGTGTCAGAGAGAGTCTGAGAGATTCAGCGAGTGTCAGAGAGTGTCAGAGAGTTTCAGAGAGTTTCAGAGAGTCTCAGAGAGTGTCAGAGAGTTTCGGAGAGTTTCAGAGAAAGTCAAACAGTGTCAGACAGTGTCAGAGAGTGTCAGAGAGGTTCAGATAGTGTCAGAGAGTTTCAGAGATTTTCTGAGAGTGTCAGAGAGTGCCTGAGAGTTTCTGACAGTTTCTGTGTTTGTCGGAGAGTTTCAGAGACTGTCAGAGTGTTTCAGAGAGTGTCAGAGATTTTCAGAGAGTTTCAGAGATCTTCAGAGAGTGTCAGAGAGTGTCAGAGAGTGCCAGAAAGTTTCAGAGAGTGTCACAGAGTGTCAGAGAGCTTCAGAGAGATTCAGAGAGTGTCAGGGAGTTTCAGAGAGTGCCAGAGAATTTCAGAGAGTGTCAGAGAGTTTCAGAGAGTGTCAGACAGTATCTGAGAGTGTCAGAGAGTGCCGAAGAGTTTCAGAGAGTGTCAGAGAGTGTCAGAGAGCTTCAGAGAGTGTCACAGAGCGTCAGTGAGAGTCAGAGAGTTTCAGAGAGTGTCAGAGAGTGTCAGAGAATGTCAGAGAGTTTCAGAGAGTGTCACAGATTGTCAGTGAGTGTCAGAGAGTTTCAGAGAGTATCACAGAGTGTCAGTGAGTGTCAGAGAGTTTCAGAGAGTGTCAGACAGTATCTGAGAGTGTCAGAGAGTGCCGAAGAGTTTCAGAGAGTGTCAGAGAGTGTCAGAGAGTTTCAGAGAGTGTCACAGAGCGTCAGTGAGAGTCAGAGAGTTTCAGAGAGTGTCAGAGAGTGTCGGAGAATGTCAGAGAGTTTCCGAGAGTGTCACAGATTGTCAGTGAGTGTCAGAGAGTTTCAGAGAGTGTCACAGAGTGTCCGTGAGTGTCAGAGAGTTTCAGAGAGTGTCAGAGAGTGTCAGCGAGTGTCAGAGAGTGTCAGAGAGTTTCAGAGAGTTTCTGAGAGCTTCTGAGAGTGTCAGAGAGTGTCAGAGAGTGTCAAAGAGTGTCACAGAGTTTCAGAGAGTGTCAGAGAGTTTCACAGATTTTCTGAGAGTTTCAGAGATCTTCAGAGAGTGTCAGAGAGTGCCAGAAAGTTTCAGAGAGTTTCACAGAGTGTCAGAGAGCTTCAGAGAGATTCAGAGAGTGTCAGGGAGTGTCAGAGAAGTTCAGAGAGTGTCAGAGAGTTTCAGAGTGTGTCAGACAGTATCTGAGAGTGTCAGAGAGTGCCGAAGAGTTTCAGAGAGTGTCAGAGAGTGTCAGAGAGTTTCAGAGAGTGTCACAGAGTGTCAGAGAGTGTCAGGGAGAATCAGAGAGTTTCAGAGAGTGTCAGAGAGTGTCAGAGACTGTCTGAGAGATTCAGAGATTGTCACAGAGTGTCAGAGAGGTTTGGAGAGTGTCACAGATTGTCAGAGAGTGTCAGAGAGTTTCAGAGAGTTTCTGAGAGCTTCAGAGAGTGTCAGGAGTGTCAGAGAGTGTCAGAGAGTTTCAGAGATTTTCAGAGAGAGTCAGACAGTGTCCGAGAGTGTCACAGAGTGTCAGAAAGCTGCAGAGGGATTCAGAGAGTGTCAGGGACTGTCAGAGAGTGTCAGAGAATTTCTGAGAGTGTCAGAGAGTTTCAGAGAGTGCCAGACAGTATCTGAGAATGTCAGAGAGTGCCGAAGAGTTTCAGTGAGTGTCAGAGAGTGTCAGAGAGTGTCAGAGAGTTTCCGAGAGTGTCACAGAGCGACAGTGAGAGTCAGAGAGTTTCAGAGAGTGTCAGAGAGTGTCAGAGAGTTTCAGAGAGTGTCACAGAGTGTCAGTGAGTGTCAGGGAGTATCAGAGGGTGTCAGCGAGAATCAGGGGGTGTCAGCGAGTGTCAGAGAGTGTCAGAGAGTGTCAGAGAGTTTCAGAGAGTGTCAGAGAGAGTCAGAGAGTGTCAGAGAGTGTCCAAGAGATTCAGAAAGTGTCAGATAGTGACAGAGAGTTTCAGAAAGTATCAGAGAGTGTCAGAGAGTGTCAGAGAGTTTAGGAGAGTGTCAGAGAGTGTCAGAGATTTTCAGAGAGTGGTCGAGAGTTTCAGAGAGTGTCTGAGAGTGTCAGAGAGTTTCTGAGAGTTTCTGAGTTTGTCAGAGAGTTTCAGAGAGTGTCACAGAGTGTGATAGAGTGTCAGAGAATTTCAGAGAGTTTCAGAGAGCTTCTGAGAGTTTCACAGTGTGTCAGAGAGTGTCAGAGATTGTCTGAGAGTGTCCAAGAGATTCAGAAAGTGTCAGATAGTGACAGAGAGTTTCAGAAAGTATCAGAGAGTTTCAGAGAGTTTCAGAGAGTGTCAGAAAGTGTCAGAGAGTTTCAGAGAGCTTCAGAGAGTGTCAGGAGTGTCAGAGAGTGTCAGAGAGTTTCAGAGATTTTCAGAGAGAGTCAGACAGTGTCCGAGAGTGTCACAGAGTGTCAGAAAGCTGCAGAGGGATTCAGAGAGTGTCAGGGACTGTCAGAGAGTGTCAGAGAATTTCTGAGAGTGTCAGAGAGTTTCAGAGAGTGCCAGACAGTATCTGAGAATGTCAGAGAGTGCCGAAGAGTTTCAGTGAGTGTCAGAGAGTGTCAGAGAGTGTCAGAGAGTTTCCGAGAGTGTCACAGAGCGACAGTGAGAGTCAGAGAGTTTCAGAGAGTGTCAGAGAGTGTCAGAGAGTTTCAGAGAGTGTCACAGAGTGTCAGTGAGTGTCAGGGAGTATCAGAGGGTGTCAGCGAGAATCAGGGGGTGTCAGCGAGTGTCAGAGAGTGTCAGAGAGTGTCAGAGAGTATCAGAGAGTGTCAGAGAGAGTCAGAGAGTGTCAGAGAGTGTCCAAGAGATTCAGAAAGTGTCAGATAGTGACAGAGAGTTTCAGAAAGTATCAGAGAGTGTCAGAGAGTGTCAGAGAGTTTAGGAGAGTGTCAGAGAGTGTCAGAGATTTTCAGAGAGTGGTCGAGAGTTTCAGAGAGTGTCTGAGAGTGTCAGAGAGTTTCTGAGAGTTTCTGAGTTTGTCAGAGATTGTCAGAGAGTTTCAGAGAGTGTCACAGAGTGTGATAGAGTGTCAGAGAATTTCAGAGAGTTTCAGAGAGCTTCTGAGAGTTTCACAGTGTGTCAGAGAGTGTCAGAGATTGTCTGAGAGTGTCCAAGAGATTCAGAAAGTGTCAGATAGTGACAGAGAGTTTCAGAAAGTATCAGAGAGTGTCAGAGAGTGTCAGAGAGAGTCAGAGAGTTTCAGAGAGTGTCAGAGAGTTTCAGAGAGTTTCAGAGAGCTTCAGAGAGTGTCAGGAGTGTCAGAGAGTTTCAGAGATTTTCAGAGAGAGTCAGACAGTGTCCGAGAGTGTCACAGAGTGTCAGAGAGCTGCAGAGAGATTCAGAGAGTGTCAGGCAGTGTCAGAGAGTGTCAGACAGTATCTGAGAATGTCAGAGAGTGCCGAAGAGTTTCAGTGAGTGTCAGAGAGTGTCAGAGAGTGTCAGAGAGTTTCAGAGAGTGTCACAGAGCGACAGTGAGAGTCAGAGAGTTTCAGAGAGTGTCAGAGAGTGTCAGAGAGTTTCAGAGAGTCTCACAGAGTGTCAGTGAGTGTCAGGGAGTATCAGAGGGTGTCAGCGAGAATCAGGGGGTGTCAGCGAGTATCAGAGAGTGTCAGAGAGTGTCAGAGAGTTTCAGAGAGTGTCGGAGAGTGTCAGAGAGTGTCAGAGAGTTTCAGAGAGCGTCACAGAGTGTCAATGAGTGTCAGAGAGTATCAGAGACTTTCAGTGAGAGTCACAGAGTGTCAGCGAGTGTCAGAGATAGTCAGAGAGTCTCTGAGAGTTTCTGCGTTTGTCGGAGAGTGTCAGAGAGTGTCAGAGAGTTTCGGAGAGAGTCACAGAGTGTCAGAGAGTGTCAGAGAGTTTCAGAGAGTTTCTGAGAGTGTCAGAGAGTGTCAGAGATTGTCAGAAAGTTTCAGAAGGTGTCAGAAAGTGTCAGAGAGTGTCTGAGAGTGTCTGAGAGTGTCAGAGAGTGTCTGAGAGTGTCAGAGACTTTCAGAGAGTGTCAGATAGTATCTGAAAGTGTCAGAGAGTGTCGAAGAGTTTCAGAGAATGTCAGAGAGTGTTTGAGTGTATCAGAGAGTGTCAGAGAGAGACAGAGATTGTCAGAGAGTGTCAGAGAGTGTCTGAGAGTGTCTGAGAGTGTCAGAGAGTTTTTGAGAGTGTCAGAGAGTTTCAGAGAGTATCAGAGAGTGTCAGAGAGTTTCAGAGAGTGTCAGAGAGTTTCAGAAAGTGTCTGAGAGCATGAGAGAGTGTCAGAGAGTGTCAGTGAGTTTCAGAGAGCTTCTGAAAGTTTCTGAGACTGTCAGAGTGTTTCAGAGAGTTTCAGAGAGTTGCAGAGAGTGTCAGAAAGTTTCAGAGAGTGTCAGAGAGTGTCAGAGAGTTTCAGAGAGTTTCAGAGAGTGTCAGAGAGTGTCAGAGAGTTTCAGAGAGCTTCAGAGAGTGTCCGGAGGGTCAGAGTGTGTCAGAGAGTTTCGGAGATTTTCAGAGAGAGTCAGACAGTGTCGGAGAGTGTCACAGAGTGTCAGAGAGTGTCAGGGAGTTTCAGAGAGTGTCAGAGAATTTCTGAGAGTGTCAGAGAGTTTCAGAGAGTGTCAGACAGTATCTGAGAATGTCAGAGAGTGCCGAAGAGTTTCAGTGAGTGTCAGAGAGTGTCAGAGAGTGTCAGAGAGTTTCAGAGAGTGTCACAGATTGTCAGTGAGCGTCAGGGAGTATCAGAGAGTGTCAGCGAGAATCAGAGAGTGTCAGCGCGTGTCAGAGTGTGTCAGAGAGTTTCAGAGAGTGTCAGAGAGGGTCAGAGAGTGTCAGAGAGTTTCAGAGAGCGTCACAGAGTGTCAGTGAGTGTCAGAGAGTATCAGAGACTTTCAGTGAGAGTCAGAGAGTGTCAGCGAGTGTCAGAGATAGTCAGAGAGTCTCTGAGAGTTTCTGAGTTTGTCGGAGAGTGTCAGAGAGTGTCAGAGAGATTCGGAGAGTGTCACAGAGTGTCAGAGAGTGTCAGAGAGTTTCAGAGAGTTTCTGAGAGTTTCTGAGAGTGTCAGAGAGTGCCAGAGATTGTCAGAAAGTTTCAGAAGGTGTCACATAGTGTCAGAGATTTTCAGAAAGTGTCAGTGACTGTCAGAGAGTGTCTGAGAGTGTCAGAGTGTGTCTGAGAGTGTCAGAGAGATTCAGAGAGTTTCAGAGAGTGTCACAAAGTTTCAGAGAGTGTCAGAAAGTGTCAGAGAGTGTCACAAAGTTTCAGAGAGTGTCAGAAAGTGTCAGAGAGTTTCAGAGAACTTCAGAGAGTGTCAGGGAGTGTGAAAGAGTGTCAGAGAGTTTCGGAGAGTTTCAGAGAGAGTCAGACAGTGTCTGAGAGTGTCAGAGATTGTCAAAGAGATTCAGAGAGAGTCAGAGAGGTTCAGATAGTGTCAGAGAGATTCAAAGACTTTCTGAGAGTGTCAGAGAGTGCCTGAGAGTTTCTGACAATTTCTGAGTGTGTCGGAGAGTGTCAGAGAGTGTCAGAGTGTTTCAAAAAGTGTCACGGAGTTTCAGAGAGTGTCAGAGATTTTCAGAGAGTTTCAGAGATCTTCAGAGAATGTCAGAGAGTGCCAGAAAGTTTCAGAGAGTGTCACAGACTGTCATGAGAGCTTCTGAGAGATTCAGAGAGTGTCAGGGAGTGTCAGATAGTGTCAGAGAGTTTCAGAAAGTGTCAGAGAGTGTCAGAGAGTGTCTGAGAGTGTCAGAGAGTGTCAGAGTGTTTCAGAGAGTGTCACAGAGATTCAGAGAGTGTCAGAGAGTTTCTGAGAGTTTCTGAGTTTGTCGGAGAGTGTCAGAGTGTGTCAATCTCTGAAACTCTCAGAAACTCTCTGACACTCTCAGACACTCTCAGACACTCTCTGACACTCTCTGAAACTCTCTGACACTCTCTGACACTCTCTGAAACTCTCTGAAACTCTCTGAAAGTCCCTGACACTCTCTGAAACTTTCTGACATTCTCTGACACTCTCTGAACATCGCTGAAACTCTCTGAAAATCTCTGACACTCTCAGACACACTCCGACACACTCGGAAACTCTCAGAAACTCTCTGGAACTCTCTGACACTCTCAGAAATTCTCTGAAACACACTGACACTCTCTGAAACTCTCTGACACTATCTGACGCTCTCTGACACTCTCTGAAACTCTGTGACACACTTTGACACTCTCTGACACTCTCTGAAACTCTCTGAAACTCTCTGACACTCTCTGACTCTCTCTGAAACTCTCTGACAATCTCTGACACTCTCAGACACTCTCTGACACTCTGTGACACTTTCTGATTCTCTCGGACACTCTCTGAATCTCTCTGAAACTCTCCGCCACTCTGTGACACTCTCTGAAACTTTCTTGCACTCTCTGACACTCTCTGAAGATCTCTGGCACTCTCTGAAAATCTCTGACACTCTCTGAAACTCTGTGACACTCTCTGAAAGACTCTGACACTCTCTTACACTCTCAGACACTCTCCGACACTATCTGACTCTTTCTGAAACTCTCGGACACTCTCTGACACACTCTGCAACTCTATGACACTCTGTGACACTCTCTGACACTCTCTGAAGCTCACTGAAAAGCTCTGACACTCTGTGACACTCTCTGAAACTCTCTGAAACTCCCTGACACTCTCTCACTCTCTCTGAAACTTTCTGACACTCTCAGACACTCTCTGAAGATCTCTGAAACTCTCTGACACTATCTATCTCTTTCTGAAACTCTCGGACACTCTCTGACACACTCTGCAACTCTATGACACTCTGTGACACTCTCTGACACTCTCTGAATCTCTCTGAAAAGCTCTGACAGTCTGTGAAACTCTCTGAAACTCTCTGAAAGTCCCTGACACTCTCTGACTCTCTCTGAAACTTTCTGACATTCTCTGACACTCTCTGAACATCGCTGAAACTCTCTGAAAATCTCTGACACTCTCAGACACACTCCGACACACTCAGAAACTCTCAGAAACTCTCTGGAACTCTCTGACACTCTCAGAAAGTCTCTGAAACACACTGACACTCTCTGAAACTCTCTGACACTATCTGACGCTCTCTGACACTCTCTGAAACTCTGTGACACACTTTGACACTCTCTGACACTCACTGACTCTCTCTGAAAGTCTCTGACACTCTCTGAAACTGTCTGAAACTCTCTGACAATCTCGGACACTCTCTGAATCTCTCTGAATCACCCTGACACTCTCTGAAACTTTCTGACACACTCTGGAACTCTCTGAAGCTCTCTGAAACACTCTGAAACTCTCTGACACTCTCTGACACTCTCTGAAACTCTCTGAAACTCTCTGACGCTCTCTGACACTCTCTGAAACTCTCTGACAATCTCTGGCACTCTCAGACACTCTCAGACACTCTCTGAAGATCACTGAAAATCTCTGACACTATCTGACACATTCTGAATCTCTCTGACACTCTCTGAATCTCTCTGAAACTCTCCGACACTCTGTCACACTCTCTGAAACTTTCTCGCACTCTCTGACACTCTCTGAAGATCTCTGAAACTCTCTGAAAATCTCTGACACTCTCTGAAACTCTGTGAAACTCTCTGAGACACTCTGACACTCTCTGACATTCTCAGACACTCTCTGACACTCTCTGACACTTTCTGAAACTCTCTGACAGTATCTGACACTTTCTGAAACTCTCGGACACTCTCTGACACACTCTGCAACTCTGTGTCACTCTGTGACACTCTCTGACACTCTCTGAATCTCTCTGAAACTCTCTGACACTCCCTGACACTCTCTGACACTCTCTGAAGATCTCTGGCACTCTCTGAAAATCTCTGACACTCTCTGAAACCCTGTGACACTCTCTGAAAGACTCTGACACTCTCTTACACTCTCAGACACTCTCCGACACTATCTGACTCTTTCTGAAACTCTCGGACACTCTCTGACACACTCTGCAACTCTATGACACTCTGTGACACTCTCTGACACTCTCTGAAACTCTCTGAAAAGCTCTGACACTCTGTGACACTCTCTGAAACTCTCTGAAACTCCCTGACACTCTCTCACTCTCTCTGAAACTTTCTGACACTCTCTGACACTCTCTGAACATCTCTGAAACTCTCTGAAAATCTCTGACACTCTCTGACACTCTGTGACACTCTCAGATACTCTCTGACTCTCTCAGACACACTCCGACACTCTCAGATACTCTCAGAAACCCTCTGGAACTCTCTGACACTCTCAGAAAGTCTCTGAAACACTCTGACACTCTCTGAAACTCTCTGACACTATCTGACTCTTTCTGAAACTCTCTGACACTCTCTGAATCTCTCTGAAATGTTCTGACACTCTGTGACACTCTCTGAAACTCTCTGAAAGTCCCTGACACTCTCTGACCCTCTCTGAAACTTTATGCCACTCTCTGACACTCTCTGAACATCTCTGAAACTCTCTGAATATCTCTGACACTCAGAAACTCTCAGAAACTCTCTGGAACTCTCTGACACTCTCTGAAACTCTCTGACACTATCTGACACTCTCTGACACTCTCTGAAACTCTGTGACACACTTTGACACTCTCTGACACTCACTGACTCTCTCTGAAACTCTCTGACACTCTCTGAAACTCTCTGAAACTGTCTGAAACTCTCTGACAATCTCTGACACTCTCTGAATCTCTCTGAATCACTCTGACACTCTGTGACACTCTCTGAAACTCTCTGACACTCTCTGAAACTTTCTGACACTCTCTGAAACTCTCTGAAGCTCTCTGAAACTCTCTGACACTCTCTGACACTCTCTGAAACTCTCTGAAACTCTCTGACACTCTCTGTCACTCTCTGAAACTCTCTGACAATCTCTGGCACTCTCAGACACTCTCAGACACTCTCCGAAGATCTCTGAAACTCTCTGACACTATCTGACACTTTCTGAATCTCTCGGACACTCTCTGAATCTCTCTGAAACTCTCCGACAGTCTGTCACACTCTCTGAAACTTTCTGGCACTCTCTGACACTCTCTGAAGATCTTTGAAACTCTCTGAAAATCTCTGACACTCTCTGAAACTCTGCGAAACTCTCTGAAACACTCTGACACTCTCTGACATTCTCAGACACTCTCTGACACTCTCTGACACTTTCTGAAACTCTCTGACACCATCTGACACATTCTGAAACTCTCGGACACTCTCTGACACACTCTGCAACTCTGTGTCACTCTGTGACACTCTCTGACAGTCTCTGACACTCTCTGAATCTCTCTGAAACTCTCTGACACTCTGTGACACTCTGTAACTCTCTGAAACTCCCTGACACTCTCTGACACTCTCTGAAACTTTCTGACACTCTCTGACACTCTCTGAACATCTCTGAAACTCTCTGAAAATCTCTGACAATCTCTGACACTCTGTGACACTCTCAGATACTCTCTGGCTCGCTCAGACACACTTCGACACACTCAGAAACTCTCAGAAACTCTCTGGCACTCTCTGACACTCTCAGAAACTCTCTGAAACTCTTTGACACTCTTTGACACTCTCAGACACTGTCTGACTCTCTCTGAAACTCTCTGACACTCTCTGACACTCCCTGACACTCTCTGAAACTCTCTGACACTCTCTGACACTCTCTGAAACTCTTTGACACTCTTTGACAATCTCAGACACTGTCTGACACTATCTGAAACTCTCTGACACTCTCTGACACTCCCTGACACTGTCTGAAGCTCTCTGACACTCTCTGAAACTCTCTGAAACTCTCTGACACTCTCTGACACTCTCTGAAACTCTCTGACAATCTCTGGCACTCTCAGACACTCTCTGACATTCTCTGACACTTTCTGAAACTCTCTGACACTATCTGACACTTTCTGAATCTCTCGGACACTCTCTGAATCTCTCTGAAACTCTCCGACACTCTGTGACACTCTCTGAAACTTTCTGGCACTCTCTGACACTCTCTGAAGATCTCTGAAACTCTCTGAAAATCTCTGACACTCTCTGAAACTCTCTGTCACTCACTGACACTCTCTGAAGATCTCTGAAACTCTCTGAAAATCTCTGACACTCTCTGAAACTCTGTGAAACTCTCTGAAACACTCTGACACTCTCTGAAACTTTCTGACACTCTCTGACACTCTCTGAAACTCTCTGAAACTCTCTGACACTCTCTGACACTCTCTGAAACTCTCTGAAACTCTCTGACACTCTCTGAAACTCTCTGAAACTCTCTGACAATCTCTGGCGCTCTCAGACACTCTCAGACACTCTCTGAAGATCTCTGAAACTCTCTGACACTATCTGTCTCTTTCTGAAACTCTCGGACACTCTCTGACACACTCTGCAACTCTATGACACTCTGTGACACTCTCTGACACTCTCTGAATCTCTCTGAAAAGCTCTGACAGTCTGTGAAACTCTCTGAAAGTCCCTGACACTCTCTGACTCTCTCTGAAACTTTCTGACATTCTCTGACACTCTCTGAACATCGCTGAAACTCTCTGAAAATCTCTGACACTCTCTGACACTCTGTGACACTCTCAGATGCTCTCTGACTCTCTCAGACACACTCCGACACACTCAGAAACTCTCAGAAACTCTCTGGAACTCTCTGACACTCTCAGAAAGTCTCTGAAACACACTGACACTCTCTGAAACTCTCTGACACTATCTGACACTCTCTGAAACTCTCTGACACTCTCTGACACTCTCTGAAACTCTCTGACAATCTCTGACACTCTCAGACACTCTCTGACACTCTGTGACACTTTCTGAAACTCTCTGACACTATCTGACACTTTCTGAATCTCTCGGACACTCTCTGAATCTCTCTGAAACTCTCCGACACTCTGTGACACTCTCTGAAACTTTCTTGCACTCTCTGACACTCTCTGAAGATCTCTGGCACTCTCTGAAAATCTCTGACACTCTCTGAAACTCGGTGACACTCTCTGTAAGACTCTGACACTCCCAGACACACTCCGACACACTCAGAAACTCTCAGAAACCCTCTGGAACTCTCTGACACTCTCAGAAAGTCTCTGAAACACTCTGACACTCTCTGAAACTCTCTGACACTATCTGACTCTTTCTGAAACTCTCTGACACTCTCTGAATCTCTCTGAAATGCTCTGACACTCTGTGACACTCTCTGAAACTCTCTGAAAGTCCCTGACACTCTCTGACACTCTCTGAAACTTTATGACACTCTCTGACACTCTCTGAACATCTCTGAAACTCTCTGAATATCTCTGACACTCTGTGACACTCTCATATACTCTCTTACTCTCTCAGACACACTCCGACACACTCAGAAACTCTCAGAAACTCTCTGGAACTCTCTGACACTCTCAGAAAGTCTCTGAAACACTCTGACACTCTCTGCAACTCTCTGACACTATCTGACGCTCTCTGACACTCTCTGAAACTCTGTGACACACTTTGACACTCTCTGACACTCACTGACTGTCTCTGAAACTCTCTGACACTCTCTGAAACTCTCTGAAACTGTCTGAAACTCTCTGAAAATCTCAGACACTCTCTGAATCTCTCTGAATCACTCTGACACTCTGTGACACTCTCTGAAACTCTCTGAAGCTCTCTGAAACTCTCTGACACTCTCTGACACTCTCTGAAACTCTCTGAAACTCTCTGACACTCTCTGTCACTCTCTGAAACTCTCTGACAATCTCTGGCACTCTCAGACACTCTCAGACACTCTCTGAAGATCTCTGAAACTCTCTGACACTATCTGACACTTTCTGAATCTCTCTGACACTCTCTGAATCTCTCTGAAACTCTCCGACACTCTGTCACACTCTGAAACTCTGTGAAACTCTCTGAAACACTCTGACACTCTCTGACATTCTCAGACACTCTCTGACACTCTCTGACACTTTCTGAAACTCTCTGACACTATCTGACATTTTCTGAAACTCTCGGACACTCTCTGACACACTCTGCAACTCTGTGTCAATCTGTGACACTCTCTGACACTCTCTGACACTCTCTGAATCTCTCTGAAACTTTCTGACACTCTGTGAAACTCTGTAACTCTCTGAAACTCCCTGACACTCTCTGACACTCTCTGAAACTTTCTGACACTCTCTGACACTCCCTGACACTCTCTGAAACTCTCTGACACTCTCTGACACTCTCTGAAACTCTTTGACACTCTTTGACAATCTCAGACACTGTCTGACACTATCTGAAACTCTCTGACACTCTCTGACACTCCCTGACACTGTCTGAAGCTCTCTGACACTCTCTGAAACTCTCTGAAATTCTCTGACACTCTCTGGCACTCTCTGACACTCTCTGAAACTCTCTGACAATCTCTGGCACTCTCAGACACTCTCTGACACTCTCTGACACTTTCTGAAACTCTCTGACACTATCTGACACTTTCTGAAACTCTCGGACACTCTCTGACACACTCTGCAACTCTGTGTCACTCTGTGACACTCTCTGACACTCTCTGACGCTCTCTGAATCTCTCTGAAACTCTCTGACACTCTGTGACACTCTGTAACTCTCTGAAACTCTCTGACACTCTCTGACACTCTCTGAAACTTTCTGACACTCTCTGACACTCTCTGAACATCTCTGAAACTCTCTGAAAATCTCTGACAATCTCTGACACTCTGTGACACTCTCAGATACTCTCTGACTCGCTCAGACACACTTCGACACACTCAGAAACTCTCAGAAACTCTCTGGCACTCTCTGACACTCTCAGAAACTTTCTGAAACACTTTGACACTCTCTGAAACGCTCTGACACTTTCTGACACTCTCTGACACTCTCTGAAACTCTTTGACACTCTTTGACACTCTCAGACACTGTCTGACTCTCTCTGAAACTCTCTGACACTCTCTGACACTCCCTGACACTCTCTGAAACTCTCAGACACTCTCTGACACTCT
Organism: Heterodontus francisci; assembly: GCF_036365525.1. Classification (NCBI taxonomy): domain Eukaryota; kingdom Metazoa; phylum Chordata; class Chondrichthyes; order Heterodontiformes; family Heterodontidae; genus Heterodontus; species Heterodontus francisci. The sequence goes on along the minus strand of NC_090412.1, from coordinate 36,265,079 downwards.
CTGAAACTCTTTGAGACTCTTTGACAATCTCAGACACTGTTTGACACTATCTGAAACTCTCTGACACTCTCTGACACTCTCTGACACTCTGTGACACTCTCAGATACTCTCTGACTCTCTCAGACACACTCCGACACACTCAGAAACTCTCAGAAACTCTCTGGAACTCTCTGACACTCTCAGAAAGTCTCTGAAACACACTGACACTCTCTGAAACTCTCTGACACTATCTGACACTCTCTGAAACTCTCTGACACTCTCTGACACTCTCTGAAACTCTCTGACAATCTCTGACACTCTCAGACACTCTCTGACACTCTGTGACACTTTCTGAAACTCTCTGACACTATCTGACACTTTCTGAATCTCTCGGACACTCTCTGAATCTCTCTGAAACTCTCCGACACTCTGTGACACTCTCTGAAACTTTCTTGCACTCTCTGACACTCTCTGAAGATCTCTGGCACTCTCTGAAAATCTCTGACACTCTCTGAAACTCGGTGACACTCTCTGTAAGACTCTGACACTCCCAGACACACTCCGACACACTCAGAAACTCTGTGAAACCCTCTGGAACTCTCTGACACTCTCAGAAAGTCTCTGAAACACTCTGACACTCTCTGAAACTCTCTGACACTATCTGACTCTTTCTGAAACTCTCTGACACTCTCTGAATCTCTCTGAAATGCTCTGACACTCTGTGACACTCTCTGAAACTCTCTGAAAGTCCCTGACACTCTCTGACACTCTCTGAAACTTTATGACACTCTCTGACACTCTCTGAACATCTCTGAAACTCTCTGAATATCTCTGACACTCTGTGACACTCTCATATACTCTCTTACTCTCTCAGACACACTCCGACACACTCAGAAACTCTCAGAAACTCTCTGGAACTCTCTGACACTCTCAGAAAGTCTCTGAAACACTCTGACACTCTCTGCAACTCTCTGACACTATCTGACGCTCTCTGACACTCTCTGAAACTCTGTGACACACTTTGACACTCTCTGACACTCACTGACTCTCTCTGAAACTCTCTGACACTCTCTGAAACTCTCTGAAACTGTCTGAAACTCTCTGAAAATCTCAGACACTCTCTGAATCTCTCTGAATCACTCTGACACTCTGTGACACTCTCTGAAACTCTCTGAAGCTCTCTGAAACTCTCTGACACTCTCTGACACTCTCTGAAACTCTCTGAAACTCTCTGACACTCTCTGTCACTCTCTGAAACTCTCTGACAATCTCTGGCACTCTCAGACACTCTCAGACACTCTCTGAAGATCTCTGAAACTCTCTGACACTATCTGACACTTTCTGAATCTCTCTGACACTCTCTGAATCTCTCTGAAACTCTCCGACACTCTGTCACACTCTGAAACTCTGTGAAACTCTCTGAAACACTCTGACACTCTCTGACATTCTCAGACACTCTCTGACACTCTCTGACACTTTCTGAAACTCTCTGACACTATCTGACATTTTCTGAAACTCTCGGACACTCTCTGACACACTCTGCAACTCTGTGTCAATCTGTGACACTCTCTGACACTCTCTGACACTCTCTGAATCTCTCTGAAACTTTCTGACACTCTGTGAAACTCTGTAACTCTCTGAAACTCCCTGACACTCTCTGACACTCTCTGAAACTTTCTGACACTCTCTGACACTCCCTGACACTCTCTGAAACTCTCTGACACTCTCTGACACTCTCTGAAACTCTTTGACACTCTTTGACAATCTCAGACACTGTCTGACACTATCTGAAACTCTCTGACACTCTCTGACACTCCCTGACACTGTCTGAAGCTCTCTGACACTCTCTGAAACTCTCTGAAATTCTCTGACACTCTCTGGCACTCTCTGACACTCTCTGAAACTCTCTGACAATCTCTGGCACTCTCAGACACTCTCTGACACTCTCTGACACTTTCTGAAACTCTCTGACACTATCTGACACTTTCTGAAACTCTCGGACACTCTCTGACACACTCTGCAACTCTGTGTCACTCTGTGACACTCTCTGACACTCTCTGACGCTCTCTGAATCTCTCTGAAACTCTCTGACACTCTGTGACACTCTGTAACTCTCTGAAACTCCCTGACACTCTCTGACACTCTCTGAAACTTTCTGACACTCTCTGACACTCTCTGAACATCTCTGAAACTCTCTGAAAATCTCTGACAATCTCTGACACTCTGTGACACTCTCAGATACTCTCTGACTCGCTCAGACACACTTCGACACACTCAGAAACTCTCAGAAACTCTCTGGCACTCTCTGACACTCTCAGAAACTTTCTGAAACACTTTGACACTCTCTGAAACGCTCTGACACTTTCTGACACTCTCTGACACTCTCTGAAACTCTTTGACACTCTTTGACACTCTCAGACACTGTCTGACTCTCTCTGAAACTCTCTGACACTCTCTGACACTCCCTGACACTCTCTGAAACTCTCAGACACTCTCTGACACTCTCTGAAACTCTTTGAGACTCTTTGACAATCTCAGACACTGTTTGACACTATCTGAAACTCTCTGACACTCTCTGACACTCTCTGACACTCTGTGACACTCTCAGATACTCTCTGACTCTCTCAGACACACTCCGACACACTCAGAAACTCTCAGAAACTCTCTGGAACTCTCTGACACTCTCAGAAAGTCTCTGAAACACACTGACACTCTCTGAAACTCTCTGACACTATCTGACACTCTCTGAAACTCTCTGACACTCTCTGACACTCTCTGAAACTCTCTGACAATCTCTGACACTCTCAGACACTCTCTGACACTCTGTGACACTTTCTGAAACTCTCTGACACTATCTTACACTTTCTGAATCTCTCGGACACTCTCTGAATCTCTCTGAAACTCTCCGACACTCTGTGACACTCTCTGAAACTTTCTTGCACTCTCTGACACTCTCTGAAGATCTCTGGCACTCTCTGAAAATCTCTGACACTCTCTGAAACTCGGTGACACTCTCTGTAAGACTCTGACACTCCCAGACACACTCCGACACACTCAGAAACTCTCAGAAACCCTCTGGAACTCTCTGACACTCTCAGAAAGTCTCTGAAACACTCTGACACTCTCTGAAACTCTCTGACACTATCTGACTCTTTCTGAAACTCTCTGACACTCTCTGAATCTCTCTGAAATGCTCTGACACTCTGTGACACTCTCTGAAACTCTCTGAAAGTCCCTGACACTCTCTGACACTCTCTGAAACTTTATGACACTCTCTGACACTCTCTGAACATCTCTGAAACTCTCTGAATATCTCTGACACTCTGTGACACTCTCATATACTCTCTTACTCTCTCAGACACACTCCGACACACTCAGAAACTCTCAGAAACTCTCTGGAACTCTCTGACACTCTCAGAAAGTCTCTGAAACACTCTGACACTCTCTGCAACTCTCTGACACTATCTGACGCTCTCTGACACCCTCTGAAACTCTGTGACACACTTTGACACTCTCTGACACTCACTGACTCTCTCTGAAACTCTCTGACACTCTCTGAAACTCTCTGAAACTGTCTGAAACTCTCTGAAAATCTCAGACACTCTCTGAATCTCTCTGAATCACTCTGACACTCTGTGACACTCTCTGAAACTCTCTGAAGCTCTCTGAAACTCTCTGACACTCTCTGAAACTCTCTGAAACTCTCTGACACTCTCTGTCACTCTCTGAAACTCTCTGACAATCTCTGGCACTCTCAGACACTCTCAGACACTCTCTGAAGATCTCTGAAACTCTCTGACACTATCTGACACTTTCTGAAACTCTCGGACACTCTCTGAATCTCTCTGAAACTCTCCGACACTCTGTCACACTCTGAAACTCTGTGAAACTCTCTGAAACACTCTGACACTCTCTGACATTCTCAGACACTCTCTGACACTCTCTGACACTTTCTGAAACTCTCTGACACTATCTGACATTTTCTGAAACTCTCGGACACTCTCTGACACACTCTGCAACTCTGTGTCAATCTGTGACACTCTCTGACACTCTCTGACACTCTCTGAATCTCTCTGAAACTTTCTGACACTCTGTGAAACTCTGTAACTCTCTGAAACTCCCTGACACTCTCTGACACTCTCTGAAACTTTCTGACACTCTCTGACACTCCCTGCAACTCTCTGAAACTCTCTGACACTCTCTGACACTCTCTGAAACTCTTTGACACTCTTTGACAATCTCAGACACTGTCTGACACTATCTGAAACTCTCTGACACTCTCTGACACCCCCTGACACTGTCTGAAGCTCTCTGACACTCTCTGAAACTCTCTGAAATTCTCCGACACTCTCTGGCACTCTCTGACACTCTCTGAAACTCTCTGACAATCTCTGGCACTCTCAGACACTCTCTGACACTCTCTGACACTTTCTGAAACTCTCTGACACTATCTGACACTTTCTGAAACTCTCGGACACTCTCTGACACACTCTGCAACTCTGTGTCAATCTGTGACACTCTCTGACACTCTCTGACACTCTCTGAATCTCTCTGAAACTTTCTGACACTCTGTGAAACTCTGTAACTCTCTGAAACTCCCTGACACTCTCTGACACTCTCTGAAACTTTCTGACACTCTCTGACACTCCCTGACACTCTCTGAAACTCTCTGACACTCTCTGACACTCTCTGAAACTCTTTGACACTCTTTGACAATCTCAGACACTGTCTGACACTATCTGAAACTCTCTGACACTCTCTGACACCCCCTGACACTGTCTGAAGCTCTCTGACACTCTCTGAAACTCTCTGAAATTCTCCGACACTCTCTGGCACTCTCTGACACTCTCTGAAACTCTCTGACAATCTCTGGCACTCTCAGACACTCTCTGACACTCTCTGACACTTTCTGAAACTCTCTGACACTATCTGACACTTTCTGAAACTCTCGGACACTCTCTGACACACTCTGCAACTCTGTGTCACTCTGTGACACTCTCTGACACTCTCTGACGCTCTCTGAATCTCTCTGAAACTCTCTGACACTCTGTGACACTCTGTAACTCTCTGAAACTCCCTGACACTCTCTGACACTCTCTGAAACTTTCTGACACTCTCTGACACTCTCTGAACATCTCTGAAACTCTCATAAAATCTCAGACAATCTCTGACACTCTGTGACACTCTCAGATACTCTCTGACTCGCTCAGACACACTTCGACACACTCAGAAACTCTCAGAAACTCTCTGGCACTCTCTGACACTCTCAGAAACTTTCTGAAACACTTTGACACTCTCTGAAACTCTCTGACACTTTCTGACACTCTCTGACACTCTCTGAAACTCTTTGACACTCTTTGACACTCTCAGACACTGTCTGACTCTCTCTGAAACTCTCTGACACTCTCTGACACTCCCTGACACTCTCTGAAACTCTCAGACACTCTCTGACACTCTCTGAAACTCTTTGAGACTCTTTGACAATCTCAGACACTGTTTGACACTATCTGAAACTCTCTGACACTCTCTGACACTCCCTGACACTCTCTGAAACTCTCTTACACTCTCTGACACTCTCTGAAACTCTCTGACAATCTCTGGCACTCTCAGACACTCTCTGACACTCTCAGACACTCTCTGACACTCTCTGACACTTTCAGAAATTGTCTGAAACTCTCTGACACTCTCTGAAACCCTCTGACACTCTCTGACACTCTCTGAAACTCTCTGAAACTCTTTGTAACTCTCTGACACTCTCAGAAACTCTCAGAAGCTCACTGAAACTCTCTGGCACTCTCTGACCCTCTCTGAAACTCACAGACACTCTCAGACACTCTCTGACACTCTCTGACACTATCTGAGACTCTCTGAAACTCTCTGACACTCTCTGAAATTCTCTGAAACTCTCTGACACTCTCTGACACTCTCTGAAACTCTCTGACACTCTCTGACACTCTCAGACACTCTCTGACACTCTGTGACACTTTCTGAAACTCTCTGACACTATCTGACACTTTCTGAATCTCTCTGACACTCTCTGAATCTCTCTGAAACTCTCCAACACTCTGTGACACTCTCTGAAACTTTCTGGCACCCTCTGACACACTCTGAAGATCTCTGGCACTCTCTGAAAATCTCTGACACTCTCTGAAACTCTGTGACACTCTCTGAAAGACTCTGACGCTCTCTGAAGATCTCTGGCACTCTCTGAAAATCTCTGACACTCTCTGAAACTCTGTGACACTCTCTGAAAGACTCTGACACTCTCTGACTCTTTCTGAAACTCTCGGACACTCTCTGACATACTCTGCAACTCTATGACACTCTGTGACACTCTCTGACACTCTCTGAATCTCTCTGAAAAGCTCTGACACTCTGTGACACTCTCTGAAACTCTCTGAAACTCCCTGACACTCTCTGACTCTCTCTGAAACTCTCTGAAAATCTCTGACACTCTCTGACACTCTGTGACACTCTCAGATACTCTCTGACTCTCTCAGACACACTCCGACACCCTCAGAAACTCTCAGAAACTCTCTGGAACTCTCTGACACTCTCAGAAAGTCTCTGAAACTCTCTGACTCTCTCTGAAACTCTCTGACACTCTCTGACGCTCTCTGACACTCTCTGAAACTCTGTGACACTCTTTGACACTCTCTGACACTCACTGACTCTCTCTGAAACTCTCTGACACTCTCTGAAATTCTCTGAAACTGTCTGACACTCTCTGACAATCTCTGACACTCTCTGAATCTCTCTGAATCACTTTGACACTCTGTGACACTCTCTGAAACTCTCTGAAACTCTCTGAAACTCTCTGACACTCTCTGACACTCTCTGAAACTCTCTGAAACTCTCTGACACTCTCTGAATCTCTCTGAAACTCTCTGACAATCTCTGGCACTCTCAGACACTCTCAGACACTCTCTGAAGATCTCTGAAACTCTCTGACACTATCTGTCTCTTTCTGAAGCTCTCGGACACTCTCTGACACACTCTGCAAATCTATGACACTCTGTGACACTCTCTGACACTCTCTGAATGTCTCTGAAAAGCTCTGACAGTCTGTGAAACTCTCTGAAACTCTCTGAAAGTCCCTGACACTCTCTAACTCTCTCTGAAACTTTCTGACATTCTCTGACACTCTCTGAACATCGCTGAAACTCTCTGAAAATCTCTGACACTCTCTGACACTCTGTGACACTCTCAGATACTCTCTGACTCTCTCAGACACACTCCGACACACTCAGAAACTCTCAGAAAAACTCTGGAACTCTCTGACACACTCAGAAAGTCTCTGAAACACACTGACACTCTCTGAAACTCTCTGACACTATCTGACGCTCTCTGGCACTCTCTGAAACTCTGTGACACACTTTGACACTCTCTGACACTCACTGACTCTCTCTGAAACTCTCTGACACTCTGTGACACTTTCTGAAACTCTCTGACACTATCTGACATACTCTGCAACTCTATGACACTCTGTGTCACTCTCTGACACTCTCTGAATCTCTCTGAAAAGCTCTGACACTCTGTGACACTCTCTGAAACTCTCTGAAACTCCCTGACACTCTCTGACTCTCTCTGAAACTCTCTGAAAATCTCTGACACTCTCTGACACTCTGTGACACTCTCAGATACTCTCTGACTCTCTCAGGCTCACTCCGACACACTCAGAAACTCTCAGAAACTCTCTGGAACTCTCTGACACTCTCAGAAAGTCTCTGAAACTCTCTGACTCTCTCTGAAACTCTCTGACACTTTCTGACGCTCTCTGACACTCTCTGAAACTCTGTGACACTCTTTGACACTCTCTGACACTCACTGACTCTCTCTGAAACTCTCTGACACTCTCTGAAATTCTCTGAAACTGTCTGACACTCTCTGACAATCTCTGACACTCTCTGAATCTCTCTGAATCACTTTGACTCTCTGTGACACTCTCTGAAACTCTCTGAAACTCTCTGAAACTTTCTGACACTCTCTGAAACTCTCTGACACTCTTTGAAACTCTCTGAAACTCTCTGACACTCTCTGACACTCTCTGAAACTCTCTGAAACTCTCTGACACTCTCTGAATCTCTCTGAAACTCTCTGACAATCTCTGGCACTCTCAGACACTCTCAGACACTCTCTGAAGATCTCTGAAACTCTCTGACACTATCTGTCTCTTTCTGAAGCTCTCGGACACTCTCTGACACACTCTGCAAATCTATGACACTCTGTGACACTCTCTGACACTCTCTGAATGTCTCTGAAAAGCTCTGACAGTCTGTGAAACTCTCTGAAACTCTCTGAAAGTCCCTGACACTCTCTAACTCTCTCTGAAACTTTCTGACATTCTCTGACACTCTCTGAACATCGCTGAAACTCTCTGAAAATCTCTGACACTCTCTGACACTCTGTGACACTCTCAGATACTCTCTGACTCTCTCAGACACACTCCGACACACTCAGAAACTCTCAGAAAAACTCTGGAACTCTCTGACACTCTCAGAAAGTCTCTGAAACACACTGACACTCTCTGAAACTCTCTGACACTATCTGACACTCTCTGGCACTCTCTGAAACTCTGTGACACACTTTGACACTCTCTGACACTCACTGATTCTCTCTGAAACTCTCTGACACTCTGTGACACTTTCTGAAACTCTCTGACACTATCTGACACTTTCTGAATCTCTCGGACACTCTCTGAATCTCTCTGAAACTCTCCGACACTCTGTGACACTCTCTGAAACTTTCTGGCACCCTCTGACACTCTCTGAAGATCTCTGGCACTCTCTGAAAATCTCTGACACTCTCTGAAACTCTGTGACAGTCTCTAAAAGACTCTGACACTCTCTGACACTTTCTGAAACTCTCTGACACTATCTGACTCTTTCTGAAACTCTCGGACACTCTCTGACATAGTCTGCAACTCTATGACACTCTGTGACACTCTCTGACACTCTCTGAATCTCTCTGAAAAGCTCTGACACTCTGTGACACTCTCTGAAACTCTCTGAAACTCCCTGGCACTCTCTGACTCTCTCTGAAACTCTCTGAAAATCTTGAACTTTCTCTGACACTCTGTGACACTCTCAGATACTCTCTGACTCTCTCAGACACACTCCGACACACTCAGAAACTCTCAGAAACTCTCTGGAACTCTCTGACACTCTCAGAAAGTCTCTGAAACACTCTGACTCTCTCTGAAACTCTCTGACACTCTCTGACGCTCTCTGACACTCTCTGTAAATCTGTGACACTCTTTGACACTCTCTGACACTCACTGACTCTCTCTGAAACTCTCTGACACTCTCTGAAATTCTCTGAAACTGTCTGACACTCTCTGACAATCTCTGACACTCTCTGAATCTCTCTGAATCACTTTGACACTCTGTGACACTCTCTGAAACTCTCTGACACTCTCTGAAACTCTCTGACACTCTCCGAAACTCTCTGAAACTCTCTGACACTCTCTGACACTCTCTGAAACTCTCTGAAACTCTCTGACACTCTCTGCAACTCTCTGAAACTCTCTGACAATCTCTGGCACTCTCAGACACTCTCAGACACTCTCTGAAGATCTCTGAAACTCTCTGACACTATCTGTCTCTTTCTGAAACTCTCGGACACTCTCTGACACACTCTGCAACTCTATGACACTCTGTGACACTCTCTGACACTCTCTGAATCTCTCTGAAAAGCTCTGACACTCTGTGACACTCTCTGAAACTCTCTGACACTATCTGACATACTCTGCAACTCTATGACACTCTGTGACACTCTCTGACACTCTCTGAATCTCTCTGAAAAGCTCTGACACTCTGTGACACTCTCTGAAACTCTCTGAAACTCCCTGAAACTCTCTGACTCTCTCTGAAACTCTCTGAAAATCTCTGACACTCTCTGACACTCTGTGACACTCTCAGATACTCTCTGACTCTCTCAGACACACTCCGACACACTCAGAAACTCTCAGAAACTCTCTGGAACTCTCTGACACTCTCAGAAAGTCTCTGAAACTCTCTGACTCTCTCTGAAACTCTCTGACACTCTCTGACGCTCTCTGACACTCTCTGAAACTCTGTGACACTCTTTGACACTCTCTGACACTCACTGACTCTCACTGAAACTCTCTGACACTCTCTGAAATTCTCTGAAACTGTCTGACACTCTCTGACAATCTCTGACACTCTCTGAATCTCTCTGAATCACTTTGACTCTCTGTGACACTCTCTGAAACTCTCTGAAACTCTCTGAAACTTTCTGACACTCTCTGAAACTCTCTGACACTCTTTGAAACTCTCTGAAACTCTCTGACACTCTCTGACACTCTCTGAAACTCTCTGAAACTCTCTGACACTCTCTGAATCTCTCTGAAACTCTCTGACAATCTCTGGCACTCTCAGACACTCTCAGACACTCTCTGAAGATCTCTGAAACTCTCTGACACTATCTGTCTCTTTCTGAAGCTCTCGGACACTCTCTGACACACTCTGCAAATCTATGACACTCTGTGACACTCTCTGACACTCTCTGAATGTCTCTGAAAAGCTCTGACAGTCTGTGAAACTCTCTGAAACTCTCTGAAAGTCCCTGACACTCTCTAAATCTCTCTGAAACTTTCTGACATTCTCTGACACTCTCTGAACATCGCTGAAACTCTCTGAAAATCTCTGACACTCTCTGACACTCTGTGACACTCTCAGATACTCTCTGACTCTCTCAGACACACTCCGACACACTCAGAAACTCTCAGAAAAACTCTGGAACTCTCTGACACTCTCAGAAAGTCTCTGAAACACACTGACACTCTCTGAAACTCTCTGACACTATCTGACACTCTCTGGCACTCTCTGAAACTCTGTGACACACTTTGACACTCTCTGACACTCACTGATTCTCTCTGAAACTCTCTGACACTCTGTGACACTTTCTGAAACTCTCTGACACTATCTGACACTTTCTGAATCTCTCGGACACTCTCTGAATCTCTCTGAAACTCTCCGACACTCTGTGACACTCTCTGAAACTTTCTGGCACCCTCTGACACTCTCTGAAGATCTCTGGCACTCTCTGAAAATCTCTGACACTCTCTGAAACTCTGTGACAGTCTCTAAAAGACTCTGACACTCTCTGACACTTTCTGAAACTCTCTGACACTATCTGACTCTTTCTGAAACTCTCGGACACTCTCTGACATAGTCTGCAACTCTATGACACTCTGTGACACTCTCTGACACTCTCTGAATCTCTCTGAAAAGCTCTGACACTCTGTGACACTCTCTGAAACTCTCTGAAACTCCCTGGCACTCTCTGACTCTCTCTGAAACTCTCTGAAAATCTTGAACTTTCTCTGACACTCTGTGACACTCTCAGATACTCTCTGACTCTCTCAGACACACTCCGACACACTCAGAAACTCTCAGAAACTCTCTGGAACTCTCTGACACTCTCAGAAAGTCTCTGAAACTCTCTGACTCTCTCTGAAACTCTCTGACACTCTCTGACGCTCTCTGACACTCTCTGTAAATCTGTGACACTCTTTGACACTCTCTGACACTCACTGACTCTCTCTGAAACTCTCTGACACTCTCTGAAATTCTCTGAAACTGTCTGAAACTCTCTGAAAATCTCTGACACTCTCTGAAACTCTCTGTCACTCACTGACACTCTGTGGCACTCACTGACACTCTCTGAAGATCTCTGAAACTCTCTGAAAATCTCTGACACTCTCTGAAACTCTGTGAAACTCTCTGAAACACTCTGACACTCTCTGACATTCTCAGACACTCTCTGACACTCTCTGACACTTTCTGAAACTCTCTGACACTATCTGACACTTTCTGAAACTCTCGGACACTCTCTGACACACTCTGCAACTCTGTGTCACTCTGTGACACTCTCTGACACTCTCTGACACTCTCTGAATCTCTCTGAAACTCTCTGACACTCTGTGACAATCTGTAACTCTCTGAAATTCCCTGACACTCTCTGACACTCTCCGAACATCTCTGAAACTTTCTGAAAATCTCTGACAATCTCTGACACTCTGTGACACTCTCAGATACTCTCTGACTCGCTCAGACACACTTCGACACACTCAGAAACTCTCAGAAACTCTGTGGCACTCTCTGACATCCTCAGAAACTCTCTGAAACACTTTGACACTCTCTGAAACTCTCTGACACTCTCTGACACTCTCTGACACTCTCTGAAAATTTTTGACACTCTTTGACACTCTCAGACACTGTCTGACTCTCTCTGAAACTCTCTGACACTCTCTGACACTCCCTGACACTCTCTGAAACTCTCTGACACTCTCTGACACTCTCTGAAACTCTCTGACACTCTCTGACACTCTCTGAAACTCTTTGACACTCTTTGACAATCTCAGACACTGTTTGACACTATCTGAAACTCTCTGACACTCTCTGACACTCCCTGACACTGTCTGAAGCTCTCTGACACTCTCTGAAACTCTCTGAAACTCTCTGACACTCTCTGAAACTCTCTGACAATCTCTGGCACTCTCAGACACTCTCTGACACTCTCTGACACTTTCTGAAACTCTCTGACACTCTCTGACACTTTCTGAATCTCTCGGACACTCTCTGACACTCTCTGAAACTCTTTGACACTCTTTGACAATCTCAGACACTGTTTGACACTATCTGAAACTCTCTGACACTCTCTGACACTCCCTGACACTGTCTGAAGCTCTCTGACACTCTCTGAAACTCTCTGAAACTCTCTGACACTCTCTGAAACTCTCTGACAATCTCTGGCACTCTCAGACACTCTCTGACACTCTCTGACACTTTCTGAAACTCTCTGACACTCTCTGACACTTTCTGAATCTCTCGGACACTCTCTGAATCTCTCTGAAACTCTCCGACACTCTGTGACACTCTCTGAAACTTTCTGGCACTCTCTGACGCTCTCTGAAGATCTCTGAAACTCTCTGAAAATCTCTGACACTCTCTGAAACTCTCTGACACTCACTGACACTCCGTGGCACTCACTGACACTCTCTGAAGATCTCTGAAACTCTCTGAAAATCTCTGACACTCTCAGAAACTCTGTGACACTCTCTGAAACACTCTGACAATCTCTGACACTCTCCGCAACACTCAGAAACTCTCAGAAACTCTCAGGCACTCTCTGAAACTCTCAGAAATTCTCTGAAACTCTCTGACACTCTCTGAAACCCTCTGACACTCTCTGACACTCTCTGAAACTCTCTGAAACTCTTTGTAACTCTCTGACACTCTCAGAAACTCTCAGAAGCTCACTGAAACTCTCTGGCACTCTCTGACCCTCTCTGAAACTCTCAGACACTCTCAGACACTCTCAGACACTCTATGACACTCTCTGACACTATCTGAGACTCTCTGAAACTCTCTGACACTCTCTGAAATTCTCTGAAACTCTCTGACACTCTCTGACACTCTCTGAAACTCTCTGACACTCTCTGACACTCTCAGACACTCTCTGACACTCTGTGACACTTTCTGAAACTCTCTGACACTATCTGACACTTTCTGAATCTCTCTGACACTCTCTGAATCTCTCTGAAACTCTCCGACACTCTGTGACACTCTGTGACACTCTCTGAAACTTTCTGGCACCCTCTGACACACTCTGAAGATCTCTGGCACTCTCTGAAAATCTCTGACACTCTCTGAAACTCTGTGACACTCTCTGAAAGACTCTGACACTCTCTGAAGATCTCTGGCACTCTCTGAAAATCTCTGACACTCTCTGAAACTCTGTGACACTCTCTGAAAGACTCTGACACTCTCTGACACTTTCTGAAACTCTCTGACACTATCTGACTCTTTCTGAAACTCTCGGACACTCTCTGACATACTCTGCAACTCTATGACACTCTGTGACACTCTCTGACACTCTCTGAATCTCTCTGAAAAGCTCTGACACTCTGTGACACTCTCTGAAACTCTCTGAAACTCCCTGACACTCTCTGACTCTCTCTGAAACTCTCTGAAAATCTCTGACACTCTCTGACACTCTGTGACACTCTCAGATACTCTCTGACTCTCTCAGACACACTCCGACACACTCAGAAACTCTCAGAAACTCTCTGGAACTCTCTGACACTCTCAGAAAGTCTCTGAAACTCTCTGACTCTCTCTGAAACTCTCTGACACTCTCTGACGCTCTCTGACACTCTCTGAAACTCTGTGACACTCTTTGACACTCTCTGACACTCACTGACTCTCTCTGAAACTCTCTGACACTCTCTGAAATTCTCTGAAACTGTCTGACACTCTCTGACAATCTCTGACACTCTCTGAATCTCTCTGAATCACTTTGACACTCTGTGACACTCTCTGAAACTCTCTGAAACTCTCTGAAACTCTCTGACACTCTCTGAAACTCTCTGACACTCTTTGAAACTCTCTGAAACTCTCTGACACTCTCTGACACTCTCTGAAACTCTCTGAAACTCTCTGACACTCTCTGACTCTCTCTGAAACTCTCTGACAATCTCTGGCACTCTCAGACACTCTCAGACACTCTCTGAAGATCTCTGAAACTCTCTGACACTATCTGTCTCTTTCTGAAGCTCTCGGACACTCTCTGACACACTCTGCAAATCTATGACACTCTGTGACACTCTCTGACACTCTCTGAATCTCTCTGAAAAGCTCTGACAGTCTGTGAAACTCTCTGAAACTCTCTGAAAGTCCCTGACACTCTCTAACTCTCTCTGAAACTTTCTGACATTCTCTGACACTCTCTGAACATCGCTGAAACTCTCCGAAAATCTCTGACACTCTCTGACACTCTGTGACACTCTCAGATACTCTCTGACTCTCTCAGACACACTCCGACACACTCAGAAACTCTCAGAAAAACTCTGGAACTCTCTGACACTCTCAGAAAGTCTCTGAAACACACTGACACTCTCTGAAACTCTCTGACACTATCTGACGCTCTCTGGCACTCTCTGAAACTCTGTGACACACTTTGACACTCTCTGACACTCACTGGCTCTCTCTGAAACTCTCTGACACTCTGTGACACTTTCTGAAACTCTCTGACACGATCTGACACTTTCTGAATCTCTCGGACACTCTCTGAATCTCTCTGAAACTCTCCGACACTCTGTGACACTCTCTGAAACTTTCTGGCACCCTCTGACACTCTCTGAAGATCTCTGGCACTCTCTGAAAATCTCTGACACTCTCTGAAACTCTGTGACAGTCTCTAAAAGACTCTGACACTCTCTGACACTTTCTGAAACTCTCTGACACTATCTGACTCTTTCTGAAGCTCTCGGACACTCTCTGACATAGTCTGCAACTCTATGACACTCTGTGACACTCTCTGACACTCTCTGAATCTCTCTGAAAAGCTCTGACACTCTGTGACACTCTCTGAAACTCTCTGAAACTCCCTGACACTCTCTGACTCTCTCTGAAACTCTCTGAAAATCTTGAACATTCTCTGACACTCTGTGACACTCTCAGATCATCTCTGACTCTCTCAGACACACTCCGACACACTCAGAAACTCTCAGAAACTCTCTGGAACTCTCTGACACTCTCAGAAAGTCTCTGAAACTCTCCGACTCTCTCTGAAACTCTCTGACACTCTCTAACGCTCTCTGACACTCTCTGAAACTCTGTGACACTCTTTGACACTCTCTGACACTCACTGACTCTCTCTGAAACTCTCTGACACTCTCTGAATCTCTCTGAATCACTTTGACACTCTGTGACACTCTCTGAAACTCTCTGACACTCTCTGAAACTCTCTGACACTCTCCGAAACTCTCTGAAACTCTCTGACAATCTCTGACACTCTCTGAAATTCTCTGAAACTCTCTGACACTCTCTGACACTCTCTGAACATCGCTGAGACTCTCTGAAAATCTCTGACACTCTCTGACACTCTGTGACACTCTCAGATACTCTCTGACTCTCTCAGACACACTCCGACACACTCATAAACTCTCAGAAACTCTGTGGAACTCTCTGACACTCTCAGAAAGTCTCTGAAACACACTGACACTCTCTGAAACTCTCTGACACTATCTGACACTCTCTGAAACTCTCTGACTCTCTCTGACACTCTCTGAAACTCTCTGACAATCTCTGACACTCTCAGACACTCTCTGACACTCTGTGACACTTTCTGAAACTCTCTGACACTCCCTGACACTGTCTGAAGCTCTCTGACACTCTCTGACACTTTCTGAAACTCTCTGACACTATCTGGCACTTTCTGAAACTCTCGGACACTCTCTGACACACTCTGCAACTCTGTGTCACTCTGTGACACTCTCTGACACTCTCTGACGCTCTCTGAATCTCTCTGAAACTCTCTGACACTCTGTGACACTCTGTAACTCTCTTAAACTCCCTGACACTCTCTGACACTCTCTGAAACTTTCTGACACTCTCTGACACTCTCTGAACATCTCTGAAACTCTCTGAAAATCTCTGACAATCTCTGACACTCTGTGACACTCTCAGATACTCTCTGACTCGCTCAGACACACTTCGACACACTCAGAAACTCTCAGAAACTCTCTGGCACTCTCTGACACTCTCAGAAACTTTCTGAAACACTTTGACACTCTCTGAAACTCTCTGACACTTTCTGACACTCTCTGACACTCTCTGAAACTCTTTGACACTCTTTGACACTCTCAGACACTGTCTGACTCTCTCTGAAACTCTCTGACACTCTCTGACACTCCTTGACACTCTCTGAAACTCTCTGACACTCTCTGACACTCTCTGAAACTCTTTGACACTCTTTGACAATCTCAGACACTGTTTGACACTATCTGAAACTCTCTGACACTCTCTGACACTCCCTGAAACTCTGTGAAACTCTCTGAAACTCTCTGACACTATCTGACGCTCTCTGGCACTCTCTGAAACTCTGTGACACACTTTGACACTCTCTGACACTCACTGGCTCTCTCTGAAACTCTCTGACACTCTGTGACACTTTCTGAAACTCTCTGACACGATCTGACACTTTCTGAATCTCTCGGACACTCTCTGAATCTCTCTGAAACTCTCCGACACTCTGTGACACTCTCTGAAACTTTCTGGCACCCTCTGACACTCTCTGAAGATCTCTGGCACTCTCTGAAAATCTCTGACACTCTCTGAAACTCTGTGACAGTCTCTAAAAGACTCTGACACTCTCTGACACTTTCTGAAACTCTCTGACACTATCTGACTCTTTCTGAAGCTCTCGGACACTCTCGGACATAGTCTGCAACTCTATGACACTCTGTGACACTCTCTGACACTCTCTGAATCTCTCTGAAAAGCTCTGACACTCTGTGACACTCTCTGAAACTCTCTGAAACTCCCTGACACTCTCTGACTCTCTCTGAAACTCTCTGAAAATCTTGAACATTCTCTGACACTCTGTGACACTCTCAGATCATCTCTGACTCTCTCAGACACACTCCGACACACTCAGAAACTCTCAGAAACTCTCTGGAACTCTCTGACACTCTCAGAAAGTCTCTGAAACTCTCCGACTCTCTCTGAAACTCTCTGACACTCTCTGACGCTCTCTGACACTCTCTGAAACTCTGTGACACTCTTTGACACTCTCTGACACTCACTGACTCTCTCTGAAACTCTCTGACACTCTCTGAAATTCTCTGAAACTGTCTGACACTCTCTGACAATCTCTGACACTCTCTGAATCTCTCTGAATCACTTTGACACTCTGTGACACTCTCTGAAACTCTCTGACACTCTCTGAAACTCTCTGACACTCTCCGAAACTCTCTGAAACTCTCTGACAATCTCTGACACTCTCTGAAATTCTCTGAAACTCTCTGACACTCTCTGACACTCTCTGAACATCGCTGAGACTCTCTGAAAATCTCTGACACTCTCTGACACTCTGTGACACTCTCAGATACTCTCTGACTCTCTCAGACACACTCCGACACACTCATAAACTCTCAGAAACTCTGTGGAACTCTCTGACACTCTCAGAAAGTCTCTGAAACACACTGACACTCTCTGAAACTCTCTGACACTATCTGACACTCTCTGAAACTCTCTGACTCTCTCTGACACTCTCTGAAACTCTCTGACAATCTCTGACACTCTCAGACACTCTCTGACACTCTGTGACACTTTCTGAAACTCTCTGACACTCCCTGACACTGTCTGAAGCTCTCTGACACTCTCTGACACTTTCTGAAACTCTCTGACACTATCTGGCACTTTCTGAAACTCTCGGACACTCTCTGACACACTCTGCAACTCTGTGTCACTCTGTGACACTCTCTGACACTCTCTGACGCTCTCTGAATCTCTCTGAAACTCTCTGACACTCTGTGACACTCTGTAACTCTCTTAAACTCCCTGACACTCTCTGACACTCTCTGAAACTTTCTGACACTCTCTGACACTCTCTGAACATCTCTGAAACTCTCTGAAAATCTCTGACAATCTCTGACACTCTGTGACACTCTCAGATACTCTCTGACTCGCTCAGACACACTTCGACACACTCAGAAACTCTCAGAAACTCTCTGGCACTCTCTGACACTCTCAGAAACTTTCTGAAACACTTTGACACTCTCTGAAACTCTCTGACACTTTCTGACACTCTCTGACACTCTCTGAAACTCTTTGACACTCTTTGACACTCTCAGACACTGTCTGACTCTCTCTGAAACTCTCTGACACTCTCTGACACTCCTTGACACTCTCTGAAACTCTCTGACACTCTCTGACACTCTCTGAAACTCTTTGACACTCTTTGACAATCTCAGACACTGTTTGACACTATCTGAAACTCTCTGACACTCTCTGACACTCCCTGGCACTCTCTGAAACTCTCTGACACTCTCTGACACTCTCTGAAACTCTCTGACAATCTCTGGCACTCTCAGACACTCTCTGAAGATCTCTGAAACTCTCTGAAAATCTCTGACACTCTCTGAAACTCTCTGTCACTCACTGACAATCTGTGGCACGCACTGACACTCTCTGAAGATCTCTGAAACTCTCTGAAAATCTCTGACACTCTCTGAAACTCTGTGAAACTCTCTGAAACACTCTGACACTCTCTGACACTCTCTGACACTTTCTGAAACTCTCTGACACTATCTGACACTTTCTGAAACTCTCGGACACTCTCTGACACACTCTGCAACTCTGTGTCACTCTGTGACACTCTCTGACACTCTCTGACACTCTCTGAATCTCTCTGAAACTCTCTGACACTCTGTGACAATTTGTAACTCTCTGAAATTCCCTGACACTCTCTGACACTCTCCGAACATCTCTGAAACTTTCTGAAAATCTCTGACAATCTCTGACACTCTGTGACACTCTCAGATACTCTCTGACTCGCTCAGACACACTTCGACACACTCAGAAACTCTCAGAAACTCTCTGGCACTCTCTGACACCCTCAGAAACTCTCTGAAACACTTTGACACTCTCTGAAACTCTCTGACACTCTCTGACACTCTCTGACACTCTCTGAAACTTTTTGACACTCTTTGACACTCTCAGACACTGTCTGACTCTCTCTGAAACTCTCTGACACTCTCTGACACTCCCTGACACTCTCTGAAACTCTCTGACACTCTCTGACACTCTCTGAAACTCTCTGACAATCTCTGACACTCTCTGAAACTCTTTGAGACTCTTTGACAATCTCAGACACTATTTGACACTATCTGAAACTCTCTGACACTCTCTGACACTCCCTGACACTGTCTGAAGCTCTCTGACACTCTCTGAAACTCTCTGAAACTCTCTGACACTCTCTGAAACTCTCTGACAATCTCTGGCACTCTCAGACACTCTCTGACACTCTCTGACACTTTCTGAAACTCTCTGACACTCTCTGACACTTTCTGAATCTCTCGGACACTCTCTGAATCTCTCTGAAACTCTCCGACACTCTGTGACACTCTCTGAAACTTTCTGGCACTCTCTGACACTCTCTGAAGATCTCTGAAACTCTCTGAAAATCTCTGACACTCTCTGAAACTCTCTGACACTCACTGACACTCTGTGGCACTCACTGACACTCTCTGAAGATCTCTGAAACTCTCTGAAAATCTCTGACACTCTCTGAAACTCTGTGACACTCTCTGAAACACTCTGACAATCTCTGACACTCTCCGCAACACTCAGAAACTGTCAGAAACTCTCAGGCACTCTCTGAAACTCTCAGAAATTCTCTGAAACTCTCTGACACTCTCTGAAACCCTCTGACACTCTCTGACACTCTCTGAAACTCTCTGAAACTCTTTGTAACTCTCTGACACTCTCAGAAACTCTCAGAAGCTCACTGAAACTCTCTGACACTCTCTGACCCTCTCTGAAACTCTCAGACACTCTCAGACACTCTCAGACACTCTCTGACACTCTCTGACACTATCTGAGACTCTCTGAAACTCTCTGACACTCTCTGAAATTCTCTGAAACTCTCTGACACTCTCTGACACTCTCTGAAACTCACTGACACTCTCTGACACTCTCAGACACTCTCTGACACTCTGTGACACTTTCTGAAACTCTCTGACACTATCTGACACTTTCTGAATCTCTCTGACACTCTCTGAATCTCTCTGAAACTCTCCGACACTCTGTGACACTCTCTGAAACTTTCTGGCACCCTCTGACACACTCTGAAGATCTCTGGCACTCTCTGAAAATCTCTGACACTCTCTGAAACTCTGTGACACTCTCTGAAAGACTCTGACACTCTCTGAAGATCTCTGGCACTCTCTGAAAATCTCTGACACTCTCTGAAACTCTGTGACACTCTCTGAAAGACTCTGACACTCTCTGACACTTTCTGAAACTCTCTGACACTATCTGACTCTTTCTGAAACTCTCGGACACTCTCTGACATACTCTGCAATTCTATGACACTCTGTGACACTCTCTGACACTCTCTGAATCTCTCTGAAAAGCTCTGACACTCTGTCACACTCTCTGAAACTCTCTGAAACTCCCTGACACTCTCTGACTCTCTCTGAAACTCTCTGAAAATCTCTGACACTCTCTGACACTCTGTGACACTCTCAGATACTCTCTGACTCTCTCAGACACACTCCGACACACTCAGAAACTCTCAGAAACTCTCTGGAACTCTCTGACACTCTCAGAAAGTCTCTGAAACTCTCTGACTCTCTCTGAAACTCTCTGACACTCTCTGACGCTCTCTGACACTCTCTGAAACTCTGTGACACTCTTTGACACTCTCTGACACTCACTGACTCTCTCTGAAACTCTCTGACACTCTCTGAAATTCTCTGAAACTGTCTGACACTCTCTGACAATCTCTGACACTCTCTGAAACTCTCTGAAACTCTCTGACACTCTCTGACACTCTCTGAAACTCTCTGAAACTCTCTGACACTCTCTGACTCTCTCTGAAACTCTCTGACAATCTCTGGCACTCTCAGACACTCTCAGACACTCTCTGAAGATCTCTGAAACTCTCTGACACTATCTGTCTCTTTCTGAAACTCTCGGACACTCTCTGACACACTCTGCAAATCTATGACACTCTGTGACACTCTCTGACACTCTCTGAATCTCTCTGAAAAGCTCTGACAGTCTGTGAAACTCTCTGAAACTCTCTGAAAGTCCCTGACACTCTCTAACTCTCTCTGAAACTTTCTGACATTCTCTGACACTCTCTGAACATCGCTGAAACTCTCTGAAAATCTCTGACACTCTCTGACACTCTGTGACACTCTCAGATACTCTCTGACTCTCTCAGACACACTCCGACACACTCAGAAACTCTCAGAAAAACTCTGGAACTCTCTGACACTCTCAGAAAGTCTCTGAAACACACTGACACTCTCTGAAACTCTCTGACACTCACTGACTCTCTCTGAAACTCTCTGACACACTGTGACACTTTCTGAAACTCTCTGACACTATCTGACACTTTCTGAATCTCTCGGACACTCTCTGAATCTCTCTGAATCTCTCCGACACTCTGTGACACTCTCTGAAACTTTCTGGCACCCTCTGACACTCTCTGAAGATCGCTGGCACTCTCTGAAAATCTCTGACACTCTCTGAAACTCTGTGACAGTCTCTAAAAGACTCTGACACTCTCTGACACTTTCTGAAACTCTCTGACACTATCTGACTCTTTCTGAAACTCTCGGACACTCTCTGACATAGTCTGCAACTCTATGACACTCTGTGACACTCTCTGACACTCTCTGAATCTCTCTGAAAAGCTCTGACACTCTGTGACACTCTCTGAAACTCTCTGAAACTCCCTGACACTCTCTGACTCTCTCTGAAACTCTCTGAAAATCTTGAACACTCTCTGACACTCTGTGACACTCTCAGATACTCTCTGACTCTCTCAGACACACTCCGACACACTCAGAAACTCTCAGAAACTCTCTGGAACTCTCTGACACTCTCAGAAAGTCTCTGAAACTCTCTGACTCTCTCTGAAACTCTCTGACACTCTCTGACGCTCTCTGACACTCTCTGTAAATCTGTGACACTCTTTGACACTCTCTGACACTCACTGACTCTCTCTGAAACTCTCTGACACTCTCTGAAATTCTCTGAAACTGTCTGACACTCTCTGACAATCTCTGACACTCTCTGAATCTCTCTGAATCACTTTGACACTCTGTGACACTCTCTGAAACTCTCTGACACTCTCTGAAACTCTCTGACACTCTCCGAAACTCTCTGAAACTCTCTGACACTCTCTGACACTCTCTGAAACTCTCTGAAACTCTCTGACACTCTCTGACACTCTCTGAAACTCAGACAATCTCTGGCACTCTCAGACACTCTCAGACAGTCTCTGAAGATCTCTGAAACTCTCTGACACTATCTGTCTCTTTCTGAAACTCTCGGACACTCTCTGACACACTCTGCAACTCTATGACACTCTCTGACACTCTCTGACACTCTCTGAATCTCTCTGAAAAGCTCTGACAGTCTGTGAAACTCTCTGAAACTCTCTGAAAGTCCCTGACACTCTCTGACTCTCTCTTAAACTTTCTAACATTCTCTGACACTCTCTGAACATCGCTGAGACTCTCTGAAAATCTCTGACACTCTCTGACACTCTGTGACACTCTCAGATACTCTCTGACTCTCTCAGACACACTCCGACACACTCAGAAACTCTCAGAAACTCTGTGGAACTCTCTGACACTCTCAGAAAGTCTCTGAAACACACTGACACTCTCTGACACTATCTGACACTGTCTGAAACTCTCTGACACTCTCTGACACTCTCTGAAACTCTCTGACAATCTCTGACACTCTCAGACACTCTCTGACACTCTGTGACACTTTCTGAAACTCTCTGACACTATCTGACACTTTCTGAATCTCTCGGACACTCTCTGAATCTCTCTGAAACTCTCCGACACTCTGTGACACTCTCTGAAACTTTCTTGCACTCTCTGACACTCTCTGAAGATCTCTGGCACTCTCTGAAAATCTCTGACACTCTCTGAAATTCTGTGACACTCTCTGAAAGACTCTGACACTCTCTTACACTCTCAGACACTCTCCGACACTATCTGACTCTTTCTGAAACTCTCGGAAACTCTCTGACACACTCTGCAACTCTATGACACTCTGTGACACTCTCTGACACTCTCTGAATCTCTCTGAAAAGCTCTGACACTCTGTGACACTCTCTGAAACTCTCTGAATCTCTCTGACACTCTCTCACTCTCTCTGAAACTTTCTGACACTCTCTGACACTCTCTGAACATCTCTGAAACTCTCTGAAAATCTCTGACACTCTCTGACACTCTGTGACACTCTCAGATACTCTCTGACTCTCTCAGACACACTCCGACACACTCAGAAACTCTCAGAATCCCTCTGGAACTCTCTGACACTCTCAGAAAGTTTCTGAAACACTCTGACACTCTCTGAAACTCTCTGACACTATCTGACTCTTTCTGAAACTCTCTGACACTCTCTGAATCTCTCTGAAATGCTCTGACACTCTGTGACACTCTCTGAAACTCTCTGAAAGTCCCTGACACTCTCTGACTCTCTCTGAAACTTTATGACACTCTCTGACACTCTCTGAACATCTCTGCAACTCTCTGAATATCTCTGACACTCTGTGACACTCTCAGATACTCTCTTACTATCTCAGACACACTCCGACACACTCAGAAACTCTCCGAAACTCTCTGGAACTCTCTGACACTCTCAGAAAGTCTCTGAAACTCTCCGACTCTCTCTGAAACTCTCTGACACTATCTGACGCTCTCTGACACTCTCTGAAACTCTGTGACACACTTTGACACTCTCTGACACTCACTGACTCTCTCTGAAACTCTCTGACACTCTCTGAAACTCTCTGAAACAGTCTGAAACTCTCTGACAATCTCTGACACTCTCTGAATCTCTCTGAATCACTCTGACATTCTGTGACACTCTCTGAAACTCTCTGACACTCTCTGAAACTTTCTGACACTCTCTGAAACTCTCTGAAGCTCTCTGAAACTCTCTGACACTCTCTGACACTCTCTGAAACTCTCTGACACTCTCTGGCACTCTCTGAAACTCTCTGACAATATCTGGCACTCTCAGACACTCTCAGACACTCTCTGAAGATCTCTGAAACTCTCTGACACTACCTGACACTTTCTGAATCTCTCGGACACTGTCTGAATCTCTCTGAAACTCTCCGCCACTCTGTCACACTCTCTGAAACTTTCTCGCACTCTCTGACACTCTCTGAAGATCTCTGAAACTCTCTGAAAATCTCTGACACTCTCTGAAACTCTGTGAAACTCTCTGAAACACTCTGACACTCTCTGACATTCTCAGACACTCTCTGACACTCTCTGACACTTTCTGAAACTCTCTGACACTATCTGACACTTTCTGAAACTCTCGGACACTCTCTGACACACTCTGCAACTCTGTGTCACTCTGTGACACTCTGTGACACTCTCTGACACTCTCTGAATCTCTCTGATACTCTCTGACACTCTGTGAAGCTCTGTAACTCTCTGAAACTCCCTGACACTCTCTGACACTCTCTGAAACTTTCTGACACTCTCTGAACATCTCTGAAACTCTCTGAAAATCTCTGACAATCTCTGACACTCTGTGACACTCTCAGATACTCTCTGACTCCCTCAGACACACTTCGACACACTCAGAAACTCTGAGAAACGCTCTGGCACTCTCTGACACTCTCAGAAACTCTCTGAAACACTTTGACACTCTCTGAAACTCTCTGACACTCTCTGACACTCTCTGAAACTCTTTGACACTCTTTGACACTCTCAGACACTGTCTGACTCTCTCTGAAACTCTCTGACACTCTCTGACACTCCCTGACACTCTCTGAAACTCTCTGACACTCTCTGACACTCTCTGAAACTCTTTGACACTCTTTGACAATCTCAGACACTGTCTGACACTATCTGAAACTCTCTGACACTCTCTGACACTCCCTGACACAGTCTGAAGCTCTCTGACACTCTCTGAAACTCTCTGACACTCTCTGACACTCTCTGACACTCTCTGAAACTCTCTGACAATCTCTGGCACTCTCAGACATTCTCTGACACTCTCTGACACTTTCTGAAACTCTCTGACACTATCTGACACTTTCTGAATCTCTCGGACACTCTCTGAATCTCTCTGAAACTCTCCGACACTCTGTGACACTCTCTGAAACTTTCTGGCACTCTCTGACACTCTCTGAAGATCTCTGAAACTCTCTGAAAATCTCTGACACTCTCTGAAACTCTCTGACACTCACTGAAACTCTGTGGCACTCACTGACACTCTCTGAAGATCTCTGAAACTCTCTGAAAATCTCTGACACTCTCTGAAACTCTGTGACACTCTCTGAAACACTCTGACAATCTCTGACACTCTCCGCAACACTCAGAAACTGTCAGAAACTCTCAGGCACTCTCTGAAACTCTCAGAAATTCTCTGAAACTCTCTGACACTCTCTGAAACCCTCTGACACTCTCTGACACTCTCTGAAACTCTCTGACACTCTCTGTCACTCTCTGAAACTCTCTGACAATCTCTGGCACTCTCAGACACTCTCAGACACTCTCTGAAGATCTCTGAAACTCTCTGACACTATCTGACACTTTCTGAATCTCTCGGACACTCTCTGAATCTCTCTGAAACTCTCCGACACTCTGTCACACTCTCTGAAACTTTCTCGCACTCTCTGACACTCTCTGAAGATCTCTGAAACTCTCTGAAAATCTCTGACACTCTCTGAAACTCTGTGAAACTCTCTGAAACACTCTGACACTCTCTGACATTCTCAGACACTCTGTGACACTCTCTGACACTTTCTGAAACTCTCGGACACTCTCTGACACACTCTGCAACTCTGTGTCACTCTGTGACACTCTCTGACACTCTCTGACACTCTCTGAATCTCTCTGAAACTCTCTGACACTCTGTGAAACTCTGTAACTCTCTGAAACTCCCTGACACTCTCTGACACTCTCTGAAACTTTCTGACACTCTCTGACACTCTCTGAACATCTCTGAAACTCTCTGAAAATCTCTGACAATCTCTGACACTCTGTGACACTCTCAGATACTCTCTGACTCCCTCAGACACACTTCGACACACTCAGAAACTCTCAGAAACTCTCTGGCACTCTCTGACACTCTCAGAAACTCTCTGAAACACTTTGACACTCTCTGAAACTCTCTGACACTCTCTGACACTCTCTGAAACTCTTTGACACTCTTTGACACTCTCAGACACTGTCTGACTCTCTCTGAAACTCTCTGACACTCTCTGACACTCCCTGACACTCTCTGAAACTCTCTGACACTCTCTGACACTCTCTGAAACTCTTTGACACTCTTTGACAATCTCAGACACTGTCTGACACTATCTGAAACTCTCTGACACTCTCTGACACTCTCTGAAACTCTCTGACACTCACTGAAACTCTGTGGCACTCACTGACACTCTCTGAAGATCTCTGAAACTCTCTGAAAATCTCTGACACTCTCTGAAACTCTGTGACACTCTCTGAAACACTCTGACAATCTCTGACACTCTCCGCAACACTCAGAAACTGTCAGAAACTCTCAGGCACTCTCTGAAACTCTCAGAAATTCTCTGAAACTCTCTGACACTCTCTGAAACCCTCTGACACTCTCTGACACTCTCTGAAACTCTCTGACACTCTCTGTCACTCTCTGAAACTCTCTGACAATCTCTGGCACTCTCAGACACTCTCAGACACTCTCTGAAGATCTCTGAAACTCTCTGACACTATCTGACACTTTCTGAATCTCTCGGACACTCTCTGAATCTCTCTGAAACTCTCCGACACTCTGTCACACTCTCTGAAACTTTCTCGCACTCTCTGACACTCTCTGAAGATCTCTGAAACTCTCTGAAAATCTCTGACATCTCTGAAACTCTGTGAAACTCTCTGAAACACTCTGACACTCTCTGACATTCTCAGACACTCTGTGACACTCTCTGACACTTTCGGAAACTCTCGGACACTCTCTGACACACTCTGCAACTCTGTGTCACTCTGTGACACTCTCTGACACTCTCTGACACTCTCTGAATCTCTCTGAAACTCTCTGACACTCTGTGAAACTCTGTAACTCTCTGAAACTCCCTGACACTCTCTGACACTCTCTGAAACTTTCTGACACTCTCTGACACTCTCTGAACATCTCTGAAACTCTCTGAAAATCTCTGACAATCTCTGACACTCTGTGACACTCTCAGATACTCTCTGACTCCCTCAGACACACTTCGACACACTCAGAAACTCTCAGAAACTCTCTGGCACTCTCTGACACTCTCAGAAACTCTCTGAAACACTTTGACACTCTCTGAAACTCTCTGACACTCTCTGACACTCTCTGAAACTCTTTGACACTCTTTGACACTCTCAGACACTGTCTGACTCTCTCTGAAACTCTCTGACACTCTCTGACACTCCCTGACACTCTCTGAAACTCTCTGACACTCTCTGACACTCTCTGAAACTCTTTGACACTCTTTGACAATCTCAGACACTGTCTGACACTATCTGAAACTCTCTGACACTCTCTGACACTCCCTGACACTGTCTGAAGCTCTCTGACACTCTCTGAAACTCTCTGAAACTCTCTGACACTCTCTGACACTCTCTGACACTCTCTGAAACTCTCTGACAATCTCTGGCACTCTCAGACACTCTCTGACACTCTCTGACACTTTCTGAAACTCTCTGACACTATCTGACACTTTCTGAATCTCTCGGACACTCTCTGAATCTCTCTGAAACTCTCCGACACTCTGTGACACTCTCTGAAACTTTCTGGCACTCTCTGACACTCTCTGAAGATATCTGAAACTCTCTGAAAATCTCTGACACTCTCTGAAACTCTCTGACACTCACTGACACTCTGTGGCACTCACTGACACTCTCTGAAGATCTCTGAAACTCTCTGAAAATCTCTGACACTCTCTGAAACTCTGTGACACTCTCTGAAACACTCTGACAATCTCTGACACTCTCCGCAACACTCAGAAACTGTCAGAAACTCTCAGGCACTCTCTGAAACTCTCAGAAATTTTCTGAAACTCTCTGACACTCTCTGAAACCCTCTGACACTCTCTGACACTCTCTGAAACTCTCTGAAACTCTTTGTAACTCTCTGACACTCTCAGAAACTCTCAGAAGCTCACTGAAACTCTCTGACACTCTCTGACCCTCTCTGAAACTCTCAGACACTCTCAGACACTCTCTGACACTCTCTGACACTATCTGAGACTCTCTGAAACTCTCTGACACTCTCTGAAATTCTCTGAAACTCTCTGACACTCTCTGACACTCTCTGAAACTCTCTGACACTCTCAGACACTCTCTGACACTTTCTGAAACTCTCTGACACTATCTGAGACTTTCTGAATCTCTCTGACACTCTCTGAATCTCTCTGAAACTCTCCGACACTCTGTGACACTCTCTGAAACTTTCTGGCAACCTCTGACACACTCTGAAGATCTCTGGCACTCTCTGAAAATCACTGACACTCTCTGAAACTCTGTGACACTCTCTGAAAGACTCTGACACTCTCTGAAGATCTCTGGCACTCTCTGAAAATCTCTGACACTCTCTGAAAGACTCTGACACTCTCTGACACTTTCTGAAACTCTCTGACACTATCTGACTCTTTCTGAAACTCTCGGACACTCTCTGACATACTCTGCAACTCTATGACACTCTGTGACACTCTCTGACACTCTCTGAATCTCTCTGAAAAGCTCTGACACTCTGTGACACTCTCTGAAACTCTCTGAAACTCCCTGACACTCTCTGACTCTCTCTGAAACTCTCTGAAAATCTCTGACACTCTCTGACACTCTGTGACACTCTCAGATACTCTCTGACTCTCTCAGACACACTCCGACACACTCAGAAACTCTCAGAAACTCTCTGGAACTCTCTGACACTCTCAGAAAGTCTCTGAAACTCTCTGACTCTCTCTGAAACTCTCTGACACTCTCTGACGCTCTCTGACACTCTCTGAAACTCTGTGACACTCTTTGACACTCTCTGACACTCACTGACTCTCTCTGAAACTCTCTGACACTCTCTGAAATTCTCTGAAACTGTCTGACACTCTCTGGCAATCTCTGACACTCTCTGAATCTCTCTGAATCACTTTGACACTCTGTGACACTCTCTGAAACTCTCTGAAACTCTCTGAAACTTTCTGACACTCTCTGAAACTCTCTGACACTCTCTGAAACTCTCTGAAACTCTCTGACACTCTCTGACACTCTCT
This sequence comes from Heterodontus francisci, assembly GCF_036365525.1. Taxonomy (NCBI): domain Eukaryota; kingdom Metazoa; phylum Chordata; class Chondrichthyes; order Heterodontiformes; family Heterodontidae; genus Heterodontus; species Heterodontus francisci. The sequence goes on along the minus strand of NC_090412.1, from coordinate 36,235,298 downwards.
GAAACTCTCTGAAACTCTCTGACACTCTCTGACTCTCTCTGAAACTCTCTGACAATCTCTGGCACTCTCAGACACTCTCAGACACTCTCTGAAGATCTCTGAAACTCTCTGACACTATCTGTCTCTTTCTGAAACTCTCGGACACTCTCTGACACACTCTGCAAATCTATGACACTCTGTGACACTCTCTGACACTCTCTGAATCTCTCTGAAAAGCTCTGACAGTCTGTGAAACTCTCTGAAACTCTCTGAAAGTCCCTGACACTCTCTAACTCTCTCTGAAACTTTCTGACATTCTCTGACACTCTCTGAACATCGCTGAAACTCTCTGAAAATCTCTGACACTCTCTGACACTCTGTGACACTCTCAGATACTCTCTGACTCTCTCAGACACACTCCGACACACTCAGAAACTCTCAGAAAAACTCTGGAACTCTCTGACACTCTCAGAAAGTCTCTGAAACACACTGACAATCTCTGAAACTCTCTGACACTATCTGACGCTCTCTGACACTCTCTGAAACTCTGTGACACACTTTGACACTCTCTGACACTCACTGACTCTCTCTGAAACTCTCTGACACTCTGTGACACTTTCTGAAACTCTCTGACACTATCTGACACTTTCTGAATCTCTCGGACACTCTCTGAATCTCTCTGAAACTCTCCGACACTCTGTGACACTCTCTGAAACTTTCTGGCACCCTCTGACACTCTCTGAAGATCTCTGGCACTCTCTGAAAATCTCTGACACTCTCTGAAACTCTGTGACACTCTCTAAAAGACTCTGACACTCTCTGACACTTTCTGAAACTCTCTGACAATATCTGACTCTTTCGGAAACTCTCGGACACTCTCTGACATACTCTGCAACTCTATGACACTCTGTGACACTCTCTGACACTCTCTGAATCTCTCTGAAAAGCTCTGACACTCTGTGACACTCTCTGAAACTCTCTGAAACTCCCTGACACTCTCTGACTCTCTCTGAAACTCTCTGAAAATCTTGAACACTCTCTGACACTCTGTGACACTCTCAGATACTCTCTGACTCTCTCAGACACACTCCGACACACTCAGAAACTCTCAGAAACTCTCTGGAACTCTCTGACACTCTCAGAAAGTCTCTGAAACTCTCTGACTCTCTCTGAAACTCTCTGACACTCTCTGACGCTCTCTGACACTCTCTGTAAATCTGTGACACTCTTTGACACTCTCTGACACTCACTGACTCTCTCTGAAACTCTCTGACACTCTCTGAAATTCTCTGAAACTGTCTGACACTCTCTGACAATCTCTGACACTCTCTGAATCTCTCTGAATCACTTTGACACTCTGTGACACTCTCTGAAACTCTCTGACACTCTCTGAAACTCTCTGACACTCTCCGAAACTCTCTGAAACTCTCTGACACTCTCTGACACTCTCTGAAACTCTCTGAAACTCTCTGACACTATCTGTCTCTTTCTGAAACTCTCGGACACTCTCTGACACACTCTGCAACTCTATGACACTCTGTGACACTCTCTGACACTCTCTGAATCTCTCTGAAAAGCTCTGACAGTCTGTGAAACTCTCTGAAACTCTCTGAAAGTCCCTGACACTCTCTGACTCTCTCTGAAACTTTCTAACATTCTCTGACACTCTCTGAACATCGCTGAGACTCTCTGAAAATCTCTGACACTCTCTGACACTCTGTGACACTCTCAGATACTCTCTGACTCTCTCAGACACACTCCGACACACTCAGAAACTCTCAGAAACTCTGTGGAACTCTCTGACACTCTCAGAAAGTCTCTGAAACACACTGACACTCTCTGAAACTCTCTGACACTATCTGACACTCTCTGAAACTCTCTGGCACTCTCTGACACTCTCTGAAACTCTCTGACAATCTCTGACACTCTCAGACACTCTCTGACACTCTGTGACACTTTCTGAAACTCTCTGACACTATCTGACACTTTCTGAATCTCTCGGACACTCTCTGAATCTCTCTGAAACTCTCCGACACTCTGTGACACTCTCTGAAACTTTCTTGCACTCTCTGACACTCTCTGAAGATCTCTGGCACTCTCTGAAACTCTCTGACACTCTCTGACTCTCTCTGAAACTCTCTGACAATCTCTGGCACTCTCAGACACTCTCAGACACTCTCTGAAGATCTCTGAAACTCTCTGACACTATCTGTCTCTTTCTGAAACTCTCGGACACTCTCTGACACACTCTGCAAATCTATGACACTCTGTGACACTCTCTGACACTCTCTGAATCTCTCTGAAAAGCTCTGACAGTCTGTGAAACTCTCTGAAACTCTCTGAAAGTCCCTGACACTCTCTAACTCTCTCTGAAACTTTCTGACATTCTCTGACACTCTCTGAACATCGCTGAAACTCTCTGAAAATCTCTGACACTCTCTGACACTCTGTGACACTCTCAGATACTCTCTGACTCTCTCAGACACACTCCGACACACTCAGAAACTCTCAGAAAAACTCTGGAACTCTCTGACACTCTCAGAAAGTCTCTGAAACACACTGACAATCTCTGAAACTCTCTGACACTATCTGACACTCTCTGAAACTCTCTGGCACTCTCTGACACTCTCTGAAACTCTCTGACAATCTCTGACACTCTCAGACACTCTCTGACACTCTGTGACACTTTCTTGCACTCTCTGACACTATCTGACACTTTCTGAATCTCTCGGACACTCTCTGAATCTCTCTGAAACTCTCCGACACTCTGTGACACTCTCTGAAACTTTCTGGCACCCTCTGACACTCTCTGAAGATCTCTGGCACTCTCTGAAAATCTCTGACACTCTCTGAAACTCTGTGACACTCTCTAAAAGACTCTGACACTCTCTGACACTTTCTGAAACTCTCTGACAATATCTGACTCTTTCGGAAACTCTCGGACACTCTCTGACATACTCTGCAACTCTATGACACTCTGTGACACTCTCTGACACTCTCTGAATCTCTCTGAAAAGCTCTGACACTCTGTGACACTCTCTGAAACTCTCTGAAACTCCCTGACACTCTCTGACTCTCTCTGAAACTCTCTGAAAATCTTGAACACTCTCTGACACTCTGTGACACTCTCAGATACTCTCTGACTCTCTCAGACACACTCCGACACACTCAGAAACTCTCAGAAACTCTCTGGAACTCTCTGACACTCTCAGAAAGTCTCTGAAACTCTCTGACTCTCTCTGAAACTCTCTGACACTCTCTGACGCTCTCTGACACTCTCTGTAAATCTGTGACACTCTTTGACACTCTCTGACACTCACTGACTCTCTCTGAAACTCTCTGACACTCTCTGAAATTCTCTGAAACTGTCTGACACTCTCTGACAATCTCTGACACTCTCTGAATCTCTCTGAATCACTTTGACACTCTGTGACACTCTCTGAAACTCTCTGACACTCTCTGAAACTCTCTGACACTCTCCGAAACTCTCTGAAACTCTCTGACACTCTCTGACACTCTCTGAAACTCTCTGAAACTCTCTGACACTATCTGTCTCTTTCTGAAACTCTCGGACACTCTCTGACACACTCTGCAACTCTATGACACTCTGTGACACTCTCTGACACTCTCTGAATCTCTCTGAAAAGCTCTGACAGTCTGTGAAACTCTCTGAAACTCTCTGAAAGTCCCTGACACTCTCTGACTCTCTCTGAAACTTTCTAACATTCTCTGACACTCTCTGAACATCGCTGAGACTCTCTGAAAATCTCTGACACTCTCTGACACTCTGTGACACTCTCAGATACTCTCTGACTCTCTCAGACACACTCCGACACACTCAGAAACTCTCAGAAACTCTGTGGAACTCTCTGACACTCTCAGAAAGTCTCTGAAACACACTGACACTCTCTGAAACTCTCTGACACTATCTGACACTCTCTGAAACTCTCTGGCACTCTCTGACACTCTCTGAAACTCTCTGACAATCTCTGACACTCTCAGACACTCTCTGACACTCTGTGACACTTTCTGAAACTCTCTGACACTATCTGACACTTTCTGAATCTCTCGGACACTCTCTGAATCTCTCTGAAACTCTCCGACACTCTGTGACACTCTCTGAAACTTTCTTGCACTCTCTGACACTCTCTGAAGATCTCTGGCACTCTCTGAAAATCTCTGAAACTCTCTGAAACTCTGTGACACTCTCTGAAAGACTCTGACACTCTCTTACACTCTCAGACACTCTCCGACACTATCTGACTCTTTTTGAAACTCTCGGAAACTCTCTGACACACTCTGCAACTCTATGACACTCTGTGACACTCTCTGACACTCTCTGAATCTCTCTGAAAAGCTCTGACACTCTGTGACACTCTGTGACACTCTCTGAAACTCTCTGACACTCTCTCACTCTCTCTGAAACTTTCTGACACTCTCTGACACTCTCTGAACATCTCTGAAACTCTCTGAAAATCTCTGACACTCTCTGACACTCTGTGACACTCTCAGATACTCTCTGACTCTCTCAGACACACTCCGACACACTCAGAAACTCTCAGAAACTCTGTGGAACTCTCTGACACTCTCAGAAAGTCTCTGAAACACACTGACACTCTCTGAAACTCTCTGACACTATCTGACACTCTCTGAAACTCTCTGGCACTCTCTGACACTCTCTGAAACTCTCTGACAATCTCTGACACTCTCAGACACTCTCTGACACTCTGTGACACTTTCTTGCACTCTCTGACACTATCTGACACTTTCTGAATCTCTCGGACACTCTCTGAATCTCTCTGAAACTCTCCGACACTCTGTGACACTCTCTGAAACTTTCTTGCACTCTCTGACACTCTCTGAAGATCTCTGGCACTCTCTGAAAATCTCTGACACTCTCTGAAACTCTGTGACACTCTCTGAAAGACTCTGACACTCTCTTACACTCTCAGACACTCTCCGACACTATCTGACTCTTTTTGAAACTCTCGGAAACTCTCTGACACACTCTGCAACTCTATGACACTCTGTGACACTCTCTGACACTCTCTGAATCTCTCTGAAAAGCTCTGACACTCTGTGACACTCTGTGACACTCTCTGAAACTCTCTGACACTCTCTCACTCTCTCTGAAACTTTCTGACACTCTCTGACACTCTCTGAACATCTCTGAAACTCTCTGAAAATCTCTGACACTCTCTGACACTCTGTGACACTCTCAGATACTCTCTGACTCTCTCAGACACACTCCGACACACTCAGAAAATCTCAGAATCCCTCTGGAACTCTCTGACACTCTCAGAAAGTTTCTGAAACACTCTGACACTCTCTGAAACTCTCTGACACTATCTGACTCTTTCTGAAACTCTCTGACACTCTCTGAATCTCTCTGAAATGCTCTGACACTCTGTGACACTCTCTGAAACTCTCTGAAAGTCCCTGACACTCTCTGACTCTCTCTGAAACTTTATGACATTCTCTGACACTCTCTGAACATCTCTGAAACTCTCTGAATATCTCTGACACTCTGTGACACTCTCAGATACTCTCTTACTCTCTCAGACACACTCCGACACACTCAGAAACTCTCAGAATCCCTCTGGAACTCTCTGACACTCTCAGAAAGTTTCTGAAACACTCTGACACTCTCTGAAACTCTCTGACACTATCTGACTCTTTCTGAAACTCTCTGACACTCTCTGAATCTCTCTGAAATGCTCTGACACTCTGTGACACTCTCTGAAACTCTCTGAAAGTCCCTGACACTCTCTGACTCTCTCTGAAACTTTATGACATTCTCTGACACTCTCTGAACATCTTTGAAACTCTCTGAATATCTCTGACACTCTGTGACACTCTCAGATACTTTCTTACTCTCTCAGACACACTCCGACACACTCAGAAACTCTCAGAAACTCTCTGGAACTCTCTGACACTCTCAGAAAGTCTCTGAAACACTCTGACACTCTCTGCAACTCTCTGACACCATCTGAAGCTCTCTGACACTCTCTGAAACTCTGTGACACACTTTGACACTCTCTGACACTCACTGACTCTCTCTGAAACTCTCTGACACTCTCTGAAACTCTCTGAAACTGTCTGAAACTCTCTGACAATCTCTGACACTCTCTGAATCTCTCTGAATCACTCTGACATTCTGTGACACTCTCTGAAACTCTCTGACACTCTCTGAAACTTTCTGACACTCTCTGAAACTCTCTGAAGCTCTCTGAAACTCTCTGACACTCTCTGACACTCTCTGAAACTCTCTGACACTCTCTGTCACTCTCTGAAACTCTCTGACAATCTCTGGCACTCTCAGACACTCTCAGACACTCTCTGAAACTCTCTGACACTATCTGACACTTTCTGAATCTCTCGGACACTCTCTGAATCTCTCTGAAACTCTCCGACACTCTGTCACACTCTCTGAAAATTTCTCGCACTCTCTGACACTCTCTGAAGATCTCTGAAACTCTCTGAAAATCTCTGACACTCTCTGAAACTCTGTGAAACTCTCTGAAACACTCTGACACTCTCTGACACTCTCTGACACTTTCTGAAACTCTCTGACACTATCTGACACTTTCTGAAACTCTCGGACACTCGCTGACACACTCTGCAACTCTGTGTCACTCTGTGACACTCTGTGACACTCTCTGACACTCTCTGAATCTCTCTGATACTCTCTGACACTCTGTGAAACTCTGTAACTCTCTGAAACTCCCTGACACTCTCTGACACTCTCTGAAACTTTCTGACTCTCTCTGACACTCTCTGAACATCTCTGAAACTCTCTGAAAATCTCTGCCAATCTCTGACACTCTGTGACACTCTCAGATACTCTCTGACTCCCTCAGACACACTTCGACACACTCAGAAACTCTCAGAAACTCTCTGGCACTCTCTGAAACTCTCAGAAACTCTCTGAAACACTTTGACACTCTCTGAAACTCTCTGACACTCTCTGACACTCTCTGAAACTCTTTGACACTCTCTGACACTCCCTGAAACTCTCTGAAACTCTCTGACACTCTCTGACACTCTCTGAAACTCTTTGACACTCTTTGACAATCTCAGACACTGTCTGACACGATCTGAAACTCTCTGACACTCTCTGACACTCCCTGATACTGTCTGAAGCTCTCTGACACTCTCTGAAACTCTCTGAAACTCTCTGACACTCTCTGACACTCTCTGACACTCTCTGAAACTCTCTGACAATCTCTGGCACTCTCAGACATTCTCTGACACTCTCTGACACTTTCTGAAACTCTCTGACACTATCTGACACTTTCTGAATCTCTCGGACACTCTCTGAATCTCTCTGAAACTCTCCGACACTCTGTGACACTCTCTGAAACTTTCTGGCACTCTCTGACACTCTCTGAAGATCTCTGAAACTCTCTGAAAATCTCTGACACTCTCTGAAACTCTCTGACACTCACTGACAATCTGTGGCACTCACTAAAACTCTCTGAAGATCTCTGAAACTCTCTGAAAATCTCTGACACTCTCTGAAACTCTGTGACACTCTCTGAAACACTCTGACAATCTCTGACACTCTCCGCAACACTCAGAAACTGTCAGAAACTCTCAGGCACTCTCAGACACTCTCTGAAGATCTCTGAAACTCTCTGACACTATCTGACACTTTCTGAATCTCTCGGACACTCTCTGAATCTCTCTGAAACTCTCCGACACTCTGTCACACTCTCTGAAACTTTCTCGCACTCTCTGACACTCTCTGAAGATCTCTGAAACTCTCTGAAAATCTCTGACACTCTCTGAAACTCTGTGAAACTCTCTGAAACACTCTGACACTCTCTGACATTCTCAGACACTCTGTGACACTCTCTGACACTTTCTGAAACTCTCGGACACTCTCTGACACACTCTGCAACTCTGTGTCACTCTGTGACACTCTCTGAAACTCTCTGACACTCTGTGAAACTCTGTAACTCTCTGAAAGTCCCTGACACTCTCTGATACTCTCTGAAACTTTCTGACACTCTCTGACACTCTCTGAACATCTCTGAAACTCTCTGAAAATCTCTGACAATCTCTGACACTCTGTGACACTCTCAGATACTCTCTGACTCCCTCAGACACACTTCGACACACTCAGAAACTCTCAGAAACTCTCTGGCACTCTCTGACACTCTCAGAAACTCTCTGAAACACTTTGACACTCTCTGAAACTCTCTGACACTCTCTGACACTCTCTGAAACTCTTTGACACTCTTTGACACTCTCAGACACTGTCTGACTCTCTCTGAAACTCTCTGACACTCTCTGACACTCTCTGACACTCACTGACTCTCTCTGAAACTCTCTGACACTCTCTGAAATTCTCTGAAACTGTCTGACACTCTCTGACAATCTCTGACACTCTCTGAATCTCTCTGAATCACTTTGACACTCTGTGACACTCTCTGAAACTCTCTGACACTCTCTGAAACTCTCTGACACTCTCCGAAACTCTCTGAAACTCTCTGACACTCTCTGACACTCTCTGAAACTCTCTGAAACTCTCTGACACTATCTGTCTCTTTCTGAAACTCTCGGACACTCTCTGACACACTCTGCAACTCTATGACACTCTGTGACACTCTCTGACACTCTCTGAATCTCTCTGAAAAGCTCTGACAGTCTGTGAAACTCTCTGAAACTCTCTGAAAGTCCCTGACACTCTCTGACTCTCTCTGAAACTTTCTAACATTCTCTGACACTCTCTGAACATCGCTGAGACTCTCTGAAAATCTCTGACACTCTCTGACACTCTGTGACACTCTCAGATACTCTCTGACTCTCTCAGACACACTCCGACACACTCAGAAACTCTCAGAAACTCTGTGGAACTCTCTGACACTCTCAGAAAGTCTCTGAAACACACTGACACTCTCTGAAACTCTCTGACACTATCTGACACTCTCTGAAACTCTCTGGCACTCTCTGACACTCTCTGAAACTCTCTGACAATCTCTGACACTCTCAGACACTCTCTGACACTCTGTGACACTTTCTGAAACTCTCTGACACTATCTGACACTTTCTGAATCTCTCGGACACTCTCTGAATCTCTCTGAAACTCTCCGACACTCTGTGACACTCTCTGAAACTTTCTTGCACTCTCTGACACTCTCTGAAGATCTCTGGCACTCTCTGAAACTCTCTGACACTCTCTGACTCTCTCTGAAACTCTCTGACAATCTCTGGCACTCTCAGACACTCTCAGACACTCTCTGAAGATCTCTGAAACTCTCTGACACTATCTGTCTCTTTCTGAAACTCTCGGACACTCTCTGACACACTCTGCAAATCTATGACACTCTGTGACACTCTCTGACACTCTCTGAATCTCTCTGAAAAGCTCTGACAGTCTGTGAAACTCTCTGAAACTCTCTGAAAGTCCCTGACACTCTCTAACTCTCTCTGAAACTTTCTGACATTCTCTGACACTCTCTGAACATCGCTGAAACTCTCTGAAAATCTCTGACACTCTCTGACACTCTGTGACACTCTCAGATACTCTCTGACTCTCTCAGACACACTCCGACACACTCAGAAACTCTCAGAAAAACTCTGGAACTCTCTGACACTCTCAGAAAGTCTCTGAAACACACTGACAATCTCTGAAACTCTCTGACACTATCTGACGCTCTCTGACACTCTCTGAAACTCTGTGACACACTTTGACACTCTCTGACACTCACTGACTCTCTCTGAAACTCTCTGACACTCTGTGACACTTTCTGAAACTCTCTGACACTATCTGACACTTTCTGAATCTCTCGGACACTCTCTGAATCTCTCTGAAACTCTCCGACACTCTGTGACACTCTCTGAAACTTTCTGGCACCCTCTGACACTCTCTGAAGATCTCTGGCACTCTCTGAAAATCTCTGACACTCTCTGAAACTCTGTGACACTCTCTAAAAGACTCTGACACTCTCTGACACTTTCTGAAACTCTCTGACAATATCTGACTCTTTCGGAAACTCTCGGACACTCTCTGACATACTCTGCAACTCTATGACACTCTGTGACACTCTCTGACACTCTCTGAATCTCTCTGAAAAGCTCTGACACTCTGTGACACTCTCTGAAACTCTCTGAAACTCCCTGACACTCTCTGACTCTCTCTGAAACTCTCTGAAAATCTTGAACACTCTCTGACACACTGTGACACTCTCAGATACTCTCTGACTCTCTCAGACACACTCCGACACACTCAGAAACTCTCAGAAACTCTCTGGAACTCTCTGACACTCTCAGAAAGTCTCTGAAACTCTCTGACTCTCTCTGAAACTCTCTGACACTCTCTGACGCTCTCTGACACTCTCTGTAAATCTGTGACACTCTTTGACACTCTCTGACACTCACTGACTCTCTCTGAAACTCTCTGACACTCTCTGAAATTCTCTGAAACTGTCTGACACTCTCTGACAATCTCTGACACTCTCTGAATCTCTCTGAATCACTTTGACACTCTGTGACACTCTCTGAAACTCTCTGACACTCTCTGAAACTCTCTGACACTCTCCGAAACTCTCTGAAACTCTCTGACACTCTCTGACACTCTCTGAAACTCTCTGAAACTCTCTGACACTATCTGTCTCTTTCTGAAACTCTCGGACACTCTCTGACACACTCTGCAACTCTATGACACTCTGTGACACTCTCTGAATCTCTCTGAAAAGCTCTGACAGTCTGTGAAACTCTCTGAAACTCTCTGAAAGTCCCTGACACTCTCTGACTCTCTCTGAAACTTTCTAACATTCTCTGACACTCTCTGAACATCGCTGAGACTCTCTGAAAATCTCTGACACTCTCTGACACTCTGTGACACTCTCAGATACTCTCTGACTCTCTCAGACACACTCCGACACACTCAGAAACTCTCAGAAACTCTGTGGAACTCTCTGACACTCTCAGAAAGTCTCTGAAACACACTGACACTCTCTGAAACTCTCTGACACTATCTGACACTCTCTGAAACTCTCTGGCACTCTCTGACACTCTCTGAAACTCTCTGACAATCTCTGACACTCTCAGACACTCTCTGACACTCTGTGACACTTTCTGAAACTCTCTGACACTATCTGACACTTTCTGAATCTCTCGGACACTCTCTGAATCTCTCTGAAACTCTCCGACACTCTGTGACACTCTCTGAAACTTTCTTGCACTCTCTGACACTCTCTGAAGATCTCTGGCACTCTCTGAAAATCTCTGAAACTCTCTGAAACTCTGTGACACTCTCTGAAAGACTCTGACACTCTCTTACACTCTCAGACACTCTCCGACACTATCTGACTCTTTTTGAAACTCTCGGAAACTCTCTGACACACTCTGCAACTCTATGACACTCTGTGACACTCTCTGACACTCTCTGAATCTCTCTGAAAAGCTCTGACACTCTGTGACACTCTGTGACACTCTCTGAAACTCTCTGACACTCTCTCACTCTCTCTGAAACTTTCTGACACTCTCTGACACTCTCTGAACATCTCTGAAACTCTCTGAAAATCTCTGACACTCTCTGACACTCTGTGACACTCTCAGATACTCTCTGACTCTCTCAGACACACTCCGACACACTCAGAAACTCTCAGAAACTCTGTGGAACTCTCTGACACTCTCAGAAAGTCTCTGAAACACACTGACACTCTCTGAAACTCTCTGACACTATCTGACACTCTCTGAAACTCTCTGGCACTCTCTGACACTCTCTGAAACTCTCTGACAATCTCTGACACTCTCAGACACTCTCTGACACTCTGTGACACTTTCTTGCACTCTCTGACACTATCTGACACTTTCTGAATCTCTCGGACACTCTCTGAATCTCTCTGAAACTCTCCGACACTCTGTGACACTCTCTGAAACTTTCTTGCACTCTCTGACACTCTCTGAAGATCTCTGGCACTCTCTGAAAATCTCTGACACTCTCTGAAACTCTGTGACACTCTCTGAAAGACTCTGACACTCTCTTACACTCTCAGACACTCTCCGACACTATCTGACTCTTTTTGAAACTCTCGGAAACTCTCTGACACACTCTGCAACTCTATGACACTCTGTGACACTCTCTGACACTCTCTGAATCTCTCTGAAAAGCTCTGACACTCTGTGACACTCTGTGACACTCTCTGAAACTCTCTGACACTCTCTCACTCTCTCTGAAACTTTCTGACACTCTCTGACACTCTCTGAACATCTCTGAAACTCTCTGAAAATCTCTGACACTCTCTGACACTCTGTGACACTCTCAGATACTCTCTGACTCTCTCAGACACACTCCGACACACTCAGAAAATCTCAGAATCCCTCTGGAACTCTCTGACACTCTCAGAAAGTTTCTGAAACACTCTGACACTCTCTGAAACTCTCTGACACTATCTGACTCTTTCTGAAACTCTCTGACACTCTCTGAATCTCTCTGAAATGCTCTGACACTCTGTGACACTCTCTGAAACTCTCTGAAAGTCCCTGACACTCTCTGACTCTCTCTGAAACTTTATGACATTCTCTGACACTCTCTGAACATCTCTGAAACTCTCTGAATATCTCTGACACTCTGTGACACTCTCAGATACTCTCTTACTCTCTCAGACACACTCCGACACACTCAGAAACTCTCAGAATCCCTCTGGAACTCTCTGACACTCTCAGAAAGTTTCTGAAACACTCTGACACTCTCTGAAACTCTCTGACACTATCTGACTCTTTCTGAAACTCTCTGACACTCTCTGAATCTCTCTGAAATGCTCTGACACTCTGTGACACTCTCTGAAACTCTCTGAAAGTCCCTGACACTCTCTGACTCTCTCTGAAACTTTATGACATTCTCTGACACTCTCTGAACATCTTTGAAACTCTCTGAATATCTCTGACACTCTGTGACACTCTCAGATACTTTCTTACTCTCTCAGACACACTCCGACACACTCAGAAACTCTCAGAAACTCTCTGGAACTCTCTGACACTCTCAGAAAGTCTCTGAAACACTCTGACACTCTCTGCAACTCTCTGACACCATCTGAAGCTCTCTGACACTCTCTGAAACTCTGTGACACACTTTGACACTCTCTGACACTCACTGACTCTCTCTGAAACTCTCTGACACTCTCTGAAACTCTCTGAAACTGTCTGAAACTCTCTGACAATCTCTGACACTCTCTGAATCTCTCTGAATCACTCTGACATTCTGTGACACTCTCTGAAACTCTCTGACACTCTCTGAAACTTTCTGACACTCTCTGAAACTCTCTGAAGCTCTCTGAAACTCTCTGACACTCTCTGACACTCTCTGAAACTCTCTGACACTCTCTGTCACTCTCTGAAACTCTCTGACAATCTCTGGCACTCTCAGACACTCTCAGACGCTCTCTGAAACTCTCTGACACTATCTGACACTTTCTGAATCTCTCGGACACTCTCTGAATCTCTCTGAAACTCTCCGACACTCTGTCACACTCTCTGAAAATTTCTCGCACTCTCTGACACTCTCTGAAGATCTCTGAAACTCTCTGAAAATCTCTGACACTCTCTGAAACTCTGTGAAACTCTCTGAAACACTCTGACACTCTCTGACACTCTCTGACACTTTCTGAAACTCTCTGACACTATCTGACACTTTCTGAAACTCTCGGACACTCGCTGACACACTCTGCAACTCTGTGTCACTCTGTGACACTCTGTGACACTCTCTGACACTCTCTGAATCTCTCTGATACTCTCTGACACTCTGTGAAACTCTGTAACTCTCTGAAACTCCCTGACACTCTCTGACACTCTCTGAAACTTTCTGACTCTCTCTGACACTCTCTGAACATCTCTGAAACTCTCTGAAAATCTCTGCCAATCTCTGACACTCTGTGACACTCTCAGATACTCTCTGACTCCCTCAGACACACTTCGACACACTCAGAAACTCTCAGAAACTCTCTGGCACTCTCTGAAACTCTCAGAAACTCTCTGAAACACTTTGACACTCTCTGAAACTCTCTGACACTCTCTGACACTCTCTGAAACTCTTTGACACTCTCTGACACTCCCTGACACTCTCTGAAACTCTCTGACACTCTCTGACACTCTCTGAAACTCTTTGACACTCTTTGACAATCTCAGACACTGTCTGACACGATCTGAAACTCTCTGACACTCTCTGACACTCCCTGATACTGTCTGAAGCTCTCTGACACTCTCTGAAACTCTCTGAAACTCTCTGACACTCTCTGACACTCTCTGACACTCTCTGAAACTCTCTGACAATCTCTGGCACTCTCAGACATTCTCTGACACTCTCTGACACTTTCTGAAACTCTCTGACACTATCTGACACTTTCTGAATCTCTCGGACACTCTCTGAATCTCTCTGAAACTCTCCGACACTCTGTGACACTCTCTGAAACTTTCTGGCACTCTCTGACACTCTCTGAAGATCTCTGAAACTCTCTGAAAATCTCTGACACTCTCTGAAACTCTCTGACACTCACTGACACTCTGTGGCACTCACTAAAACTCTCTGAAGATCTCTGAAACTCTCTGAAAATCTCTGACACTCTCTGAAACTCTGTGACACTCTCTGAAACACTCTGACAATCTCTGACACTCTCCGCAACACTCAGAAACTGTCAGAAACTCTCAGGCACTCTCAGACACTCTCTGAAGATCTCTGAAACTCTCTGACACTATCTGACACTTTCTGAATCTCTCGGACACTCTCTGAATCTCTCTGAAACTCTCCGACACTCTGTCACACTCTCTGAAACTTTCTCGCACTCTCTGACACTCTCTGAAGATCTCTGAAACTCTCTGAAAATCTCTGACACTCTCTGAAACTCTGTGAAACTCTCTGAAACACTCTGACACTCTCTGACATTCTCAGACACTCTGTGACACTCTCTGACACTTTCTGAAACTCTCGGACACTCTCTGACACACTCTGCAACTCTGTGTCACTCTGTGACACTCTCTGAAACTCTCTGACACTCTGTGAAACTCTGTAACTCTCTGAAAGTCCCTGACACTCTCTGATACTCTCTGAAACTTTCTGACACTCTCTGACACTCTCTGAACATCTCTGAAACTCTCTGAAAATCTCTGACAATCTCTGACACTCTGTGACACTCTCAGATACTCTCTGACTCCCTCAGACACACTTCGACACACTCAGAAACTCTCAGAAACTCTCTGGCACTCTCTGACACTCTCAGAAACTCTCTGAAACACTTTGACACTCTCTGAAACTCTCTGACACTCTCTGACACTCTCTGAAACCCTTTGACACTCTTTGACATTCTCAGACACTGTCTGACTCTCTCTGAAACTCTCTGACACTCTCTGACACTCCCTGACACTCTCTGAAACTCTCTGACACTCTCTGACACTCTCTGAAACTCTTTGACACTCTTTGACAATCTCAGACACTGTCTGACACTATCTGAAACTCTCCGACACTCTCTGACACTCCCTGACACTGTCTGAAGCTCTCTGACACTCTCTGAAACTCTCTGAAACTCTCTGACACTCTCTGACACTCTCTGACACTCTCTGACACTCTCTGAAACTCTCTGACAATCTCTGGCACTCTCAGACACTCTCTGACACTCTCTGACACTTTCTGAAACTCTCTGACACTATCTGACACTTTCTGAATCTCTCGGACACTCTCTGAATCTCTCTGAAACTCTCCGCCACTCTGTGACAATCTCTGAAACTTTCTGGCACTCTCTGACACTCTCTGAAGATCTCTGAAACTCTCTGAAAATCTCTGACACTCTCTGAAACTCTCTGACACTCACTGACACTCTGTGGCACTCACTGACACTCTCTGAAGATCTCTGAAACTCTCTGAAAATCTCTGACACTCTCTGAAACTCTGTGACACTCTCTGAAACACTCTGACAATCTCTGACACTCTCCGCAACACTCAGAAACTGTCAGAAACTCTCAGGCACTCTCTGAAACTCTCAGAAATTCTCTGAAACTCTCTGACACTCTCTGAAACCCTCTGACACTCTCTGAAACTCTCTGAAACTCTCTGAAACTATTTGTAACTCTCTGACACTCTCAGAAACTCTCAGAAGCTCACTGAAACTCTCTGACACTCTCTGACCCTCTCTGAAACTCTCAGACACTCTCAGACGCTCTCTGACACTCTCTGACACTGTCTGAGACTCTCTGAAACTCTCTGACACTCTCTGAAATTCTCTGAAACTCTCTGACACTCTCTGACAGTCTCTGAAACACTCTGACACTCTCTGACACTCTCAGACACTCTCTGACACTCTGTGACACTTTCTGAAACTCTCTGACACTATCTGACACTTTCTGAATCTCTCTGACACTCTCTGAATCTCTCTGAAAAGCTCAGACACTCTGTGACACTCTCTGAAACTCTCTGAAACTCCCTGACACTCTCTGACACTCTGTGACACTCTCAGATACTCTCTGACTCTCTCAGACACACTCCGACACACTCAGAAACTCTCAGAAACTCTCTGGAACTCACTGACGCTCTCAGAAAGTCTCTGAAACTCTCTGACTCTCTCTGAAACTCTCTGACAATCTCTGACGCTCTCTGACACTCTCTGAAACTCTGTGACACTCTTTGACACTCTCTGACGCTCACTGACTCTCTCTGAAACTCTCTGACACTCTCTGAAATTCTCTGAAACTGTCTGACACTCTCTGACAATCTCTGACACTCTCTGAATCTCTCTGAATCACTTTGACACTCTGTGACACTCTCTGAAACTCTCTGAAACTCTCTGAAACTTTCTGACACTCTGTGAAACTCTCTGACACTCTCTGAAACTCTCTGAAACTCTCTGACACTCTCTGACACTCTCAGACACTCTCAGACACTCTCTGAAGATCTCTGAAACTCTCTGACACTATCTGTCTCTTTCTGAAACTCTCGGACACTCTCTGACACACTCTGCAACTCTTTGACACTCTCTGACACTCTCTGAAACTCTTTGACACTCTTTGACAATCTTAGACACTGCCTGACACTATCTGAAACTCTCTGACACACCCTGACACTTCCTGACACTATCTGAAGCTCTCTGACACTCTCTGAAACTCTCTGAAACTCTCTGACACTCTCTGACACTCTCTGACACTCTCTGAAACTCTCTGACAATCTCTGGCACTCTCAGACACTCTCTGACACTCTCTGACACTTTCTGAAACTCTCTGACACTATCTGACACTTTCTGAATCTCTCGGACACTCTCTGAATCTCTCTGAAACTCTCCGACACTCTGTGACACTCTGTGAAACTTTCTGGCACTCTCTGACACTCTCTGAAGATCTCTGAAACTCTCTGAAAATCTCTGACACTCTCTGAAACTCTCTGACACTCACTGACACTCTGTGGCACTCACTGACACTCTCTGAAGATCTCTGAAACTCTCTGAAAATCTCTGACACTCTCTGAAACTCTGTGACACTCTCTGAAACACTCTGACAATCTCTGACACTCTCCGCAACACTCAGAAACTGTCAGAAACTCTCAGGCACTCTCTGAAACTCTCAGAAATTCTCTGAAACTCTCTGACACTCTCTGAAACACTCTGACACTCTCTGACACTCTCTGAAACTCTCTGAAACTATTTGTAACTCTCTGACACTCTCAGAAACTCTCAGAAGCTCACTGAAACTCTCTGACACTCTCTGACCCTCTCTGAAACTCTCAGACACTCTCAGACGCTCTCTGACACTCTCTGACACTATCTGAGACTCTCTGAAACTCTCTGACACTCTCTGAAATTCTCTGAAACTCTCTGACACTCTCTGACACTCTCTGACACTCTCTGAAACACTCTGACACTCTCTGACACTCTCAGACACTCTCTGACACTCTGTGACACTTTCTGAAACTCTCTGACACTATCTGACACTTTCTGAATCTCTCTGACACTCTCTGAATCTCCCTGAAAAGCTCTGACACTCTGTGACACTCTCTGAAACTCTCTGAAACTCCCTGACACTCTCTGACACTCTGTGACACTCTCAGATACTCTCTGACTCTCTCAGACACACTCCGACACACTCAGAAACTCCCAGAAACTCTCTGGAACTCTCTGACACTCTCAGAAAGTCTCTGAAACTCTCTGACTCTCTCTGAAACTCTCTGACACTCTCTGACGCTCTCTGACACTCTCTGAAACTCTGTGACACTCTTTGACACTCTCTGACACTCACTGACTCTCTCTGAAACTCTCTGACACTCTCTGAAATTCTCTGAAACTGTCTGACACTCTCTGACAATCTCTGACACTCTATGAATCTCTCTGAATCACTTTGACACTCTGTGACACTCTCTGAAACTCTCTGAAACTCTCTGAAACTTTCTGACACTCTCTGAAACTCTCCGACACTCTCTGAAACTCTCTGAAACTCTCTGACACTCTCTGACACTCTCTGAAACTCTCTGAAACTCTCTGACACTCTCTGACACTCTCTGAAACTCTCTGACAATCTCTGGCACTCTCAGACACTCTCAGACTCTCTCTGAAGATCTCTGAAACTCTCTGACACTATCTGTCTCTTTCTGAAACTCTCGGACACTCTCTGACACACTCTGCAACTCTATGACACTCTGTGACACTCTCTGACACTCTCTGAATCTCTCTGAAAAGCTCTGACAGTCTGTGAAACTCTCTGAAAGTCCCTGACACTCTCTGACTCTCTCTGAAACTTTCTGACACTCTCTGAACATCGCTGAAACTCTCTGAAAATCTCTGACACTCTCTGACACTCTGTGCCACTCTCAGATACTCTCTGATTCTCTCAGACACACTCCGACACACTCAGAAACTCTCAGAAACTCTCTGGAACTCTCTGACACTCTCAGAAAGTCTCTGAAACACACTGACACTCTCTGAAACTCTCTGACACTATCCGAGGCTCTCTGACACTCTCTGAAACTCTGTGACACACTTTGACACTCTCTGACACTCTCTGACTCTCTCTGAAACTCTCTGACACTCTGTGACACTTTCTGAAACTCTCTGACACTATCTGACACTTTCTGAATCTCTCGGACACTCTCTGAATCTCTCTGAAACTCTCCGACACTCTGTGACACTCTCTGAAACTTTCTGGCACCCTCTGACACTCTCTGAAGATCTCTGGCACTCTCTGAAAATCTCTGACACTCTCTGAAACTCTGTGACACTCTCTAAAAGACTCTGACACTCTCTGACACTTTCTGAAACTCTCTGACACTATCTGACTCTTTCTGAAACTCTCGGACACTCTCTGACATACTCTGCAACTCTATGACACTCTGTGACACTCTCTGACACTCTCTGAATCTCTCTGAAAAGCTCTGACACTCTGTGACACTCTCTGAAACTCTCTGAAACTCCCTGACACTCTCTGACTCTCTCTGAAACTCTCTGAAAATCTTGAACACTCTCTGACACTCTGTGACACTCTCAGATACTCTCTGACTCTCTCAGACACACTCCGACACACTCAGAAACTCTCAGAAACTCTCTGGAACTCTCTGACACTCTCAGAAAGTCTCTGAAACTCTCTGACTCTCTCTGAAACTCTATGACACTCTCTGACACTCTCTGAAAATCTGTGACACTCTTTGACACTCTCTGACACTCACTGACTCTCTCTGAAACTCTCTGACACTCTCTGAAATTCTCTGAAACTGTCTGACACTCTCTGACAATCTCTGACACTCTCTGAATCTCTCTGAATCACTTTGAAACTCTGTGACACTCTCTGAAACGCTCTGACACTCTCTGAAACTTTCTGACACTCTCTGAAACTCTCTGACACTCTCTGAAACTCTCTGAAACTCTCTGACACTCTCTGAAACTCTCTGAAACTCTCTGACACTCTCTGACACTCTCTGAAACTCTCTGACAATCTCTGGCACTCTCAGACACTCTCAGACACTCTCTGAAGATCTCTGAAACTCTCTGACACTATCTGTCTCTTTCTGAAACTCTCGGACACTCTCTGACACACTCTGCAACTCTATGACACTCTGTGACACTCTCTGACATTCTCTGAATCTCTCTGAAAAGCTCTGACAGTCTGTGAAACTCTCT